>NC_044320.2:56136809-56469309 GCF_007474595.2 Lynx canadensis | reverse complement strand
ATAAAAGGCATCCAAATCGGCCAGGAGGAGGTCAAACTTTCACTCTTCGCAGATGACATGATACTCTATGGAAAACGCAAAAGATTCCACCAAAAAACTGCTAGAATTGATTCATGAATTCAGCAAAGTTGCAGGATATAAAATCAATGCACAGAAATCAGTTGCATTCCTATACACCAACAATGAAGCAACAGAAAGAGAAATCAAGGAATCGATCCCATTTACAGTTGTACAAAAAACCATAAAATACCTAGGAATAAATCTAACCATGGAGATGAAAAATCTATACACTGAAAACTATAGAAAGCTTATGAAAGAAATTAAAGAATACCCCCAAAAATGGGAAAAGATCCCATGCTCCTGGATAGGAAGAACAAATATTGTTAAAATGTCAATACTACCCAAAGTAATCTACACATTCAATGCAATCCCTATCAAAATAACACCAGCATTCTTCACAGAGCAGAACAAATAATCCTAAAATTTATATGGAACCAGAAAAGACCTTGAATAGCCAAAGTAATCTTGAAAAAGAAAACCAAAGCAGGAGGCATCACAATCCCAGACTTCAAGCTATCCTACAAAGCTCTAATCATCAAGACAGTATGGTACTGGCACAAGAACAGACACTCAGATCAATGGAACAGAATAGAGAACCCAGAATTGGACCCACAAACATACGGCCAACTAATCTTTGGCAAAACAGGAAAGAATATCCAATGGAATAAAGACAATCTCTTCACCAAGTGGTGCTAGGAAAACTGGACAGTGACAGGAAGAAGAATGAACCTGGACCACTTTCTTACACCATACACAAAAATAAACTCAAAATGGATGAAAGACCTAAATGTAAGACAGGAAGCCATCAAAATCCTCGAGGAGAAAGTAGGCAAAAACCTCTTTGATCTTGGCCACAGTAACTTCTTACTCAACACGTCTCTGGAGGCAAGGGAAACAAAAGCAAAAATGAACTCCTGGGACCTCATCAAAATAAAAAGCTTTTGCACAGCGAAGAAAACAATCAGCAAAACTAAAAGGCAACTGAAAGAATGGGAGAAGATATTTGCAAATGACATATCAGATAAAGGGTTAGTATCCAAAATCTATAAAGAATTTATCAAACTCAACACCCAAAAGAGAAATAATCCAGTGAAGAAATGGGCAAAAGACATGAATAGACACCTCTCCAAAGAAGACATCCAGATGGCCAACCGATACATGAAAAAATGTTCAACATCAGGCATCATCAGGGAAATACAAATCAAAACCACAATGAGATACCACCTTACACCTGTCAGAATGGCTCACATTAATAACTCAGGCCACAACAGATGTTGGTGAGGATGCAGAGAGAGAGGATCTCTTTTGCATTGTTGGTGGGAATGCAAGCTGGTGCAGCCACTCTGGAAAACAGTGTGGAGGTTCCTCAAAAAACTAAAAATAGAACTACCCTACGACTCAGCAATTGCATTACTAGGCATTTATCCACGGGATACAGGTGTGCTGTTTCGAAGGGACACATGCACCCCCATGTTTATAGCAGCACTATCAATAGCCACAGTATGGAAGGGCCCAAATGTCCATCGATGGATGAATGCATAAAGAAGCTGTGGTATATATATATAATGGAGTATTACTCAGCAATCAAAAAGAATGAAATCTTGCCACTTGCAACTATGTGGATGGAACTGGAGGGTATTATGATAAATGAAAGTAGTCAGAGAAGACAAAAATTCTTAAGAGGACTTTAAGAGTCAAAACAGAATAACATAAGGGAAGGGGAACAAAAATAATATAAAAAAAGGGAGGGGGACAAAACAGAAGAGACTCATAAATATGGAGAACAAACTGAGGGTTACTGGAGTGGTTGTGGGAGTAGGGATGGTCTAAATGGGTAAGGGGCACTAAGGAATCTACTCCTGAAATCATTGCCGCACTATATGCTAACTAATTTTGATGTAAATTTTAAATAAAGAATAAAATTTAAAAAATAAATAAATAAAACATATGGAACTCCTTGAAGAAAATAAAATAAAATAAAATAAAATAAAATAAGCTCCTTTTGGGGGATAAGAAAAAATTAAATTAAATTAAATTAAATTAAATTAAATTAAATTAAATTAAATTAAATGTATTATACATATAGTATAACAAATATATATAATAGAAAATTGGTCAAACCCATACTATATGGAAAAAGCATTATTTACACAATAAGCCTACCAAGTAAATTCTGAAAAACATCCCAAGGTATTTTTTAATTGTCTTACATTAACATAATTTAGGAGACCAAAAAAAGGTGACTTATTTATATTCAATGAATTCTTGAAAATTTAATCTTAAATTCTTTTTTTTCCAACAAATGATTCTGCAGTTTGTAAAAATGAGGGGTTCCATTTAGCTTAGGACCATTCCACAATAGTAAATGAGTATGGTCTCAGACTCTCAGGAACTCGCTGCATTTTGAAACTGAATTATTGCTCCTCCTTGAGAAAAATCTACAATGCCCTTATTTTTTTTTCTCACAGATTACAATTCAGCATGTTTTAGCATTCTGCTACATGAGTAACAAAGTATAAAGCCCTTGATCTGAGGAAGCAGCTAAGTAAATATCAGTTGGTTTCCAAGAACTAGTCATATGACATATTAAAATAAACCAAATGCCCAGCCTCTGGTTCATCTTAATTCAAGTATTCCATAAATTGGCAAAGGCTAAAGGCACAGTTACAAAAAATTCAGATTTAAACTTTTTTCTATCATCTCTTGCAGTGAATCTCACTTGCAAACTTCTTAGCACAAGATGATTTGATAGAAACTTGCCTCTTGAACTGAAAAAAAGTGTTAAAAACATATATTTCTACATTATTTCATTACAGGAGTCTATTTGTGGCAAATAAGCCCAGCTTTAGTGTGTTTAGACCAAACATGTAGAACTCCTTCCTGGCAAGTAGTTAAATCCTTCTAGGGAAGGTAATCTAGAAAATAGAGACAGTGTAGTTCATACATTGGATGTTTCTGGGTACACAGATACTTAAATCAGAGAAGAAAATGAGGAAGTAATTGGAATTATGAATCTGAAAAGGATCAGTAGAAAGAGGGGCGGGGACAATTAAAAGTTCTCAGCATAGAAGCAACCTAAGTGTCCATCAGTAAGTGAGTGGATAAGGAAAATACAGTATATACACACGACGGAATATTACACAGCCATAAAAAAAGATGAAATTCTTCTATTTGCAACAATAAGGATGGACCTAGAGGGCATTACGCTAAGTGAAATAAGTCAGACTGAGAAAGACAAATACCACATTATTCCACTCATAAATTAGATTTTAAAAATGAACAAACAAACCAAAATCAAAATCAGAACTCTACAGAGAACAAACTGATAGTTGTCAGAGGGGAGGTGTGTGAGGGGTTGGGCAAAATGAGTGTAGGGGAATGGGAGATACAGGCCTCTAGTTACAGAATGAGTAAGTCACTGGAATAAAAAGCAGAGCATAAGGAATACACTCAATGATATTGTAATAGCGATTTAATGGAAAAAATGGCAGCTACACTGGTGAGTACGGCACAATGTATAAACTTGTCAAATCACTAAGCTCTACACTTGAAACTAATGTAACATTGTGTGTCAACTATATTCAAATTAAAAATAAAGATATAAAAAGAAAATAAACAAACAAACAAACTTCCTCACCCAGGTAGAGGGAACTAATATTATATTGATCACTTCACATCTTTAAACACTTTTAGAAATAGGTAGATGCCATCATCCTACATGTTTTCACTCCTTTAGAACTCTTTTACTCAGGCACACTCCAAACCTGAATTTATCAATATCATGGACAAACCATTTTAATTTTAAAACTCTTCAAAGAAAAGGAGACACAAGAGTATTAAGGACTTTAATCAAGGAATCAAGCACATTCTTTTGTTTGTCATAATTTTTTAAAATATTAATTCTGCACATAACTGTCCATTCTTCCCAGATTCAAGTTACCCACAAATGTGATATAAGTGCCTTGAGCTTTTCCATCCAAATTATTCATATATTGTGGACAGAAGGGAGAGGAATAGAGCCTTGTGACTCACAATTGGATTCCTCTTTCTAGATTGCTAATGGTTAGCAGCTCTGGGCAAAAGTCATTTTGTTGCATCAAATTTATAAGCACGGAGTCAAGGTTTTTCATCACAGGAGACCTCGCCAAAATGCCGTTACTATGCTCTAATCTGCTCATCTAATAACCCTGTTGAGAAAGAAACGAAATTTGCTCAAACTTGTTATTCTTAGTGAACCCATGCTGGTTTCTGGTTATCATCATTTCTTTTTCTAGATTCATGAAATGGCATCTAATTCCTCCAGGTAATATTATGAGAAAATGTGAAATCTGAAATCCTTCCAAAAATTTTCCTTATCTCATGTGTCACTTATAGAAAAGACACCGTTAGAACAGAATTTCCTAATTTTCCTACCATCTGTGTCTGTACGTCTTTTCCTCATGACAGTGGGGGAGGTACAGTTCTTACCTTACTAATGTCTCTACTCTTGCTTCTAGACCCCATCATCTTTCTTGTTATCATGGAAGCCAGAGTAACTAAAGCAGAACGAGAGGGGAAGTTGGAGGTACAAACAGAAACCAAACCCCAAAAGGGATCAATGTTTCAAGTGTCATAAGACAATTTTTTAGAGAATTTGAACAAGTGATGATGTAATCTAATTTTACAATTTGGGATTGCATCTTCCTGAATTCCCATGACTTGGTTTTATTAAGATTGCCTGACTGGAGGAGGTTCTTGGAGAAAGGTAGAATCCAGAAGACCTACAACAGCCTTTACCAGTCCTTTTGCATGAAGCTGAGCCAATGGGAGTTTTAAAATTCTTGTCTTCTTCTGCTCCCTCTTTATTCTAAATGTGCTTTGTATTTATATGATATTTAATATGTGCATTGCTTTCACAGAAAAGGAAACAAATAGGAAACAAATTTAGACTAGAGAAGCTGTACCCAGGCACATCCTCTTTATGCAGCCGTCCGTCTCATCTGACCCCAAGAGAGAATTCTAATAATGTTATCGTTTGATTCCCATTTCAGGCACTTTGCATTTTTATATATGCTAAAGAATTCAGTAAGTCATCCAACTGGCATAAGCAATAGGAAAACTTCCTTTATAGCACAGGTGTACAAGCAAACAAATTCTTTCTGTGCTTGAAAATTGATCCTTCAATGTAGCAAACTTCTCAGCAGCATGCTGAACCCGCAGAAGAGGCAGAAGAGAGTACATCTGTCAGGTAGAGGAGACAGCTGGTGATCGCTTCTTCCCACCTTCCAGCAGAGTCAGGAATACATAGTGTCACCCTGAACTGTCTTTTCCCAGCCACACTACAAATTTGGATTTGCTAATAGCAGAGCTAAGTCCGTGTGTGTGCATGCGTGTGTGTGTGTGTGTGTGTGTGTGCTGTTAAGAGTGAGAGAGAGTGGGAGAGAGGGAGGGAAGGAGAGATGATGGAGGGAGAGATAAAGACAGAGATAGATAGATCGATAGATGAAGGAAGGAAGGGAGGGAGGGAGGGAGGAAGAAAGGGAGGAAGGAAAGAAGAAAAATAACAAGAAAAGCAAGCAGTGGAGTATTAAATTATGTTCCTAGAGTCACACAAGTGTAACTAGCTGGTTAGTTATTGATATCCTGGAAAGATAACCTCATGTCACTGAGGTCCTATAACAGGCAATATGTTGTAAATGCCTTTTAATAGCAAAACAGTGTCAGGAATATGCCACAGGAGTATTAAAGTGAATAGTTTAACATCATGCAAATGGCCAAACTCAGGCTATAAATTTATCCCTGGAACCTGAATGGAAGTCCCGCAATACCGAAAGAACTCTCTTTTGTAACCACTTCCAGGCATAGTTATGCTTTGTCCTGACAATGAGTCCCAAAGGCTCGGAGTCCGTATTTAGAAATTAAATCATCACCTAACTCCTAAAGCCCACATTTTTCAAATGTTGTCAAAACCCAAAGCATAGCTGAGATACATCAAGCAGAGGTTAATAATACAATTTTGCTAAAATGGAACAGATTATCTGGCATCTAAGTCACTTTCACCTGCTGTTCTTTATAGTATAGCTTTCTTAAACCATGCAACTTACACAAAAATCTTGTGGTAGATGATCCCTTTGAGGCTGATTTGTCAACCTTTTTCAACATTTAATCCTTTCTTCAGCCAAATATCAGTGGCACAAAACTAACTGAGCACAATGTAGCTACTTTGCTTTTCTTTCAAATATTAGTATTACATGGCATAAGCCAAGCAAACAAGCCTGAAGAGCTCTCGAGCCTGTGTGTTTTGCAGACTTTCCTGACCCCCTCTGTTGTACTCCCTGTATTTCTATGTATTTTCTAAATGTAGACAAAGGATGGTCCCCGGCCCCCAACCTCCACCTCACCAATTCTTTTAAGCTAAGATGTCTTTAAGGGTTTGGTGGTGATAAATTTCAGATATCCCAAGCTTTAATCAACATTCCTCTGGAATCTTTCAACTAAGAGCCTCACATGTTAAACAGCATTTCAAATCAGGCATGTGTTAGCCCCTAAACCGGTCTTGAAAAGCAGACGAATGATATAGGCTCTTGCAACACAACGAAATTAAACTCTATGTTGACAGTAGCTAACACGCTATCATTTTTAAAGCCTCTTCATTGATGACATTTCTATCTAATTTTTTTTTGCCAGAAAAGTGAAAATGCCTGTCCTGTCCAGTCTAACCTAACCCCACAACATTGAGTGCATATGGCTTATGCATGTTAGTTATGTTTATCAATATGAATCTTCTGTTCTCTTCCTCTGCTTATTTTTTCCCATTTAAAGAAGAGATAGCAAACGTCTTAAAGTAAATTTTGGCTCAGCAGTATTTTCAGGTGTAAATAGAAATTGTTTTTTTTACGGGCATTGTACATTAAAGTAAATTCTGTTGCATTTGAAAACCTGTCGGCTTTATTTTGTACCGGTATTCAGAATCCTCTCCTTTGACCAATATTATATAAAGTTCCTCTGGGAAGATAATGTGCATGATTGCAGGCTTGCCTTGTTAAAATCCATGGCTTTTTTATGCAGTCATGTTTTCACCTATGAATTATGCATGAAAAAGTATCTCATTACATTTCATTTTCTTTACAGCGGCGTCCTCTCTTCTAGATGTACTCGGGTTCCCATCAGCCGAGCTTCCCTTGCCCTGCAGCTTGGCTCCTTCTTGATGCCTTCATAGTATTTTAGACAAAATGGGCGTGTTTAACTTGTCACCTCATGCCTGGTATAAATTATTCACTGCAGCTTTGCACAGATTTGTGAGATAACCAGCCTGGACTCAGGGAAACTTCACAGGCTGCATGTGGAAATGACAGAGACATGGAAGACCGTTTCTCCAGCAGTTGTCCAAGGCAAAAGAAAAAATTGCATTGACTCCAAAACTTAGATTGACTTTAAAGCTTAAAAACCCCTCACACACCTTCACAAAATTGAAACTAGCTATTAATGTTTGCCACTTAGATGTGTGTGTTTCAGCATTTTAGTATTTTTCTCAGAAGTAAAGGTTAAAGAACAAAGCCTTATGCCTTTTTTTTTTTCTTTCTGAAATGAAGCCACTGGTCTTCCATACATGCCAAGATGAATTAAATGTAGAGAAAAGATCACAGAATTTAATCAGCACAGTCATTCAGTGTATGTGATTGGGAACAATCACTCAAAGAAGCATATGGAAAACTAGGTTAGTATCGTGTGTGTGTGTCTGTGTGCATGTGTGTGTGTGTGTGTGTGTGTGTGTGTGTGTGTGAGAGAGAGAGAGAGAGAGAGAGAGAGAATTACAATAATTCTTCACTAAGCATATAGCTTTGATTCCAAACATTTCCTTATAAGAAAATGAAGTTAGAATCAAGATTAATTTTGTCTATGTCAAATTATGACATTCACTATAATAGAGTCACATTATAAAAAGGGATCACATAAAAGTGGCAAAAAAAGAACCCTCAAAGAATCAAAGTTAATATCAAAAATATGATTAATAAATTAGCGTTCTATTTTTCTCATCCAATAAATATTTCTTGGAATCAATGACAATTATATAGGTAACTGAGGGCCACTTTCTATGAAAAGGTGAAAGATGCATTGACGTTTATTTCTAGACTCAGAAGGCTTGCTCAACTCTCTTTAGTTTTTCTTACAGGAATGTGGTCATAGTGACAAAACCACTCACATCTGAACTGTCATATATTCTTTCTAAGAACTGAAACTTTCTTTAAATGAAACCCAGTGAAATGACTCATAAGCTCATTGCTCTAAGAGTACTCATGGCAGTAAGGATTATGGTTCTGACAATATGCTTTCAAAATATATCCTCCATATGTGGAATTTTCTGATGTATGAGTTCATTATAAAAGTTTTACACTTTGTAAAAGATATTTTGCTTTCTTATTCCCATTTTCTTAATAATTGTTCGTGTAATATATTTTCTAAATGCATATGTATATATATACACATACATACAAAATATATTTATATAGTGTTTGTATATATATTATATAAACACACATACATAAGCAGCCAGTATGTACACTCAATGCTCAAATATGTTGCAAAGAGATGGCGATGTGACTTATGAAGAGTATAAGTAATATTTCAAAGGATTTTGGTCCAATTACCATTATCAATTGTTAAACTCTGGGAAATCAAGGGTTTTTCTGTGTTCCTCTTTTTCCTCTCCTGACTTTGAGGAATCGTCATGGCAATCATTTAATAGTAATATGGAACAATGACTTTACATTTTCAAAGTAGTATTTATTTAAACAACTAAAAGCTTTTGTGATAAATATAGCCCTTCTTCCCTATTTTGCTGCTATTTCTTCCTATAGTGGCTGCCTAGTCATAACTTACATACAGATCTAATGGGTCTGGCCCTCAGTCTGTTTCTATGCTAGTGCAGAGAAGGAATTAGCATTTTCAGGGGATTCCGGTTTTCTTTGAAAGCTTATTATTTGGCATAGTGATTGGCATTAAGAGAATGCTATTTAAGTATTGGTTGAATGAATGGATGACCTATTATTATAGGTAGTTCTGTAACACATGGAAATACATAGAAGATATGAATATAGTTCAATAACAATACAGGTGAAGGCGGGTGAGTCAGGTTCTAATTTTCCCTTCAACAACTGTTCTGTTGTTTCCCAGCAACAACCACAGATTAAGCTCCTGGGAGCAGATTTGTTATACCCAGCTTGATTTCTAGGAAACTTATTCAATGACATAATTTGAACAACGAGGGCAAAAGACATAATTATTGGTATGGAGTCACTTGATTGAGCACTGGCACCAGAATATTTAATATTAGGTATGATCAACTGTAGTCTAGGTTTAAATTTCTTCCAGTTTCTCTGTACTCTTGCCCATTTGGAGTGTTATTAAAATCATTCAGGATAATTTAGTGGAAATAAAATATTATCTAAGGATCGATGCCATATTTGCTTGTTTATATTACTGCTTGTGTAAATGGTTGGTTTATAATCTTCACAGTATCCAAGAGAGATACTATTCCCTCTGGGGAGAAAGTATACTAGCACCGGTGAGTATGAAACATAAGAGATCCACAGCTCTTTATGGCTTTATTCTACTTATTTTCTACTCCATTTCAGGTCTCCTCACTTTTTGTGGGGTGTAATAGACATGAAGGAATGTTTGGGTAGAGAAGGGCATTTTTCATCCTTCCACCTTCATGTATTCATGCCCTGACAGAAAAATCTCCAACAATATATTCACCTAGGAAGAATAGCTACATAAGATTTGGTTATGTTATTGTGCACTGATAATTTTGCATTATAACAGTGACTTGGAGAAACGGAGAAAGAAAAGGCATTTTAACTTACACAGTAAACACAATGGCAGACAACACTGAATCCACACGCATTTCATCAGCGGAAAAGAAATTCCCCTCCGATACCTACAAGTGCATTTCTTTCAGATTTGTATAACACCGAAAAGACTTAATAACTAAAATGTTATTTTCTTTTACACTGTAGTCTTTAGTATTTTCCTTCTACACAAAATATTCTATTTCTGTTCCTATTACAACATTATGTGTATTCAGAAATGTAAGCTACAAGAAAAAAATAATCAAAAAGAACATTCAACCTAATATTTTGTAGTCTAGAAGTAGAATTGATTAATTAAAGGAATGATTTATCAATTACAAGGCAAAGTGAAATAATAAGTATTTCAAGGGAAAGTGTACATTGTATATACCCTGTGCTTTCACGTGGGTAAAATATGATGTGCCAGTACTCTTATCTTGATTAATTCCAAAATGCCTCTCTCACTTATTCCAGTGCCTCACCTCTTTTCTAATCACATTGACATGTGAACTTTTTTGTCCCTGCCAAGTGAGTTATTTGCAATGACAATATTAATATATTTGAGCAGAACTGAATCAAGTTGCTTTCAAAAAAGATATAGTTATGGGGTCAGAACACATATTATTTCAAGAAAGAACTGTGTATATTTGAGGTGAGAAAGGCCTACCTAGACTCAAATAAGGCTAAAACTGATTTGGAAATCATGAAAGGTAACAGCATGGATTTAACTATGCTGTATATACATGAGAGATAAGAATAAACTTTCCATTAGTTTAAAGTTGGACATATCATGGAAATATACTTAAAGCATAATTATCAATGAAGATAGATTATTTAATAGATACTCAACTGAAACCTAGGGGAAAAAGTACAAAAGAAGGCTCAAAAGTCATGGATAACATCTAGCAGAGAAAGAATTAAAAAAAAATGATACTTGCAACTTGTCAGCTCTAGAGATCATAAATGACTAAGTCAAATAAAATTGCCTTTAGTTACAGTAAGAGAGAATTTCTGTTGAATATCGGGATATATTTCCCCCTTCTCTAACTCTAACAGCACGAATGGCCTGAATCAAACATTTGAGAATAAATCGAATATCACTTAATGACTTCACTCTTGTTTTATTAAAAATGTTATTTTGCACCTTGTTTTGTGTTTTAGTTTATCTTTAGATTGTGAGCTTGAGACCAAATGCTAATTATTTGATTTATCACAAGATATAGCTCAATTCGTTTTACAGATCAGCCTCCAAGGAAATACACATTTTATTTTATTGATTTGATCTTCACACCTGATGTCTTGAAAAATTAGAGAAGCAACTCTAGTTTTGAATGATCTCAGGTTGTCATGCTCAGAAACAGAGGAATGGACCACATGATCTCTTTGATGACCCAAGTGTTGTTTATAATATATAAGGTATGATTACCAGCCCCTTTAATGGCCTCTAAAAGAATAAAAATTGAGGGTTAAAAGTGTAATGAAATGCAAATGAAACTGTCCTGGAAACAGAACTGCATATTTTATTTGTTTCTTACAGAATCTAGGACATAGAGAGTGTTCATATTAAATAGTATCCACAGTATTCGGCTTTAAAATAATGGTGGAAATAATTTATAGTAGAATTGCAGTTGCTAGTTTAAAATGAACGCTACCAAATATTTTGGAAACCAAATGAGGTTATCAATTCTATGTGAAGAAGAGTTCTAAATATCTTCTGTTCTCTTTCTTTTTGCTGTATATCTTAGATTTGTCACACGTTGAGTAGAATTTAAGCCTAGAGTTAACTTCGCATATTTGCTGCATACCCAATTTAAAATCAAATATAATTAAGGTTCAAGATTTATACTGAACACTTTCACCTAAGAGAGTGCACGCGCTCTCTCTCTCTCTTTCTTCCCCAAAGATTTCTCTCTTTTAATGAGGAAGAAGTAAAAGATATTAAAAACTTGTGACTTACAAAGTCCTTTTGACATTTACTCCATTCAGGTAGATGGTGTTTTAAATAGCTTTTTTAAACAATGCATATTTTGGGTTACACTTAATTAAATAAAAGACAGAATAGTGCAGTCTAAATATCACTGGACTGGGGGAGCTCTCATTTTGCTGTATCCACTCAATCTCTGCGGGACTTTGCACAAGTCAACCTATTTGGGCTGCGATTTTCTCAGCTGTAAATGAAACTGCTCTACTGGAACATCTTTAAGGTCTTTGTCAATGCTAAAGTTGTATAACTTCCATAATTACTTGGAACCTCAGTTTCCTCATTTAAGCAACGTGCTTTATGATAACATCTTTCCTTTCTTTAGGTCTGTTTTAAGGATCAGAGTAATTTTTTTGAAAATGAGACTTTACCATTGAAAATTGTTATTGTCATCAGTCACAGCAGTATTAGCAAGCTTAGGCGATACAAAGCTACCTTGAGGATACTGAGGAATTCAGAAGAACAGTACTATATTGTGTGACTTATCCCTTTTAAAAAATCTTTTTCAGATGATTTCAGATGAATTAGGTCCTTCACTTAAGGATTTTTTGAAGAAACATCACCAGCAAAATGATATCAGTCTTAATAATGTATGTCATACCTTAGAAGCCTGCAGTCCAGTCCAGACTTCTGTTGGACGTCTTGTCTTGTCTTGTCTTTTGAAAACAATACTTCTTATCTCATTGCATATTTCTCCATTAACTGACCCTGTTTGGAATGTGAAATTAGCAAAAACTACTGATTGAGCCTTCACTATAGGTAAGGCATCTTGTTGAGTATTCTCAAGACACAGTTACTATCGACATAGATCCCACCCTCAAAGAACTTACAATTCAATTCAGGAGAGAAAAATAAATTTTGGAAAAATTAAATCTTAATTTAAAAGATGGTAGAAAAGATGCTGCAAGAAGATTCATTATAATCAGGCAGGGCAATTTTACAGGATATTGGTATAGAATTTCAGAGGAGAAAAAGATTGCTTTAGCTTTAGGTGGTGGATTAAGCTTTTACAGTAGGAGTTGATTGTGTCTGTGTTAATAGAACTGATGAAGATAGTGTGCCCCCAATATTCCATAGGTTTCCCTATTTTTCCTAGCTTCCTTTTTAGATTGGAACCATGGAAACATCCAAAGAAGTAAGAGAGGAAGCGACCTGTGTATTTTCTAGGTGAGGGCAATTAGGTGTCAAGCAGCATCTTCCGCCATTCTCTTTTTCAGCCTTAAAACCTGGAAGTTACTTGTTCTTACAAATGGCATAGCTGTGGGATGGAGGAGAACTACTTGAGCCACCTGAGCCACTGGACCTTACCTGAGGGAAAGAGAAGTCTTGTTGGTATTTAGCCTCTGAGATTCTGTGTTTATCTTCTGTAGCAAGTTTCAGGAGTTACTCTAACACAAGGGTGGGAAGAATTTAATTAGGTAAAGAGAAAGGGGAAGACATTGTAGACATATGGAATAATGTAAAACATGTGTGGGGCTAGAAGATGTAAAAATATTGCCCAGGAACAATTAAAACATACACACATGCACTCACATATACATACTCATACACATTCGATTGAAACAGAAGATGTAAAAGATATAATACTTTAACTTAAAAAATAAATTAGAACAAATTGATAGAAATTTAATTGACAGATTAAAACACATGGGTTTTATTTTATAGATGTCAGACAAACAATAAAGATTCCTGGGTAGCATAGAGAAGTTGTCAAAAAAAGTGCAACAGCTAAAAAGAGAGAGAGAGAGAGAGAGAGAGAGAGGCTAATTAAACTATTAAATAGTTCATCAAAGAACTGATAATCCAACATGTTGGAAATAAGAATGGGTACAAAATGAGAGCTACAAAATATGTATATGAAAATATTTAAAGTGCTGCCCCATGTCCTTTTACTAAGTTTATGTGATATTCATTGATTGCTGTATTCAAAAATAAAATTCCTGCAGAATAAAATGGAAAATGTCATATCCAAGTGAAAATATAACAAGAATATCAAAAATCTTTTCAGAGAAGTTTAGGAAATTTAATAATACTCGTTTACAAGAAAAGTGTGTGCTATTGTGGAAATATGTGAAGTAATTAAATAAGAACAACTTGACAATTTTTTTAATCTTTAGAAATAAAATAATATTGGGGTGCCCTGGTGGCTCAGTTAGTTGAGTGTCTGAGTTCGACTCAGGTCATGATCTCACCATACATGGGTTCAAGCCCCATGACAGGCTTTGCACCAACAGCGCGTAGCCTGCCTCAGATTCTCTGTCTCCTCTCTCTGCTCCTCTATTGCTCTCTCTCTCTCTCTCTCAAAAATAAACATTAAAAAAAAGAAATTAATATTTCATATGTATGCAACGTTTCTTTGAACCCACAGGCTTCAGCACTAAGATTTGGCATCCAAATGTTCCTTATTACAATAATTTAAGAATAAATGTATTTGTGTAAGTAAAGACATACATACCACTCACATTTACCCAAATCAGAATTTTGACTGAATTAATTAAAACAATTTTCCTGCCAAATATAATATTCAGCAATGAAAATGGGAAACTCATTTAGAATTTGGATAATAAGATTCTTTTTAAAGTTCCGTGAAAAGAAACTGAGAAGCAAAATCGACTTTTTTTTAAAATGACTGTTTATGAAAAGTTTGGATGTTTTTGCACCAAAACACTCCATTTACTTTAGGCTTACATATATGGGACTTTACTTTTTTCTTGACTTAAGAATGTATGTCAAACATATCAAATTGATACAAGTGAATCTGTGCAGAACGCTCTGAAATGGGTATGTAAAGGACAGAATAAAGTTCTGCCATCTTAGAAAGGAGACGAGGTAGAAAATAGTGGTGGGAGCAATGGAGGCACGCTGAAATGATTCCAAAGTAGTGATAAAAGAAAATTCTGCTTCCCTTACACTTTTGTTTCCATGTACCCAATAAAAGTTACTGGACTCTCCACCATCGGAAATTGGCTTTTATCTAAGTTTAACATGCACCTTGGTAAAGAGGAGGGGAAACAGAACAAGGTCTATCTCTAAAACCTATTCAGATTAATATGTTAACACTAATTATATTGATATTAAGTATGAGATTTGTCTTTCAGGGGCATTATAGATAGAACTGCATGTATCTCATATCTAAAACTTTACTTCACTGAAAACTACCTCTGACAAGTAACTTTGAGTCATTTAAGCATGACAAAGGGAAAGTCTCTACACTGAACATGAATTCTAAAAGCCTCTAAGACCCACCTGAATGAATTAACAATGGTGAAATTTATGTGTAGATAACAGACAATGGAAGTGTTTAGGGAAGATAATCTGTCTTCCTGGCCTTAAGCCTCACCATTTAGGAAGATCATTCTAAAATGAGTTGGCATTTGGGTGAAGGAGGATGTGCTGTCCTCAGAATCATTACTTGAGTTTTGAGATTATGCTTCCTTTTTTTTAGAGATTATTATATTTACCTCTCTGCGGGAAGAGGATGGGACAGACAGGATTTCTAAACTCCTCACCACATGAGGCTCATTGACTCGATGAAACATTGATGTTACTTATTCAGGAGTTCACTTAATCTACCTAAAAGCTTCCCAATTATTCAGTTTCAACTCCTTTCAATTCACTAATATTCAGCACGAATTTGTCTTCAGGTCATTATTGAATTAAGGCAAGAAATGTGCTTTGCCTGTAAGTTAAATATACACAGACATACACCTCCCTCAGTGTACCAGAAATAGACATAAGGACAGCTTTTAAAATAAATAAAATAATACTCTATGTTTGGCATAGTTAGGTGTCCATTTGAAATAAAGTTATAATAGCATATTAATTTCCTCAGTATCCCTCCCTTTGTTCTAACATAAAAATTATCATTTACTTTTACAAAGTGAAGACACCACTTTAAAATCAAAAATCATGTTACAGTTCTGCAAACTGAGCACTGGAGCCAAGTTACCACACAAGGAAGTAGATGTCGCTATTTCAGCTTTGTCCTTAAGGCTTGGCTGCCTTCTAAAGAACTGATTCACATTTTATGACCCTTGAACAACATGATTTCTTTAAAAAATCCAAGAAAATGGCGTAAGATGACACTAAGTGCAAAACACTCTTTAAATAAATTACCTCAAAATATATCTGCGGAACTGGATTTGCAAGCATACAAAAGATGGTCACTTGTGCCTTACTGTTCAGGTGTATGCTATCACAGACCAAAGTTCATGCCTTTTGACAGTTTCTCCAATTTGATTTACTCTGCTTCATAAACTCATAAGGGAAAAGACATGTTCATGTTTTGATGTAGCCCATCAAATACTGGACATATTATATGTTAATTTGAGATATGTAAAATTTCCAAAATTGTCAGGTTAGTCTCAGGATGCTCAGAATGAATTTCTGTGATTCTAGAAGTTAAGAAGTGGAACTAGTGGGACCCTCAGTTTATTGTGATTAAAAGGCAGAAGGAGGCTAAATTTATTTTACTGGGAAACCAGAAAAATCTCAGATATAATTTTATCATAGAATGTAAAGGAGTGCAATACATAATAAACAAAATCTACCAAAGGACTGCATAAGACAAATGAGCAGGATTGAAACATTCTCTGAAGAATTCGATTAACTGAATACATTAAATATTTTCAGAAGCAGTTAAAGCTGACACCTGCTGTTTACTAGAGTGGTGTGGTTTGAAGTTTTTTACCTCTTTGCAGTAAGCTGAAGAAACACAATATCTAGTTCAAATCAAAGCATTTAAAATATTCAACTGGCCTGTTTGAAGATTTTATAATGTATAAAATTGGCTAATTTTTAAAATCAGTTTAAAAATAGGTAATCAAATGTTGTAAGAATGCTATATAGGCTTAACAATAATATCTCATTTTCAAAAGGTATCCTGTTGCTTATAATTAAAATCTGATGAATACATGCACTGAATTTAATACCTGAAGACAATGTTTCACTACACTGATATATGGTTTAGATCTTTCTCTCTCTGAATAAATGAGACAAGAATTAGCAAACTTAACGACACTACAGAGTTTCAGAGAAAAAAATGTATATACACAAATGAATACACAATACCCTAAAATCATAGGGTCACAATGCACTAATTTTAAAAAGCCAAATAGCTGGGGAAGAGGAATTTAATACAATTTCAAATTTTTGTAAGATATCAAACTTGGATCTATCACTTGAGGAAATATGTATCTTTATAGAAGCAGAGAAAGTAATTGTGGTCTAAAATCTTAATTTTCTCTAATTAATCCACCTGCTATCCCCCCAAAATAATTTTCATTTGGACACTATTGGTTATCTTTTCCTTCGCAAATGTATTCTTCATTTGACTTCTGTGATACCCTGCTCTTTGGTTTCCTCCATTTGTCTGCTTGAGCTGCCATGACAAAATGCCACAGGCTGGGTGGCTTAAACAACAGAAACTTATGTGTCACAACTTTGGAGAATGGAAATCCAAGATCAAGATACTGAGTCAGTATCTGGCGAGGACTCTCTCCCTGAGATGCAGATGTCCACCTTCTCACTGTGTCCTCTCACTTGGTAGAGAGAGCACACTGGTGTTTCTTCCTCTTCTTGTGACAGCACCATCCCTACTGGATTACAGACCCACCCTATGACCTCATTTATCCCTTATCACATCTTCACAGGCCGTATTGTCACATTAGGGATTAGAGCTTCAATATACAAATTCTAGGGAGACATGATTCAGCCCATAGCAGCTCTGAACATGTGGAATCTGTTCTTCATTGTCCTTAATTTTGTCTCTTTGAGCTCTGGTGACCAAATTCCAAAATGCCCTCCCATACTCTCCTGCTTCTGATATTTACAGCTTTTTGTAGTGCCCTCCCTTTTGTACCAAGGTTGGTTTGTGTGACCAATAGAATACGGTAGAAATGATGGTATTCTACTTCCAAGATTAGGGTAGAAAGACATTATGATTTTGATCTCAGTTGCTCTCCTGCTGTCTTGAATCACCTAGTCTAAAGGGTGGGGGAGCATCTGGGTGGCTCAGTAGGTTAAGCGTCCGACTTCGACTCAGGTCATGATCTCACGGTTTGTGATTTCGAGCCCCGTGTAGGGCTCTGTGCTGACAGCTCAGGGCCGGGAGCCTGCTTCTGCTTCTGTATCTCCCTCTCTCTCCGCCCCTCCCCTGCTCACGCTCTGTCTCTCTCTGTCTCTCAATAATAAATAAGTTTAAAAAAATTTTAAATAAAATTAAAAAAAAAAAACCTAGTCTAAGGGAAGCCAGCTGCCTTATCATGAGAAACTTTCATTTTTTATCTAAAAAACTAAAAGAAATTTTAATTTTTATAGCTGTAATTAGAAATTCTCAAGTTAGTATTTATAAAAATGTTCTATGTATTGTAGTGTCACAGTGATTTGTCACTGATATATGTATCCAAGATCTGCATATAACATAAGAAGGGAAATACCCATCTAGCCTAACTTAAAGAATAAACAACTGGCTCCCTGGATAGTCAGACTGAGATGAAACCTTTTTTTTTCTGTATCTCTCTTAGATGACTGAAAAGTCAAGCACTCTGGTACCCAGAATCTGATTTTAACATATGGGAAGCACTTTTAACTCCTGAAAACCGTGGTTTATTTCTTGACGCATAAAATGTGTTTTAAAAGAGAAAACCCTACATATTTTTTTCAAATATCTAATGAGCTATATTATAACTAAAACTGAAGATAAAGACAAGGTCTAATCATTTATTCTTAGGAAATGACATTCAATTATAATTCATATGTACCTTAAAAAATATAGAAACTCAGTTTATTTCTCTTCCCTTACCCTTATCTCTGAACATCTACATTACTTTTAATAGTTCACATTATAAAATATCGGCCTTAATTTGCCTCATTGTCATATATACATGCTAACATATCACAATGATATTGTACGATAATAATCTTTCCTCTCCCTTACTAATGACATGCTTGGATTGCACATATGGCATGTACTGGTGCTTTTCCAATATTAATAGTGTCAAATTTCATGGGGAAAATTAAAACACAATACGGGATTCATTTAACAAACATGTATTGAGGGTCCAGTATGTGCAAGACACAGTTCCGGATGCTTGGGATATATTAACGGACAAAACAAAACAAAGATTCATGTTTTAAAGAGCTAACCTTCTAGACAGTAAACAAAAAGCAAGATAAGCAAATTATACAATACTATGCTAGCAGCAATTAATGCTACTAAAAAATAAAACAAAAAGTTGATCAAAGGAAGGGAAGGGATGAATAAAAATTTGAAATTTGAACAAAGACTTAAGATGGGGAAGGTAAAAATGGTGAGGGTATTCCAAGAAGAAAGCGCTACCAGAATAAAAGCCACGACGGTAGTTGTGTGCATGGTGCATCAATGCAAGAAATGAGTGTGACTTGGGTGAAACAAGGGGGAGGGATAGAAGAGTAAGAAGTGGTGGTGATGGACAGACATGGTGGCTGGCAGCCATTGTAGGGACTCTGACTTTTACTCACAGTAAAATGAGAAGGCAAAGCAAGAGTTTAAACAAAGAGTGACATGCTCTGATTCATGGTTTAAAATAATAATTCTTGGTAATTCTATAATATTAGACAGTTGGCCAACAAGCATGGAAACTTAGGAGGCGGGAGTTAAGAGTTTACTGCAATAATTTAGTCTATATATCTTGTGGCACATACCAGGGTAATAGGAGTGAAAGAAGTAGAAATTGGTGGATCTCAGATGTATTTTTTTTTTAAATTTTTTTTTTCAACGTTTATTTATTTGTGGGACAGAGAGAGACAGAGCATGAACGGGGGAGGGGCAGAGAGAGAGGGAGACACAGAATCGGAAACAGGCTCCAGGCTCCGAGCCATCAGCCCAGAGCCTGACGCGGGGCTCGAACTCACGGACCGCGAGATCGTGACCTGGCTGAAGTCGGACGCTTAACCGACTGCGCCACCCAGGCGCCCCTCAGATGTATTTTAAAGTTAGAACTGGTAAAATTTCCTGATGAATTGGAAACGGAGGAGTCAAGGATGAATCCAAGCTTCTTGGACTGAGCAATTGGTAGAATGGATTTGCCATCAAACTGAATTGGTAAAACGCTAAGAAAACAGATTAAAGAATGAACACCATTAGTTACTTTAACTTAAAATGTGTATTACACATCCAAGTTGAGACATCAAAGGAGTAGCTGAATATATGAGTTGAGATTATGAGAAAGAAGTCTGGACTAAAGCCATAAATTAGTAAATTATTAATTTATATATGCTCTTAAAAATCATGAGACCAGATGAGATCACTAGGGTGATGCATGTAGATAAAGAAGTGCATAGGAACAAAGAAGGAGCCTTAAGATAAGCCACTATTAATTGATTATTGAGAAGGGGAGAAACCAGCAAAGGCTAAGAAATAGTGAATAGGGAAGAGAAAAAACAAGAGAATATGTAGTCTTAAAGGTCAAGTAAAAAAAGTGTGTCAAGAACTCATTGTCATGTTGCTGAAAGATCAAGTAAGGGAAGGGCAATTGGATCAAGTATTGTGAAAATTATTGGTAATATTACAATGAACACTTCAGGCAAAAGGGTGGAGGGCAGTGAAACTATTCTGTATGATAATGTAATCATGGATATATGTCACGATACATTTGCCAAACCCATCAAATGTACAGCACAAACAGCAAACTCTAATATAATTATGGACTTTGGTTACTCATATTATATAAGTATTGGCTTATCAATTCTAAGAAATTACCCCACAAATTTGAAACGTTAAGAATAAGAGAAATGAGGAGGAGGCTACATCTGGGAACTGTATTTCCTGCTCTATTCTTCTGTAAGTCTTAAAACAAAATGAAGTATGTGTGCGCATATGCATATCCATACATGGATTTTAAGCCAAGTAGATTTGTTACACATTAAATAAAATTCAGTAATATTTTATTTTTATTAGCATTATTAGATTGCACATTAAAGTCCCTCTAGTTAGAGGAAATGGAGATTTCTTGGTCAAAGAGTACAAGCTTTCAATAATAAGATGAAGTTCTGAGATCTAATGTACAGCATGGTGACTAATAATTAACAATATTGTAGTATATACTTGAAAGTTGCTAACAGAGTAAATCTTAAATATTCTCACCACACACACATGCACATGTGTGTGTGCACGCAACCACACGCACAGACACACACACACACACACACAAATGGTAATTATGTGAGGCAATGGAGATGTTAGCCAACCTTACTGTGGTAAACACTTTGCCATATATATATATATGTGCATCAAATCATCACATTGTTCACTTTAAAATTACACAATGTTATATGTCCATTATATCCCAATAAAGTAGGAAACAAACAAAAAAACCCCACAAAATGGCAAAATTGCATGAAGGCTTAGGAATCTAATACAAAAATAAATATTTACTGATGAAATTGTTAGATAATATATCACCTCTGCCACTTAATAAGTATAATTTTCACTAGAGTTCATTATAGTTCTGGTACTAAACATGTCTACTTTCTGCATGTAGTGAGTATACTACATGACTCACATATCAGATAGTCTTGAAATGTAGCTAGGCACTTACATCCTTTACAAATGGCTGCTAATGATTATGTTAAATGCTTAATTTTTAATGGACTGTAATTTCAGTAGTTAGAGTAAAAAAATACATTATGTTCTCTGGAGATAAAAGGATCAGAGGGTTCAGATCTTATATGTTACTGCCATAAAGTTTCTTGTGACCCTTTTGGTGCAAGCGGTAATCTTAGGATGATAATTACTCTGTGCAAGATCAGAGTGCTCTACATTCAGCATAATTGCTGAGTACAAATGAACTTTATGTGAACATACCTGAAAAAAATAAACTCATTGACATTTTTAGCTTTGAATTCTGTAGCTATAATGCAAATAACAGCATGATATTGACACCTGGATAGGAAGATAAGCCATAAAAACAGTATAAGATAGAAGTGTTGAAAAATGACAGGAAAAAAAGGGACAGAGAAGCAAACCGGTCTAAAAGTGTTCACTGAGTAAGGTGTCCCAACATGTGTTACAGTTGACCTGATGATTCTGATTTATGCCTCTTGTCCCAACCACTTTCACTCTCAAAAACTATTCCAGTTTGGATATTGAGTGACATGGTCACTCAGTGGTCAGAAATTGCTATCTTTTTTTTTAATGTTTTGTTTAGTTTTGAGAGACAGAGGCAGAGACAGAGCACCAGTGGGAGAGGGTCAGAGAAAGAGGGAGACACAGAATCTGAAGCAGGCTCTGGGCTCTGAGCTGTCAGCACAGAGCCCGACCCCACGCAGGGCTTGAACCCACGAACTGTGAGATCATGACCTGAGCTGAAGTAGGAGATTTAACTGACTGAGCCACCCAGGCACCCCCATAAATTGCTATCTTAAGAAAGGTACTGCTGAGGATGGATATTTATATATTTTGTCTTATAATAGTTACATATAGAATTGTCTTTTGTATATTCGTCATTTGACATTGGAGACCCATTCCGTTATTTTTCAAAGCTACTCTACATAAACAAGGCTAAACTTCACAGACAGAGAAGTAACTGAAACCCTCATACTGCTATATACACAGAGTGCGAAGCCAAGGGAAATAGACCAAAAGTGATTAGTTTATGAATTTTACCATCAGATGTTTACTCTGACTTCTCACAGAAGAATTATAGCATCATACAACCACAGAGTAATTGTCATTACTTCCAAGAAAAAAATTAGTGGGACTTTTTTCAAAAGAAGCTCAGCTTAAATTAGTCTTGCTCACAGTGGTCATTCTTTCCTAACAACAATCTCCATAGTGTCCTTTCAAATGCAGCAGAGAATCATTTTACCCATAATAAAAACACTTCAAAGTAGTTAGAACTCTGTCTCCAATACAAAGTTTAATTTGGATTTTTCTTCTAACAGGTTCATCCAAAAGTAGCCTGGTAAAGGAACAGACATCTTTAGAAGATTAAAAAATATTTTATGTTAAATGCAACTCTAAATTTTATATGGGTTACTACTTGCTTTTAATGTTGTTAGTTTTAAACATATATTCCCATAATTATTCCAAATAGGTTGAGATTTTTTTTCTTGTTTAACATTTGTACAAAAAAAAATTCATGTTGGTGTTTTGAGGTTTTGTTTATGTTGTTATAATACATTAAATTGTTTCATTTTTTAAAACTTTCGTTATTTTACTAATCATATTTTGTTAAGAAGTGTTTTTTAATGTTTCTTAAAATGTATTTATGACAGAGAAAGAGACAGAGCATGAGCAGGGGAGGGGCAGAGAGAGAGAAACAGAATCTGAAGCAGGCTCCAGGCTCTCAGCTGTCAGCACAGAGCCCGATGCGGGGCTCGAACTCATGAAACACGAGATCATGACCTGAGCCGAAGTCAGCTGCTTAAATGACTGAGTCACTGAGGCTCCCCAAGAAGTGTTTTATTTAATGTTTATTTTATTTATTTTGAGAGATAAAGAGTCCAAGTAAGGAGGGGGAGAGAGAGAATCCCAAGCAGGCTTCACACTGTCAGTGCAGAGCCAAACACAGGGCTTGATCTCAAGAACCATGAGATCATGACCTGAGCCCAAATCTAGAGTCAAACACTTAACTTACTGAGCCACCCAGGCTCCCCTTTTCAGCATTTTATAGGAGATTTTACTAACTGTTCTATAACATATTCATAAGACCAAATGACCATTATAAATAACTCATTATAAGTTACATGGTAGGGGCTTTTCTTCTCCTGAAACCATGGTATTTCTCAAAATTGTAGTAATCATGAACAACATTCCTTCAGTCAGCAACTGTTTATTGAACAGTTACTATGCAGTAGACATTCTGCAAGGTGCTGAGGAACCAGTGGTGAATAAGGCATAGAAGGCCTTTCTCTCACAAAGCTTAGATTCTACTTAACGTTGTGAATGAGTCTGAGTTCTCCAGAGAAACAAAACCAATAGGACATTTTTTTTTGCAGTTGAAATTATCTTTTAATTAAAGACCAAGGAACAAGAAGCTCCTTTGTTACAGTGCAAAACATATGGCTCCTATTTACAGTTAAATAGACATCAGGGAGTCAAATGTTTATACCAGCACTGAACTCACTGCAGCAGGCGAACAGGGAAGCAGGATTTCCTTTACTGGCATTGAGACTGTAATACATTTTAACATGCAATACGTTCTTTGGTAGACTTAATCAGTCAGTGAAATTACAGAATTTTCAAAGGAAAGAAGTAGTAAAGTGTTTCATGAAAAATTTGAGCGTAGTACTTCTCACCAAGCTATTTACACAGACTTCAGGAGGAAAAAAGAAATCAATCCTAGTAAAGTTTTAAAATATTACATGAAAACATCCTAACTGACTTTGGTGCATTCAAACACACACACAAAAATGTAAATAAAATAAACTCAGTTAGATGATGAGTTTTTAAAAAGAGTTTCATGATGTTTCTGGTAATTGGGCAAATGGAAACTAAGTGAAAGAATGTGGAATTCTTTGAACTTCTTTGATTAGAATATCTATCCTATATCTTATCTATCTATCTATCTATCTATCTACATATATATCTATCTATATCATCTACATATAGAGGGAGGCAGTGAGGGAAATATTGTAAGGATTTGACTTATGTGATTATGGAAGCTAAGTCCAGATTTACAGTCGACAAAAAAACACCCAAGAGAGCTGACGGTGTAAGTTCCGGTAGTTCAAAGGTCTTCTCCTAAAATCCAATGTCCCAACTCAAAGACAGTAAGGCAGGGAGAACTCATTCTTCCTTACTCCATCTTTTGATCTATTCAGGAAATTGGGTGAGGCCCACCCACACAGAGGACATATATAGATATGGAGGTCAAACTGCTTTACTCAGTAAAGCAATACAAATGTTAATCTCATTCAGATACACTCTCACAGACATACCCAGAAATAATGTTTAACCAAATATATAAACACCCCCACAACGTAATCAAATTGATACATAAAATTAACCATCACAGGCAATTAGATAATAAACCAACAAGCAGTACAAACAGTAATAATTCTCTTTTAAAAATAGGTAATATGATAGTGACTAGTTGTATGATAGGTCAAAAAGATCTCACTGAGGTTGTAGTATTTAAATTCCTATCTAAGAAAGGAAAAGGGCTTGATATATCACACAATGGTGAAAGAATTTTCACAAGATATAAGGACATGGTTAAGGGCTAGAAGATGAGAAAGTGTTCCAAGTATCTAAAAAAAAAGGACACAGGCTTAAGTGTCTAGAGTCTGGTAACCAAAGAGTGAGTCATATTACAAGAGGCCTGAGGGGTCTGCTTTGAGGTCATGCAGATCTTTGCCGGCTGCAGTGGAGTAGAAATTTCATTTTAAGAGCAATGGGAAGCTATTTCTGGGGTTTTATGCATTGCAAAAGGCAAGAATGATTAACCAGTAGATCACCCAGATTAAGATCTATAGAAAAATCTCTGAAATTTTAAGGTGATGTATATATATAATATATGATATCTGGATTTGGTTATGTACACATGTAGATATATATTTGCATGTAGATAAAATGGCAATTTTCATTTGCTCCTAGGGGAAAGGTGAAGCACTCATGGGGATTTTTGAAAAACAAAAGATAGTAGCTAAACTACATCTGATGAGAATGGGTCAGTTAACCAAAGTACTTTAGTTTCGTGAGTAGGATCTGCAGACTAGATACACATTCCTCAACCTCCCCCAAACCGTGGTCAGCCTCCCCTCTATATACCTAAAGAATGTCAATTTTAAAAGTGTCAAATTATTAGCTTCCAATATGCCCCAGATTTTGGACCAGCTCTGCTGTTGAGATAACCTTTCACTTACAAATGTATGATAATAAATCATTGAAATTCAATGATATGTCACTGGTGTGTCGGCCTTAGTACTTTTTAAGTCATATCTGAATCCTAGCTTCTCTGAAGCTTGGAATCCCAACTTTTCTTCAAAGATAAAGAAAGAGTTTTTTCAAGTATTAATTCAAGACCATTCAATGCACTGCTTGCTTAGAAATAGAAATGTATATATTCTTTTGTTCCCTAAGATTTAGATGGAGTTATGTATGTGGTTGATAAAATTGAGTCAACCTCTATAACCTTATATTAAATCAATGATGATGCAATACACTTGAGGCAAGACATGGAAAAGCAAATATAAATATATTACAGTATATGAACTGTCAAATTTTCGGTGGCTCTTATGCTGAATAGTTGGAGTTATTATGAGGTTCCCTTTTAGCACTGAGCATAGTTAAATATTCTACAAAAATAGTGATTTTAGTATCAAAGGAAACACTGAGCATTTTAAACATCTGAAATAAATAAAAGTTAAATTCCCATCAAAATCAACACACACACACACACTTACAAGTAAGTCTACCCAGGATGCTAACGTTAATAGTGCCTGGTTTTAATTCCTTCAACTCATTGCCAGGTCATTTGCTTGTTTTGTGACTTTGGATGTGTCATTTAAACTTTCTATTTCTCCATGATATTTTTGAGGATAGGAATAGTCATAGGTTGTTCTTGTAGAACAGTTGTGTGTGGACTAAAACAAAACAAAACAAAACAAAACAAAACAAAAATAGTAAATATAATAGAATAGTGCCTTAGAATAGTGCCTAACATATAGTAAATACTCAATATATGTTCACTATCCTTATTATTTTTCCAAATGGAAACTGTCAGTAGACCACCCCTTAATTGATTCCTTGGTATATAACTAAAGATATATAGATAGATAGATAGATAGATAGATAGATAGATAGATAGATATAGATAGATAACTAAAGATATATATGTATATATGTGTGTATATATATATATCAAGCAATGAAATTTGCATATTACATAAATGTTAAAGTACATATAAATGTATATTTCTGAAGTATAGGCTATTATTAGATATATTTACAAATTAGTTTTCTAAATGGATTTTTATGTTGCTAGTTACTACAGAGCAAATATGAGGTGGGGCAGGAAGCTTCTTAGATTTTGTTTGAATTGCTCCTATATCCATGTAGGAAGACATATGAAAGTAAATTACAATCATTTAGAACTTCATATGAAGTTTATGAAACAGAAAAGTAGACAACTTACTTAATGCATAAATATAGATGCTGTATACATAAAGATATTGTACGGATAAATATAGACAACTTGTCTGTTTTTAAGTATATTTCCTTTTAAGTTTAGAAAAAATTTCATTATCTTTTCATGATAACTTTACAAAAATACCCTATTGGGGTCAGCATGACTTCTTTCTAAATCCATGCAGAAATGGTCACTCCACCTCCCAAATCTCTTTGTTTCATCCTTCTAGTAACTGGATTGGGAATTGCAGGAGTTCTGGAAGTACAAACTGAGTCTGAGACCATCTAATAAGGATTACACTGAATTTCTAAAGTGGAAGCATTAGACAAGTAAGAGAAAGAAAATGGAGCGTGCTGTGAATGGAAAGCCAAGATAGATAGATATATGGGAGTAATAGCTGTGTGTAGGAGAGCCAGGAACAGAGTCTGGTTTTATTGGCCAGCTCCTAGGACCTCATGAACCCTAAGTCAAGGCACTGATATAGAGTATAAATGCATAAAAGTAAGAAATTGTTGTCTATTTTGTTCAGGAGTGTATTCCAAGAGCTTAGAATAATGCCTAGAACTGAATAGGTGCTTAGGATGTATTTACTAAATGAATGAATTTGTATACATCTGTGTCTGCTTATTTGCCATCCATTTTTCAGTTTCAATCCTAAAAGGGTCCATGATTACAGTTAGCCAGTAAAAGTAAAAGGGGTAGAAAGACAAGATATCCAATCCCCTTGTAAGCAGCCAACTTCTCCCTTCCTCCCACCCAGGACCCAGCCCCTTTCTGTTGCCTAGAAATTCAAACTTTTTGAAAGCATCCAGAGACAACACGCCCATGATGGGCAGTAGCAACAATGGAGCATGTGAACAAATAACAAGCAGGGAAGGCAGTAAAGCGTTTATGGTATGAGGACCCCAGCCTAAAGACTGCTTTGGGAGTAATCAGATCTTTTCCTTAGAGACACCCATGAATAACTGGGGCACATTGGTTGGAGGCTAAAAACCCACTGATACATGGGGTAGCATGACTTGGAGCTTCATAACATAGTCAAACATACACATATGAAATAAAAAGATCACCTGATTTAGCTTACATAGATTATGTATGTTCAGTGTTTTCATACAAAAAGTGAGGAAAAGACACTACCTACTTCAATGGTACTTGTGAGGATTAAAGAAGAGTCTTTTAAAAATTTTTTTAAAGATTTTATTTTTAAAAGTTTCTACACCCAACATAGGCTTGAACTTATGACGCTGAGATCAAGAGTCTCGTAGCAAGGATTCTACATAATTTTTTCAACAAGCACATGTGCTCTTCCATATATTAAAAAAAACAGCTTGGAGGGAAAGAGCAACAGGAAAGAAACGTAGTTCTAGTCTTTACAGTGCATGAAGTCTGGTAAGACAGCAGATAATACTGTTACATTTCATCTAGGCCCCTAAGAAAGAATTTAAGCACACTATTGGGGGAACGAAGAAGTCATGCACTTTTCCTCTGCCTTTGAGCTCTCGGGTCTCAGTGGGTTTTCTAGTGTAGCTCATAGTTCCAGATTTCTGGCCCCACTATCCCTCCTGACTTGTCTTTCCTCACTGATTGATAGCTTTTTTTTTTTTTTTTAATCTGGACTACTCAAGGAAGCAGGAGCCATTTATCTCATAATGGGGAAACTGTAGTCTTCCAGAGGATGAAGAAGCAGCCAGCCAACTATTAACTTCCATATTGATGCTAAGTCTCTTCATTCTATGTATTATGTGTGATGCTGTGATTAAATTCCAACAAATGTCTTATGGCCTGCCTTCAGAAGTATACTCTTTTAGGTAGTGCTCATTGGCCTGAAATAATTCACTTATTTACTGAGTTATCCATATATCCACCTTTCCCAAGAGCAGTCCTCGACACTGTAGATGCAAAATTCTACCTTCTCTGGAGAAATTCGGAGTCAATGTTACCTCATCAACAAAGAATCACAACGCGGTGGTACCATATAAAAAGCTAGTTCAAGGTTATTTTGAGCACTGATGTCAGAGAGACAAACAAGTTCGTGAGAGATCGCATAAGCAGTCACAGAGGAGGTTATATATAAACTGGCCTGTTTAGGCTAATTGATAAAAAGTAAACAACAGCTTTTTGCTACAAGGTAAATGGCAATTACATAGACAATGTCATGGGATTAAGAAAAAAGTCATTTCTTGGAAGAAATACTTTTTCTTTATGGGCAAAGAAAATTCAAATAGTATTTTATAAGAGCAAAGTAATATGATTAGATCTGTATTTTAACCTCCAAGGTGGTTCTGGGAGTTGGATGGAGGATAGACACAATTCAAAACGTTGAAGGCCATATTTCCAAGTTCCTAAAAACAGAAGGTTCAAACTCTCCTAATAATGAGCACAACCCTAAACTATCAAATTTATTGTGAGTAATTTCAAAAATTTTGAAACACATGTTTTGGGGCTTATACTTGAAGAAAAGAAAAGGTATTAATCCCATGACTTTTAGTCTTCAGAAATTAACCATAGCCTATCCTTAATGAGATATTTGTTTTTTAAACAGTATTATATTTTTAATGTACATATACTTAATTAACTAAAGATGAGGGTCCATGGAGGTAGTGGAAGAGGTCTAGAATTTATTCCATGGATGGAGATAAGATTCATATCTTGTTAAAAGACTAATAACATATTTTAGTAGGACCTAAGGCATTTAACAAAATATAACTGACAGAGTAACACACAGTTTTCTTGTATCTGAGTCTTGCAAGGCTAAAATCTATAAGAAATATTGATAAAAATATTATGCTCTCTAAACAAATGAGTGAAGCAAAAATTTATCAAGCCCATTAAATTTTAAAGCTGCCACCGTCAAGTTGTTTTAGGTATCAAGCAGCTAGAGATAAGATGCATTTGGTAGAGCTTCTAACTTTTTGACATAAATCATTTTGTTTTATCACTTTTTAATGCAGCTGGTAATAGGAGACACATTATGCATGGTATAATGCATGGCAAGAGTTTTAAGTATCTGAACATGAATTTGTGTAAGTGTGCTTAATCTAGAGAGTTTAATCAGTTTTATCAACAACACTCTGCATGGGAGAGTTGGTGGGCAGCATGGTAATGTGACCTCATTAAATTAATACTTGTGATGAGGATGAAAATGACCACCGAATATCAGAATAAATAATGCATTGTCTTGTGTTCCTGTGCCACTGCTGCTTTAGGCATCTGGGGAAATTAATAAGGGTTACTTGTGTCAATCAGGCAAATCAGAAGTAAAAAGAAATCTTCAATTAATCATGGTATTTTACAACAATCCCTTTGGAAAAAAAGAGAACCCTATTAATAAAAAAGCATTATGCCTTCTGTTGCAGTTGACAAACAGTGATAAGCTTCTCGGGGGATGTCATGTCTGAGAGATTCATAATGAAGTTTTCCTTGTAAATTTCTCTAAAATCATTCCAACTGCAAAATCTTAGCAGTTCTGAGGCATGAAACCCTTTGGGGCTTCATCTAAAGAGGTTTTCCTTTTGGCCTTCACAGAGTGAGCTGGTGATTACTGCATAGGTTCTTTATAGCATGCTGCCAGCTGCTGTCACAGTTAAAAAGCTGAAGCATGCCCCTTGCACCAACAAATTTGGTTAATCAGGAAACTTCCCAGGGACCATCCAGGGATTAACCAGTAACTCCCCCACATATTACCAACCTTGAGACTCTCACAGTACAAACAGGCTTTACCAACTTTATACAACTTGTTATATATAACTTTTTGGTCGCCACTTTGGGGCTTATTTTTAGAAGTTTCAAACTAACCGGTTAATCAAGACGGAATTGGAATGAGATGCTCAAGGGGCGGAGTTTCTCTCAGTGTTAATCTATTATGCCATAGCACAAAGAGTGCCGATTCTTTTAGAGCATTAGCCTTAAGTCTTCTCATCTTGAAAAGCACATATTTACTTCTTGTTAGAATGAATTCTTCTGTTAGTCGTCTCAGGAATTTTACATTTCCCCCCATTCCCTGTGATTTTAATTTCATCGCTAAAGAAGGAAAGGGGCAGGGAGACACAGACTGTTATTATGCATTCTTTGTCCTAAAATTTGAACAGCAAATAATAGCAGCCATTTAGCACTGAAATAACCATCAGCTTTGGGACAAAAAAGATAAACTTGGAGTCATCAACTCTTAAACTGTGAATATTCTTGAAAAGAATCATTCTGTGTTCCTATACATTTCATCTTAAGCAAAAATCAAAGGTTTACCAGATTGTAGGAGATAATAATTTTAAATCTCCATTTTGGAACAGGATGGAACCTTGACTTTGAGGGTAGGACACATTTTAAAATATCAAGAAATATCCAGAAAAAAAAACTATAATTCTCCCATGTAGTCATCTCCAGGAATGATATCACAAAGAATATATATATATATATATATATATATATATATAATTTTAAATGAATAAATTAAATTTAGGCTTGTTATTATAGTGGCTTTTTTTTTACTACAATCCACCTATTCCACAGCTACTCTGTGGAACTCTTGTAGATAATTTTATATGTGCTGTATATATACATATGTAAAGACAGAAAGTTGTATGTCACTAAATAATAGTATTTTTATAAAATTTCATTCTGGTGTTCTCAAGTTTCCTGAAAAAGAAAATGCATATGTTCAAAGTTTAATCATTTATCAAGATGTTTGAACATAAAATCCAGTTGTGAAAAAGTAATATATATTATTGATGCAAGCATGCGCTGCAACATACATATGCAATAATCAGAGCAGACTTTTAAAAAATATAGGAGGTATAAGTTAATATTTTATTGTCACAAAAAGGAATATTTTATTAAAAAAATAAAGTAAGAACACTGTATCTTATGTATATATTTTTCATCACCATAAGGTTATGACCTTGGAAACTCATTTAAAGCTTTCTTGTCATAAGTTATAAGATACAATCTTCAATGCAGTAACAAATCATATGATGCACTGCTATTATTTCTTTTATTTATCTATGGTGCTACCTATCTCTTTACCTATCTAAAGCAATTTTGGGGTTATAGTGAGGTATAAAGGCAGACTGATTCATTATTAATAGAATCCTTTTGTATAAAATAGCTTTTAAAGATGCCAAGGAGAAAATACAACTGAGAACTGAATATAAGGACAGGAATTAAATGTGAATCTTGACTAAATTGCAAGTTTCCTACAGTGCAAAACAGCAATACTGTTTATAAATCTACTATGATTTTCTAGTTGTCGATGCACCAGGATATACATGGTAATGGCATTAGTCCTTGTCCTTTGTTAAATGTAATTGTTTCTCTAGAAGTAGGTCTTTTAGAAGAATGGCTCCCCAGAGAGAAAGAGAAAAAGAGATTAAGATAGAGATTTCAGGTAGGAGCTTCTATAGAAATTAATGAAAAGACCATCACACAGAAAATGTTATGTTTCTCATCAACAAATCATGGATATTTATAAAAATCATCTGCAAAAAAAATAAAGCATCTCAAATTAATAGGATGGTATATCTAAAGTGACTTTTAGTAGTTATGTGACTCCAGGAGTCACAACTTAAAGTCAGAACTGAAAAATAATATAAAAGTCATTTATTTTTTGCCTATGGGACAATGAATTCATTCATTAATTCACCCTTGCTGTGTATTCAAGCCACGGATCAGTCAAAAGATATTTATTGAATACTTTAGTGCAAGGCACTATATTGTATTTTGATTTTCATATTGAGAAGCATTTAGATAGTTATTTAGGGCTACCACAAAATCTCAGACATTTTTAGATTTAGTTTGTGGCATAGAAAACACAAGTCACTCCTATCAATCACTTACTAGGTGCCCTGAAATGTCCTATATGGAATTGAATGTCTATTTGGTTTCACAATTTGCCTCTAGTCCTGCACTGGCAGCCATCTCCCTGGTTTCTTCATCATCTGACAAAATTAACTGTCAGGCACAGTGCTAGGTCTATGGATTGAAAAGAAGAGAGGAGCAATGGAGAATATGGGTCTGCCCACACAGGCTTAAATTCTACTGGAAATAAATATCCAAACATTTATGGTATAATAAAGTTGAGGACTCCCAGAGATGTGTATAATGTTGAGTGAGTGCAAGGGGGTGGGAGATTTAGCCAGCCTGCTGAAGTCAGGAGAGGCTGCTGCACAGGATAGTCTTTTAGTTGACATACTAATGTTAAGCTGAATATTTCAGAGAGAAATGCAGGATAATGAAACTTTATATAATAAAGAATTTTCTGGGAATCAGAAAGTAATTCAAACTTTTGGGATATAAAACATAGCAAGGTTGGGCGCCTGAGTGCCTCAGTTGGTTAAGCGTCCAACTCTTAATTTTGGCTTAGGTTGTGATGTCATGGCTTATGAGTTCTAGCCGTGCTTGGGATCCATGTTGACAGTGTGCAGCCTGCTTGGGATTCTCTCTCTCTCTCTCTCTCTCTCTCTCTCTCTCTCTCTTCTCTTCCCCCACTCGCTCTTTCTCTTTTTCTCAAAATAAGTAAACTTAAAAAAATATTTAAAACACAAGCAGCATTGAAGATGGAGGAGTAGGAGGACCCTGAGTTCCCCTCATCTCATAGATACAACTAGATAACACTCATAACCATGTAAATAACCCAGAAAATGACCCCAAAACTGGCAGAACAAACTCCACAACTAAATGCACAGATGAGGCCAAATTGAAGAGGGTAGAAAGGTCTGAGGCTCAGTGGGGACCTAAATAGAACAAAGGACTATTGGCAGGAGGGAAGGACATTGAAGGCACAGAGTGGGGAGAGAAACAGACTATTACATTGGGGAGCCTATGTGGGGAAGATGAATCCCCATAACACTGGCTTTGAAAACCAGAGGAACCAAATTTGGTGAGTTCTTACAACCAGTGGGACTTAAAACCTGGAATTTTAAAAATTAGTAGGCTCAGCTCTGGGAGTGCCAGGAAACAAAGGAGCTGGCAGGTGCCATGTTGTACTTTGTCCAGTGTTTTTTTCCTGCATCTATTGAAATGATCGTATGGTTCTTAACTTTCTTTTATTAATGAGGTGTATCACATTGATTGATTTGTGAATATTGAACCCTGATACCAAAACCAGATAAAGACACTACAAAAAAAGAGAACTACAGGCCCATATCTCTGATGAACATAAGTGCAAAAAACCTCAACAAAATATTAGCAAACTAAATCCAAAACGCATTTAAAAAATAATTTATTCCTAGAATGTAAAGGAATTCAATATTCATAAATTAATCAACATCCCATCAGTAAAAGAAAAGATACAAACCATATGATCATTTAAACAGATACCAAAAAAAAATCATTTGACAAAGCATAATGTATATACATGATAAAAACTTCAACAAAGTAGGTTCAGAGGGAACATATCTCAACATAATAAAGACCATATATGAAGAACCCACAGCTAACATCATACTCAATGGTGAAAAAGTGAGAGCTTTTCTCCTAAGGTCAGGAACAAGACAAAAATGTCTACTCTCACCACTTTCATTCAACATAGTACTGAAAATCTTAGAGCAATCAGACAAGAAAACATAATAAAAAGTATCCATATTGGTAAGGAAGAAGTAAAACTTTCACTATTTGAAATGACATGATAGTATATATAGGAAATCCTAAAGACTCCACCAAAAAACTACTAGAATTGGTAAATGAATACTGTATACAAAGTCAATGTGCAGAAATCCATGGCACTTGTATACACTAATAATGAAGCAGCAGAAAGAGAAATTAGAAAACAATCCCATTTACAATTGAGAAAAATAATAAAACACCCAGGAATAAACTTACCCAAGGAGATGAAAGCCCTTTACTCTAAAAACTATAAAACAGTGATGAAAGAAATTGAAGACAAACAAATGGAAATATATTCCATGCTCATGGATTGGAAGAACAAATATTGCTAAAATGGCCATACTATCCAAGGCAATATATACATTTGATGCAATTGTTATCAAAAGACCAATAGCATTTTATGCCAGACTAGAACAAACAATATTAAAATTTGTATGAAACCACAAAAGACCCTGAAAAGCCAAAGCAATCTTGAAAAAGAAAAATAAAGGTAGAGGTATCACAATTCCAGATTTCAAATTATATGACAAAGCTACAGTAATCAAAATAGTATGGTACTAGCACAAAAATAGACAGGTAGATCAATAGAACAGGATATAAAGCCCCCAAACAAACCCACAATTATATGGTCAATTATCTTCAACAAAGGAGGCAAGAACATGCAATGGGAAAAACACAGTTTTCCACAAATAGTACTGGGAAAACTGGACGGCTTCATGCAAAAGAATGAAAGTAAACCAATTTCTTACACCATACACAAAAATAAACTGAAAATGGATTAAATACATAAATATAAGACCTGAGACCACGAAAATCCTACAAGAGAGTGCATGCTGTAATTTCTCTGACATCAGCCATAACATTTTACTCAATATGTCTCCTGAGGCAAGGGAAACAAAAGCAAAAAGAAACCATTGGGATTTCATCGGATAAAAAGCCTCTGCACAGCAAAGGAATCAATCAACAAAACTAAGACAACCTACTGAATGGGAGAAGATATTTGCAAATGGCATATCTGATAAAGGCTTAGTATCCAAAATATATGAAGAAATTACACAACTCAACCCCAAAATCAAATGATCCAATTAAAAAATGGGCACAAGACATGAACAGACATTTCTCCAAAGAAGACATACAGATGGCCAACAGACACATGAAAAGATGCTTAAAATCACTCACTGTCAGGAAAATGCAAATCAAAGCCACAGTGTGATATCACTGCACACCTGTCAGAATGGCAAAAATCAAAAGCTAAAACAAACAAACAACAACAACAACAACAACAAAACAAGTGTTGGTGAGGATGTGGAGGAAAAGGAACCCTCAGATGCTATTGGAGGAAATGCAAACTAGTGCAGCCACTATGGAAATCAGTATGGAGGTTCCTCAGAAAGATTAAAAACGGAATTACCCTGTGATCCAGTAATCACACTGCTGGGTATTTACCCAAAGAATAAAAAACACTAAATCAAAAGGATATATATAACCTTATGTTTATCACAACATTATTTATAATATCCAAATTATGGAAACAACCCAAGTGTCCATGGATAAAAAAGAAGTGGTGTGTGTGTGTGTGTGTGTGTGTGTGTGTGTGTGTGAATATAGCTATAAAAAAGAATAATATCTTGCCATTTGCAACAACATGAATGGATCTAGAGGGTATAATGCTAAGCAAAACAAATTAGAGAAAGACAAATACCATATGATTTCACTTATATGTGGAAATTAAAAAACAAACAAATGAACGAATGTTAAAAAAGAGACAAATCAAACAACAAACTCTTCACTATAGAGAACAAACTGATGGTTGCCAGAGGGGAGGTAGGTGGGTGTTGGGAAATAGGTGAGGAGGATTAAGTGTACACTTATACTGATAAGCGCTCAGTTATATATGAAACTGTTGAATCACTATATTATACACCTAAAACCAATATAACACTCTATGTTAACTAGACCACAATAAAAACAAAAAAGCAAAAGCAAGGAAGATGAGAAATGATAAAAGTTCTCCAAAGACATCCTTTTAATACAGCAAGTTCTTAAAAATTGTTTCTTAAGCTAATGAAGTTTTGATGTCATCCAGAAGAAACTACTAAAGTCCTTTGCCAAAAGAGCCCAGATTAGATTCATACCTAAGCAATATCAGAGTCTGTTGTAAGTCATGAATTGTGTTATTTGTTTTGCTGAGTACCTTGGTCATATGCCCACTGGTGCTATTTTGTCTTCTTCGCTGGGAAAAAATTTGGACATGGTGTTCATCCAGAACACCTCTAGCCTCTCTAACCTACTTGTCTACTTCCCTATGTGAGACAAACTCCATTTGGCTTTTCATTTCATGAGATAGTTACAGTTCAGAGCTGTCTCTAAGCCCTTTCATCTCAGTAGAGTATAACTTATTGTTTCCTTATCGATATAATTCTTCCATTTAATATTCATGTTTCTTCATTTCTGCCTTTTCCTCCCCCTATTCCAGTACTCCAGATTAGACAACAAATGAGGCCCATGACCCTTTTGGAATAAACCATGGGAGTTAAAGTCATACTTTATGGTTAGGTCATTAGAGTAACTTGCAAATTTTCAATTCCACAGGATACTCATACAGTAACATTTATTTGCAAACTGAACATGAGACTAGAGTTATGTGGCTGCTATAAAAATCACCTACATATAGGCTCATATGTAAGAAAACATAAATGTTTTTGGCTTTTTTTCCCCTTACCAAAATCACAAGCTGTTTCTTTGTTAATCCAAAGCACACATCTGTTAGAGATGAGGATTAATATACAGAATGAGTATAAAATAAATAAAGGATATTGCTATTCTATGTTACATGTATTAAAACTAAAGAAAAGCTAAGCAATTGATCCAGTCACCTAGTTAAATAGAAACTGAGTTGGAAGTAGAAGCAAGTTCTAATGAGCCGTAAAGTCCATGAATGTTTTAATGCCTATGAGACGCTATCCGACTTGGTTCTCCTGGAATTCTTTGCCTACACATTACTGCCAGTGTGATAATTCTGGACTACCATGGACCAGGTGAGATAAATTGATACCACAAAGAAAAGAGAGAAATGAAGACAGACTGAAGTTTAAGATTATAAATTTTAAGGGGAAGAAAATGACCTTTCTTTCTTACTCTTAGGTAATGACATTGAAAGGCTGAGTAGAGATCAAAAGATCAAAGAGAGGACCAAACCCGGAGACCTTTAGTCTGGATCATGCCCTTTTGGGGCAGCGTCACAGGCTTCTTCATCAAAACTCTGTGGACCCCCCAAAGATCAGTTCCTGTCACATTTTCTATTTATGATGATTCTCACATCAATCCCTCAACTAATTCCAAGTCAAAAGAAATCATGCTCTGGAACACTATAATTTCTGAATTAAAGGCTTTAAGATGGATTGTTGGTTTGGGGGGGGGGGATCCTTGCAACAATTTATATTCTTCTTTAAGTAAGTATAGTTTAACAAAATTCTGAAATTCCATAGGCAATCTCAAATTAAATATTTGTCTAGCAACCAGCTGTCAAAATCCTTGTTAATTAAGTGTATTATATCTGTTGTGAGGTATAGCTTATCTAACTAAAAGAGAAATATTTTTTTAACATTACAGTGAACATACTTTGCTTCTTATTTGTGAGTTAATTTATAATTCAGTTTTCATACTTACATTTTTGGCATTAAGGAGTGTGATTTATGTAAGAGAGCTTTTTAAAATTTTTCATTGGCAATATTCAATATACTAAGATATTTTGAAATTCTTAAAAAAGTGTCAATTTATATTACTGTATAGTATTTTATCCCCTCTATACTCTTTTACATACATTTATAACTTAGTGGTTTTTAATTATCTGTGAAAAACTATTATTTCTATTTTAAACCTGGTTAGCCTTTCTACTTTGTTTCTAACTTCCAAAAAACTCTGTTTAAATTAATGCAAAAAAATGATATCTCTAAAATTTTATGGAAGAAATAAAGATAGACCAGACTGTGTGACTCGGTCAGTTAAGCGCCAACTCTTGATTTTGGCTCAGGTCATGAGTTCATGGTTCGTGGGTTCAAGCCCCACATCAGGGTCTGCTTTGCAGAAACTTCTTGGGATTCTCTCCCTCTCTCTCTGTCCCTCATCCACTGGTGCATACTCTCCCTCTCTCAAAATAAATAAATAAACTTAAAAAAATAGATCAGAGTTTATTAAAGTAAAATTTTTTTATTCTTTAACAAGTTTTTAAGGTTTATTTTTGAGAGAGAGAGAGAGAGAGAGAGAGAGACAGAGACAGAGCGTGAGTGGGGGAAGGGCAGAGAGAGGGAGACACAGAATCCAAACCAGGCTCCAGGCTCTGAGCTGTCAGCACAGAGCCCCATGTGGGGCTCCATCCCACCAACCTTGAGATGATGATTTGAGCTGAAGTAGGATGTTTAACCAACTGAGCCACCCAGGCATCCCTAAAGTAAATTTTTTTTTGATAGAGGATAAAGGAGAGATAGGGAGGAACAAATGGCTTAGTTTTAAAAAGTGTAATTCAATAGTAAGATATGAAAGGTTTTTAAAATTTATAACAATAACAGAAAAAATACTAAGATTAAGTAAGCTCTGCTTGTCACAAATTTATTATTATTAAAACATTTGGATTTTTCAGTAGCAGATGATTTTTTTTAATCTTAATGTAGTCTCTTTTTATATAAGGGTTGTTTTCCAACAAACAATAAGAGCTATTCATGAATCTGCCTAAGAAAAATTAATTACAGTCTATTGCTATTACACATGTTAATACAAAAGATATACCTTCAAGCCATACGAGTCATGGTGAAATACTGAATAGCATCTTCATTACTGACTTTCATCTGATTTCCCCTGCCCACCAACCCACAGTATTCTTTGCCAAATTCAACAATGTCTCTATATTGTCCAATCCAATGGTCTATTTTTTGTATTCACCTTATTTGTGCAGTCATCAGAATTTAAACCAGTGGATCTTTTCTCACCATCTTCTCTTAGATTCTTCCTACTGTTTAGTTAACTTCACTGCTTATCATTTATCTCCCCAACCAGAGCAGATTTACCATGAAGTTAACAAAAATTAAGTCTTAGTGTTTCTGATCTTAATAAACACCTTTCAAAATTTTGTACTCAATTTTGTATTTATAATTGCCTATGATTTTTCTCAAAAAATGATCACCAAAATAGTCAAGTTTCAAGCTCCATAAAACCTGGCTCCATCCTGGTCAAAAAACTATAAACATATGAGATCTCCATTGTCCAGTCCTGCAAATGTATATGTCCAGGCAGGACCTTTTTCCTAAATTTCATGCATGAATACCAAACAATCAATTCAACATTTCAAGTTTAATATCTCCAAAGCTAAACTTTTGATTTCATATCCAGCCCTACTCCTCTGACAATTTGCTCCATCACAGCAAGTGAATAAAACTTTGAATTTTCGGTATCTACGGTCAAAATCTTTGGAATTATCATTAACTGATCTCTTTCAATTAAAGAGATTGTTTGAAATGCTCTACCTCTACAATCAATGTTCTACCTTTAATTCATCAATAGACACCAATAAATTCTGTCAGTTCTAATGTTAAAATCCATCTTGAATCTGCCAATTCTTAGTCCTCTCTCCTGCCACCCTAGTCAGACTGTCTTCAGTTAACACCTAGATTATTGAAATCGCTTCCTAACTGATCTTTTTCCTTCCTCTCTTTCCTCAGAGTCAATTTTAAAGCCCAAAAGTCAGAAATATCCTCTCAAATAATAAATTAGATCATTCTGCACCTTGCTCTTGGCCTGTTAATAGGTTCCTGGCCTCCTTAGAGCACAATCCAGATTCTTTACAATAGTCTATATGGTTTTGCATGTGCTGTTTATGCTCTTTGAGCCTGTAGGACTTTATTTCATACCATGCTCACTCATACCAAACTTTCTAATCTTCTTCTTGTCCCTGCAAAATCCAAGTAACTTTGACGCAAGGCTCATACTATTCATTTTGCTTGGACATCCCTTCCTCAAGGAAAATTCATGTCCCAAAACCACACTTTACCCTGGTTTCTATTCAAGTTTTGCATTATCAGAGAATTTGCCCTTTGATGTTTTGATATAAGTCGGAGGAAAATGTTCCTACCACTAAAACTAGTAAAGGATTTCCATCTTTAACAAACTTTATTTTCCCATGGAAATAATCCTTACCTGAAATTACATATTTTTCAAAATATTTTTTGGCATCCATCTCCCAAATGCAAGTTCTATATGTACAAGTACTAAATTAGAACTTCATTACACTGTATCTGGAGTGTACTATGCAAGTATGTGTGTATAATCAATTAAGTAAGTAATGGTATATTGAAAATGATAACATAATGTAATATTCCAAGACCAACTGAACTTAGCTATACAAGGGCTTAGAATCACATACAGAGAAGAAATAAATAGAGACCTGCTTGGCCTTCTATTTCATTTCAGAAAAAAAATTAGAAGACTATCTCCATGCTGCTAATTTTCAAATATACACAAATATTAGAGTTCTATGGCTAGAAAATGGTCACTCTTCTCACTGACATTTGTTATTCATAAGTCAGTTGGTCTGTACTCTAGCTAGGAATTTCCCTCACCATGAAACTAGGTATATTTATTGACATACAAAAAATAGATTGTATCTTATAGACTATTTTAGTATTCCTGAACTATTGCTTTTAATAAATAAACAACTAGATAATAAACCTATTGCTGACAACAAACCTATTACTGATAACTAATTTGGAATGATTCAGTAAAGCGTTGGAAAATCACATCTAGTTCTAGGCCTCAAAAACTAGGGTTAATGAAAGTCTTGGTAAGCTTTGAATGGTGTCTAATTTTTAAAGTTTATCATTTTTCATAATGGAGAGTTCAATACTGTTGTTTATTTCCAGTTACAAAAAAATTAGCCTAGGGGCGCCTGGGTGGCGCAGTCGGTTAAGCGTCCGACTTCAGCCAGGTCACGATCTCGCGGTCCGTGAGTTCGAGCCCCGCGTCGGGCTCTGGGCTGATGGCTCAGAGCCTGGAGCCTGCTTCCGATTCTGTGTCTGCCTCTCTCTCTGCCCCTCCCCCGTTCATGCTCTGTCTCTCTCTGTCCCAAAAATAAATAAACGTTGAAAAAAAAATTTTTTTAAAAATTAGCCTATTTTAGAAAAGCTAGTATATTTCCAGAGATTTATTTTTTTAATACATCCAAAAGGAATTTTCAAAATGGGCTTAAATTAATACTTTCTTTTAATATTACTCAAAATTATGATAAATTTATCTTTCTCACAGCATATATTATACATCATACATTTTTATTTTACTTAATTTTGCAATCGATATTTGTTATCTAAAGCTGGAAAACACCTTTTCTATAAATCACATTGTGAAGTCCCTGAATATAAATCCTGATATTTTCTATAAAAAAGACTGCTACTGAAGAAAATATTTGAAATTTCTGTCGTATTTCTGTATGTTACCTTTATTTTTAATTCCATTTTACTGATTAAAAATAAGGTATCTACTAATATTTAATAAATACTAATATCTACAACTTCCTTCAGAGATTGAAACAGAAGAAATACTTCTTCATTCTATGAGATTAGCATTACCCAACACCAACACGAGACAAAGACATTAGAAGAAAACTACAAATCAAAATCTCTCATGAACACGAGATATAAAAGTCCTCAACAAATTCTTAGTATATTGAGTCCAACAATGTATAAAAAGAATTATCACTACAATCAAGGGAACTAACCTCTGATATATAAGGTTGGTTCAACATCTGAAACTCAATTAATTCAAGCCATTACATCAATATACTAACGAGGATAATTCATATGATTATATCAATAGAAAAAAAGAACATTTGACAAATCTAACATCCATTCACGATACAAAATCTCAAAAGTAAAAACAGAGTTGAACTTCATTAACTTGAGAAATATCATCTACCAAAAACCTGCAGGAAACATTATATTAATGGTAAGAAACTAAGAACTTTACCACTATGGGAACAAGGCAAGGATGCCCACTCTCACCATACCTAAAGACCTAAACAGATAACTCACCAAAAAGATACACAGAGGGCAAGTAAACATATGAAAATATGTTTAGCATCATGTATCTCAAGGTAATTGCAAATTAAAACAAAATGAAAATTCACGACATATCTATTAGAATGACCAAAATACAAAACACTGAAGACACCAAATACTGGCAAGGAGATGTGGATAAAAAAGAAACTTTAATTCATTGCTCTTGGGATTACAAAATGGTAGTCACTTTGGAAGAAACTTTTATAATTTCTACAAAACTAAAGATATTCTCACTATACTAGCCAGCAATTTCACCTCCTTGGTATTTACCCAAATGAATTAAAAATTTATGTCTACACAAAAACCTACACACAGATGTTTAGAGCAGCTTTATTCATAATTACCAAAACTTGGAAGCAATCAAAATGTTCTTCAGTAAATGAATGGATAAATAAACTATGGTACATCCAGATGATGGAATATTATCAAGTGATAAAAAGAAATAAGCTATCAAGCCGTGAAGAGACATAGAGGAAACTTAAATTAATATTGCCAAATGAAAGAAACCAATCTGAAAAGCTATATACTATGTGATCCCAATTATATGACATTATGGAAAAGGCAAAACTATGAAAACAGCAAAAATATCAGTGGTTGCCAGGGATTGGGGAGGCAGTGAGAAATGAATAGGTGGAACAGGGAGGGTTTTTAAGGAGTAAAATTATTCTGTATAATACTTGAATGGCGGACACATGTCATTGTATATTTGTCTGAACCAACTGAATGTACAACACCAAGAGTAAATCCTAGTAAACTTTGGATTTTAAATGACAATGATGTGTCAAGGTACGTTGATGGGATATTGTAAGAATTCTACCTTTTTGGTGCAGATGTTAGTAGACAGGCTATGTATGTAGGGAGGGGAAAGAGGTGGGGCTTCTGTGGGAACTCTTTTTACCTTCTGTTCTACTTTCTTGTGAACCTGAAATAGTTTTTAAAATATTTGTTTAAAAAAGAACCAGGAAAATCAGAAGTTAGGTGCCCCAGAGAGGATTGTCTGAAGTCCAGTTGCTTTCTATTCCTTTATGCTAAATAACTTATTGTAAGGCTGAAGTTGTTATTTCCTTTGTTTTGTTTTCATTTATGGATTTGGTCTATTGCTTTCTGTGACACTTACAGTGATGAAAAATGACTGTTTCTAATTTACACATGGAAAGCTATGTGTGGTACCTGAATGTTAGTATTATGAAAATTAGTGTCTTCATTTTCTAGGGCTGCCACAAAAAATTAACACTAACTTGATAACTTAAAACAACAGAAATTTATTTTCTCACAGTTCTGGAGGCCAGAAGTCCTAAATCAAGGTGCCAGCAGGGTTGATTTCTTCTGGAAAGTGCTGAAGGAGAATTTGTTCCTTCCCTCTCTCCTATCTTCTGGTAACTGTTAGCAATCTTTGGCATTCCTTGCCATGAGGATGCCTTGATCCAATCTCTGCCTTCAGCTTCACCTGGTCTTCTCTTCTGTCTCCAACTTTGTTCTCTTCTTTCATGTACACTTGCCATTTCATTTTGAGGCCACTCAGTTGATCCAGGATAATCTCATTTTGAGATCCTTCATTTATTTACATCTGCAGACATTTTTTTTTCCAGATAAAGTCCTATTCACAGGTACCAGGTTTTAGGACTTGGACATATCTTTTTTAAGAAGTTACCACTCAACCCACTACAATTAGTATTAATATATTGTCCCAAAATATGAAGCCAACATAATACTGTCTCCAATCAGCTTGCTCATATATTCATATTTAAAAGATGGAGGAAATAGTCAAATTTAAATTTTTTTCAAGGATTTTTTTTCTTCCTGGCATCCACTGCTTTCTTTTTTTTTTTTTTTTTTTAATTTTTTTTTTCAACGTTTATTTTTGGGACAGAGAGAGACAGAGCATGAACGGGGGAGGGGCAGAGAGAGAGGGAGACACAGAATCGGAAACAGGCTCCAGGCTCTGAGCCATCAGCCCAGAGCCTGACGCGGGGCTCGAACTCACGGACCGCGAGATCGTGACCTGGCTGAAGTCGGACGCTTAACCGACTGCGCCACCCAGGCGCCCCTCCACTGCTTTCTTTTAAGTTGAGAGTACACATTTTATAATGAGAAATAACTAAAAGCATATTTATGTACATAAGATTTTTAATAGACAAAAATATACTAATCATTCATATAGAATCTTACAGATTTTGTTCTGTGCTATTTCCCAATTGTATGCAATTTATCAAAAGTTGTAGGGCTTTTTTGGGGCGCCTGGGTGGCGCAGTCGGTTAAGCGTCCGACTTCAGCCAGGTCACGATCTCGCGGTCCGGGAGTTCGAGCCCCGCGTCAGGCTCTGGGCTGATGGCTCAGAGCCTGGAGCCTGTTTCCGATTCTGTATCTCCCTCTCTCTCTGCTCCTCCCCCGTTCATGCTCTGTCTCTCTCTGTCCCAAAAATAAATAAACGTTGAAAAAAAAATTAAAAAAAAAAAGTTGTAGGGCTTTTTAGAATTCTAAACAAACAACTATTTCAGACTATGTCTATAATAAACTTTAGAACTAATCATTTAGGCTAGATCATCTACTTTTATTTCTTCTCTTTGGCTTATCTTTTTATAATTTATACATTTTTAACAACTGTATTTTAGGGATCCTAATATCAGTGCTCATATTATACCCAGTTGTGTTACACTAGGTTCCTAGGAGACCCCAAAAAGGATTTCTGCAAAAATAGAAATGAACAGGAAAATAAAATGAAAGATCATCAAATATTCTTTGGTTCTAGCTGTGCTTTTAAAAGGTATATTCGTATTTAAATATCCCAACATGTTCATCATATAATACTGTGGTTTTGAGTTTTAAAAATCTATTCCCATTTTTTCCTTTTTTCTTTTTTTTCCTCATACTACTTTTCAGCACTGTCACCATAATACAGAGCAAGAAAAGTGTTAAATTCACTGTAGGAAACAAGCCTTCATTTTGCTTTTTTTTTTTTTTTTTTTAAATAATGGGCTTATAACTATGCAGGACAAACCCTTCCTGACAGTGACAACTTTAAAGCATCTCTCTCTCCATCTTCAGCTGAAGGAAGTAAAAGCCATTGTTATTGATGTATGTGAAATTCTGGGAAAGAAGCAGAGCTGGGGAAAACATGTATGCTCCCTAATCCCAGTTAGGGGACCAATTTGCAGTTTACCAATTTCCATACAGATGGTTGTATTCATTCCTCTGCTTTGATTATTTGCCCAGTTGCAAACCACCTTCCCTCCCCAAACACACACGTTGCTTGGATTTAGCTGATGATGAGGTCTGAATATTGCTGGAATGAAGAATAGAAGGGTGTTTGAATATCATTATATTTGTCAGTGGGCTATTCAGGAGGACTAAGTTAGCAATGATTCCTCCTCCTTGTTATAAAAAAAAAAACAAACCACTCTGAATATGTTGCCATGTGGTGGAATTGGGATACAAAATTAGGGAAGAGAATGTTATTAGTGACCGAAAAATAGATTGGAATAGATTTATTCCAAGAAAAGCAACCACAAGTTTTAATCTGTTTTAGAATATTTCTGATAACACTGTAGTTATTCTTCGCATTTAAGGGTTCTGGAAAATGTAAAGGATCCAGCATAGGGTGAGTAGGTTGAAGAAAAAGTAATGCAGTGGGTGAAAGGGAAAAAGGACCTGAATCCTAAATAGAATTTTCTTAGACTAAGTTTCAGTTGAGTTTCTCATAATAAATGCAGAATTCTGCAGTTAGATCTAATGAGCTTTTCAAAACACATAAGATACTTGCTCAAATTAAAAGTGAATTACCTGGGACTTCTGTGAATTGGATCTAGGTCTATTCTTTCATGACTCAAAATTTAGTCACTACAAAAATGGGAACATAAGACCCTCCTTGCTTGATGGTGACTGATTGTCTAATATATACCCATGGCATGCATATTAATAAACGGCTTGTTTGGGAGAACGTCTTTCTTTTTCTTAATTTTTTTTAAATGTTTATTTCTTTTTGAGAGAGAGAGAGACATCATGAACAGGGGAGGGGCAGAGAGAGAGGAAGACACAGAATCCAAAGCAGGCTCCAGGCTCTGAGCCAACGTGGGGCTCAAACTCACGAATGGCGAGATCATTACCTGAGCTAAAGTTGGACCCTTAACTGACTAAGCCACCCAGGCACCCCTGATCAAGTATTTCCTATAAGCCCAGTCAAGGATAAAGATTTAAATCAGTCTCCCTTTTGTGCCATTTTTCCCAAAATTAACAGGTCTTATGTTTGGTATGCTTTGGGTGGTCAGCACCCATTAATGGCAGCATCCGTAACAAACCTAGTCTTCTCTTGCAATCATTTCTGTGAGGATGAGGACATGGGATTCAACAACAGTTGGGAAATCGTCTTCGTGTCTTAGAGTCTGCATTCTCTCCTAACTAGAGACAGGCCCCCAACGAGGACCTCATGCTTTCCATGGTAGAACAAATCGGGATTCTTCCTGATGCTTAGTTTCACAAAGTCTTCGTCTAATGGCGTCACTTCTTCAGTGTGGTTAAAAAAATATATTTTCCATGCTTTTAAGATAAACAGCTAATCACCTCTGAAGAGAGTGCAAGTACAGATTAACTGATTTCAAAATTTGATATTCATCTATCTGTGCTACCTCACCAGGGAGGTAAAATCAAATGAATCATGCAAATGTATAAAGGTTGGATGATAAAAAACAATGCTGAGAAATTATTAGGACAAATCTTGTTTTGTCAGGGCTGCACTTAATTGAATAGCATTAATGGTATTATGTTTTTAAGCAAGGGCTAATGTGCAATTTTATTTTTTAAAATTACCTAGAGACATATTGTTTCTGGACTATTAACTTTTTTTTTTTCTCAGTATTTAGATCACAACTCCTAAAGGCTTAGCTATATTTTGACAGGTACTGACAAAGAGTGCCATGGAATTGTGACTCGATTGTCACCTTCAGAGTGTTCAAGCTGAAAAACTCAGGATGAGTGCTAGGTACTAATTAGAACTGTTATATTAGGAAAGCAAATACAATGGTGTCTAACATTAAACAAAGCACAGTTCTCATCAAAAATGGTTTCTTTTGTGTGTGGGTTAGTCTATAAAACCATTTTGCATGTTAATGAAGCACAAACAATTATTGCCAGAGTAACTAGTCCCATGCAATTACAAAAATCACATAAAAGCCCTATTGTTTGTTGTCTTATGATTTTTTAATGCTAATTTTGCACTTGATAATTTCGGATTTCATTTGTACTACAGTGCACAATTAGGTTTTTATATCTGTGAAGGTGAAGGCTAGTAATAGGAAAAATAACTCCTCATGTAAAAAGTAAAAGAAATAGTCATTTCCAGAATGAGACGATCAGACAGCCTGAAAAGATGGAGAAAAGCGATGAGGCGAATTTCCATCAAGCGAAAAGGCAACATTTATGTAGCTGAAAGAAGAGGGTAACCTAGACTATTTCCCATAGAAATTGGAGAGGGAGAGAGAGACACACAAAGAGAGGGAGGCAGAGGGAGAAAAAGATTGGAAAGAAAAGAAAAACACAGAAACAGTGGAAGATAAGGTATGGGGAGGAAACTAGAATTAAGACACTCATGCTAATCACAGAATTGCCACATACTGCATGATAAACCATAGTTCCAGCTGTCAAACTAGAGTGATTCAGGGGAATGGATTTATAAGTAAAAGTCTATGGAGACAATTAGGTGTCAAAACTATTTAAGCAAAGAAGTGCCACTATCAAAATGCCAGTGTGAACGCTAGCTGGAATTTTAGCAAAACCTTTGAAAAATGGCTTAATTGATGAAGAATTCTTTGCATTAGTATCAGGTGAAAATGGCAGATTTGTGTCTTACTAAACCAGGCTTTCAATTTTGTCTCAAAGCGCACAAGGCAACTTACTCCTCGGGCTTCACGTTTAGTTAACAATTTAATCTTTTACTCCAATAATGTAGATCTTGATGTGATTAAACAGTTTTTTCCTAGAAAAAAAATGGCATGGTGTATTGAATTTGTTTATATTTTAAAATAAATTTTTGGGAAACTGCAAACCACTTGCAATGATTTCAATCAGTGTTTACCTTCTGCAATGTTTATAAGAACTCTGGATTTTTTTGGTTGGTCTTACTTCCTGGATGGTGCAACATGTATCGGGTACAGGCTTAGATTTAATGCTACCTTAGATGTCTTTGAATACAGCACAATGTTTGAAAGATCAGAATTCATTTTTCTGTTAGGATTCTGGTTCTTATTTTTGTTTACTGCAATTTAAATATATAAAATGTTTGTAGCTCTCTTCTGTACTATTTAAAATACTGGAAATATACTTAAAATGAGCATGTTTACACTATTAGAATAAAAGCTTCAAAATCCCAAACATTTCATTTTTCACATAACTGGCTGAGATTAATCTTCTTTCTTCTTCTTTTTTTTTTTTTTTTTGCATCCCCATATTCTCATTCTTTTTTTTTTTTTTTTTGTCTACTATTAAAAGCATTCCTCAGAACATTAGTGTTTTCCAAGGGTGAATTTTCCTATTGTTAATTTTACAATTAATTTATATCCCTGTTACTTATGGACTGTTATTGGGCCTGTATATAGAAAATACATCTTATCATATGGAAATATCATTAACATACACTTGCAACTATGTGGTATTTTAGAAATATTACACATTTTTAGGTAATAATTATTTCCTGGTTATCACAGTTTGAAGGTGTTACTGTATCTTCCTGTTTCTGTAACCTTCCTCCTCCATTATTACTATCTAATCAATGGAAGGAAGGAAGGAAGGAAGGAAGGAAGGAAGGAAGGAAGGAAGGAAGGAAGGAAGAAAAGGAGAGAAGGAGGGAGGAAAGAAGGCAGGGAAAGGGAGTCTGGGGTAGTGTCTAAGTTGTTTCTACTACTTAAAGCAAAGAAAATCCCCAGGGTTTTCTTTTAAATTTTGTCATCACTATTGCTTAACTTTGTGCAAACACGATAATACACGTTTCTTAATAATGTGGAAGTCTACAACAAATATTCAGTGCATTAACCATGTACATTTTTAATGAAAAGAATTTTGAAACTCTCCGACAAATAACTAAATCTTTGGCAAAAGTAAGAATACCTGTGTGTATTTAAATATATAACAAAACTGCCTTCAGTTAATGTAAAAATCATCTTTATCTCACATGAAAATAAGTGGTGACAAGCTATAGTGTAATAATCTGAAATTCATATTGAAGATTTACCTCTTTTGGTGTCTTAGGGACCCACAAAAATATTTTTTAAAAATTTACATGATGTCTATGCATTCTTAGGTTCAAGTCTGTAGCCCCAGCCTTAGTTCCTAGATGTTAAGAAAACTTACATAGTATAAAAGGATCATTCGGCAGTTCAGCAGTGTTACTAACGAGTCTGATATAGAACTGAGTATTAGGGGTTAATAGTTTGGAAAATCAAGAGACATTTAGGAGAATGCATACTTTAGTGGGCATTACATAAAACAATCATTCTTTAAAAAGGATTAGATATATTAAGCATTTCCAAATCATTTTTCTTGTCAACTTAAAGTGCGCAATGCTTTGTTTCCATAACATTTTTCTAAGCCTTTAGACCAAACAGAGGTAATTAAAGGAGCCCACTGAAAGAATTTCTATTTATAAGTCATAAATCACAAAGTGAGTTCTCTACCTCAACTTTTAAAAGTGATAATATATCCAAAAGTAGAAATGCCACTTAATAAAAAGAATGCCTGCCACCTAAGCCTGTTTTCCCTCTAAATTTAGTGTCGTGCTCTACACTTGGTTGTTTTCCATAGTGTGGGCAAGCCACTGCCAGCCTGGCTACGAAAATGGCGACAAGCACTGCCTCAGCATCTTGAGGTCTCTGTGGTGAATCCTTCCTTTCCCCTTCAGCTTCCCCTTCCTGAATAGGGAGGGGGTCAGGAAACTTCAAAATATACCTCAGTTACTAAATTTCCAGGGAAGGAAATGCCATGTATCAACTATCATCTCTGCTTCCCCCTCCGCTTCCCCCGCCACTTCTTCCCCTCCAAACTGCAATGACACCTCCAATCTTTACCAGCCCAGATCCTGGGAAGGAAACGCCCTATCCTTCACCAATGCCTTCTGGTTGCTCTCTGGATGCATTCATTCCACAGCTGGGATGACTATCCCTACTGTTTTATTTATGATGCAATCAGCTGCTGTAAGAAGGTGAACAGTAACTGCGATTCCATTGCATAAAAAAGCCTTTTTAGCCCTATGTTATAAACATTTAAAAGTCTCTCTTTTACCCTTTTAGAAAAAGCACAGCAGGAGGTAGATAGAGGTCACTGGGAGTCTCTAATTCATCTACATTTATAGTAGGTGTTGCAAGCTCTATTAGCAGAAAATGTATGACAGTCAGACCGAAGTTTAATGTTTTACTTAAAATATCTGCCTCTCTAGCTAATGCCAGAAGCTGTGCCCATGATTGGTGGCATGTAGACACTTACTAGCAAAAGCTTCCCCTTTGGCAGAAACTATCAGTTGGAAAACTGCTGTTACAATAATATATTTGAGTATCATCCCAGAAAATCCTGCTTAAGAGATTTTTTTCCCCACACAAGGCAGCACTAACAGTACACAATGCTTTCTGCCAACACAGACATTGACATGCACTAAAATATTGAATGGTAACCAGACATATGTATATTATCTTGCCGTTCACCAGTGGAAATTATTTTGCACTGGGAAAACAATGCTCTTCTCATTGTGCCAGCGACAGTGTCCTAAGAGTAGGTTCGGCACCAATACACCAACCCAGCACCCTTCTGAGAAGGCTTGTAAAGTGCTGCACGCTGAACTGACTTCATCCTATAATTATAATGGTTTCCTTAGTGGGCCCATTTCTTCTTTGGACACTGCCATCTTGTGAGTACTAAATACATCATCAGTGAGTCTCGTTCTCATGTATTACACTAATACATCATTGGACTGACAACTGCTTCTGATGATCTATTAATGCAATACATCAGAGTGAGGTGTTTGAATAGGGTATTACTCAGAAACCAGTGCCGTCTTCATAAAGCCAGGTCCACAATCCAATTCCATTTAATTACACAGAATTCATAGCATGCTAGCAGCAGACTAATACTACCAAAATTCTAGCATCATCAAAGAAATTATTTGCATTCTCATTACATTATCAACAAAATCTTTTTCCTTTCCTGGAAATAGATCTGTCTTGTAAGTCAGTGAGTGATTCAGACTCCATGAGCTCACCATCCCCTATGACACACGAGGATCATTTTGCAATGGCCCATGAATAAAACAAATACCCTTTTCCCTATCCTAACTACTCCACATTCTATAGTCGTTAAAAAGAACATCAGATTTTCCCATCTAAAACACAATTTCTTTGGTAAACATACACACTATATTGAATACTCTTTGTTTGTAGTCACTAGACGCCGTCTAAACATTTGTACTTCTGTACATATTATACAGAAAAAAGAAGAGACAAGAAAAAAGCAGCTGAATTTGCTTTAGAGTCAGTTACACTGCACTCTATGTATGTGTCATTTGTCACAAAGCTATCATAAAGCACACCCAGTCCCTCTGTTCTTCATTTCTGTATAGAACACATCTATTTGTGTTTGGATAGCTTACCGTGAAATTTAAATTGTGTCATCTATTGCTTTTTGGTGGTGTTATGAAGATTTTGAATTGTCTCTAATAATCAAGTTTCAACAATTGTATCCAACCTGAATTAACACGAATTCTTTTTAGAAATTCACTTTGTTACCTGCATATTTTGTTTGTTTGTTTCAGAATTCCTGGAGTGTTTTCCTTGGTGTTTCACAATAGTCATCCAGTATAATCTAAATGAAACAGATACCAAGATTTTACAGCATTAACCTCTGAATTTTAGGTTATTCCTCTCTCAATTAAAGTTAAGACCACAATAAAGTAAACATCACAAATCAGTGCCATAGTTTATGACACAACTTAAGTCCAATTGTCTAACACCTTCCTTCCTTTGTCACAGATTTTTCAAATAGACTATTTTGTTTAAAAAGCATTTATCTATTGTTAATGTCTTTGGAGAATTCATCTTGGGGTTTATACTGAAGATAAATGCAGGCGTGTGGTTTATGAAAAATGCCTCTGCAAGTGACACGCAGCCTGATATGAGTTACCACAGTCCGTTTCACATGTGGGGCAATCCACTACTTGCCTTGCATTTATTATGTTTTCTGGCCTGTATTTTTTCTTCCTGTTATTGAGATATTTTGATAGTATATACTCTTAACTACAAAATGCTGGCAGTATATCTGCAAAGAATGATATGTGTATATATACTATACTCTATAATATCACATTTTATATTATATATGTATTATGCCATATACACAATGTAAGAGTCCCCTCAATATCAATTGCATTCCTTAATATTGATTGCACACCTCAAATATGCATTTCATTTTAACTCAGGACAAGAATAACAACAAACCGTCATTAAAAACTACCTCAAAAAGAAAAGCTGCCTTCGGGGGCAGGAACGTGTGTGTGTGTGTGTGTGTGTGTGTGTGTGTGTGTGTGTGTATGACAAAAGGAACAAGAACAATAGTAAATAATGCATGTCTTTGGATATATAGATTAATCAATCTAGTTTGAATCTGTGATAAAACTCCCTGTCACTTAAAAAAGGAATACAGATGTTTATATGCACGTGACTTCTTTATGGAGTTTATCATTCCTCAAAAGTTACAATTCTGCTTTCCATGGCATTTTCTCTCCTTTACTTTTAGTAAAACTGTCTTAGTCTCAAGATCTCCTTTATGTATGTTTCTCAAAATAGCACTCACAATTCATTTTGAGCTTTTGCTAATTAAAGAATTACCTTGAGATCTGAATGCATACAGTATGTGAATAACATGTAGTTGTTAAAAAGAAGCATGCTCATGATTAGTTCAGTTATAGATCTTTTTTTTTTCTTTCCTTTAAATGGTCCCCTATGCCACTTACTAATATTTTTCCACCCTTGCAGCTTTTAGGTTGTCTATCTTACAACTACTATTCTGTACCTACTTAGGCACACATGAAAAGCAATATTCCAGCTTGTTGGCTGCACTGGGTTAATACAGGGACAGTGCCTTCTGTGCTCTGAAGCGACATTGCATGTAAGTTCATGGTGACAGAGATACCCCCCGTGCAGTTTCAGGATATCACAAGGAAGGGGAAAGATGGCCGGACTCCATCACTCTGGATGCACTCAGGGGCTGAATGAATTTGAAATATAACCAAGTCTGAATGGAAGAGTGGTCAGAAAGCCAAGAGCAATTACTTCAGCTTGCAAAATGTTTAAACGATTTACTTCACAGGACAAATGCAGAGTCTTTATGTGCTGGGAACTCTTAAAACTGCATTTGGACAAAATTTGGTGAGGCTCTTTTCACAAGCTATTGGAAAAGGGGAAGGGAAATTATTTGAGATGCCAGCAGCATTTAGTCAGGTATTTCTGAAACCCAAACCCCTATCCTGTCACCTTTGTTTCAGAAAGTCTGACTCGTTCACATTTTCCATCACCTTGGGAAGAAAGCTCAGGTAAGTGGCTTAATTTACAGATGGATGGAACAAACTTATTTAAAAATTCTCAGTATGTTATCATGAATCATGTAGGCCTATTAAACTAATTGCTAAGTAAATTTAAGCAGTATTACAGTAGAAATCAGTAGAATTTGTCATCAATCTGGAGAGATCTTTGGTGGTCTCATGCTGCCCCCCACAGATATGTCTCAGAACATTCATTATGCCATAATTACAAAGTCTCTTTGAAGAGGCTAAAAATCCCTAGACTCCTCTCATCAATTATTTTCACCTGTTAATTCATTTTGTGTGAGGTAATAACCTCGGCATAATAACAAATGTGCAAGTACTCCGATTTTGCAATTAAAAGCAGCAGGGCTTCTATTTTGATCATACAGACTGTGACATCCATCATAGAAAACAATTTGGGCCTAGCAGGATGACAGATGCCGTACTGATGGCTCTACTAACTAACTGCCTGTCCTAGGAAAAAAAAAATGGTCGGGCTGAAGCCCGCAGCTGCAAGCTATCTGATAGCTTCTGACCAGTCAGCAGGAGAAAGCCTGCAGTGACTAAATTACTGAAAGGTAATTTTACTTCACAAAATGAGGATTTCTGAGCCATAAACGTATGCATTCCAGTGGCTGCTGTAATTTGGAAACAAATAGCCCTTTTCATTTGAAAATGACTGGAATCACTGCCAGTGTTCAGGACGTTTTGTTTCTCCGGCTTTTACATGAAAAATACAATGTAATACTCATTATTTCTGCCCCCTTTCACATCTTATTAGACACAGAAGGCAAGGTGGTTATCTCTGCTCTCTTAGGCTAAATCTACACAAGGAATTTTCCCCCCAACCTCTGGACAGGTGCCTAAATAATGGAAGAGAGCTCATTTTTGTCTTTTAGTCTGTATCAAGCCCGAGTGAGCACAGTCTTGGGATGAGATCCCACTACCCCAGATCATCTGGAAGACACCCACACCTAACTGATCACACTATGGGATGAAGCTGTTTACTCACCCATCCTAGCTGTGAAAAGGGGAATTCGGTGCTAATAGATACAGATGAAAGGTTTCCGCCTTATTTTTAAGATCGTAATATTTTAAAAGATTTCATAAAGCACAATGTGGCCTCTCTTTTCACTTCAAATTAAAGTATTTGGTATCTTAACCTACACTTCACTAGAATAACTGTCTTTCAAAACATATGTTCTTATGCTACTGCCAATTTTGAAAAGAAAAATCATACGAATATGCAGTAAGTTTTGGTTAATTGAAAACATAAATATTTTCATTATTACCTTTGATAGGAAAATATCTCAATAGAAATTGAGAGGCTTTGTGCATCTGTGTTGCTCTTACAAAACTAAATTCAGGGAACAGATTATAGAACACAGGCCACTCAGTATAATAAAAGCAGATATGAAATGCAAACAAAAACCATATTCCTGGAAATTGTTATGCTTTTAGGATTATGTGTTCAGATTTCTTGAGTGAATCAGGACAACAAAGGATGAGGCCAAGACAAAAGGTTAAGCACAATATGAACTTTCTCAGCTGCCGGGCACCTTAGGAAGATAGTGCCGTTTATGATGTTAACAGCCAATAATGCTTACATTTTACACTTTGCTCCCATATTCCTTGCAGAAAAACAGGGAAGAACACTCTGTTTCTTGGGGAAAATCTTAGTTTCTTAGTCCACTTAGTTTCTTACTCTACAGTTTCTTAGTCCACTGTATCATACTCATAAACCCTGTCATCAAGAAGGACAAACAGATGACAGAAGCAAGGATGTGCTCCTGGAGAAACACAGAGCAGTGAGGGATGTGCTTCTTTTTTCAGTGCTCCAATCAGGCTCCTTCCTAAACCTTTGAAGGTAATCCAGGGTTGGGGATGGGTCTCCTTTGACTTTTAGGAGGGTGATCCTTTCACATTCGCTATTAATAAATCCTTTAAACTTGTGCAGAATACCTCTGCATAAGGGCAAAAGCCTCCGTGAGTAGCCTGGTAAGTTTCATACACAAGTTCTTTTCATCAGGTTGCACAGTGAAAAATCAACTGAAAGAGACACATTAGAACAACGAAATTGCAATTACCCATCCGAGATCTCCTTTAATGGGATGCCAGGAGGACTTGCCCTTTATGCACACGCTCTGACTGTAACTAATGCTCAGTAGTCATCAACAAATTATGACTCGTGACACTTTTGCTGCTGCAGTATTAAGCCCAAAGTCCAATGGAGAAAATATATGGTTTTTATTACAAAATTGTTCTTGTTTACAATTCTAATATCCTCTTCATTATCTACTTTTCCAGACATTTTAGGCAGTTCTGAAGACCTGGGGCAGCACTAGTCCTGTCATAAAGAGAAATTAATGTTGTTAAAGTTGGCCTAGCTGCCCTCTGGGACAGCTGAAGATGTGGAAATATAAGGCTCTGTTTTTAAAATGAAAATGATTAAAGGCACAGACACCTTGCTCTTGGAGCAGCCACTAAAACTTTTAATAAAATACGTGGGCATACACACACAAAAGCTTCTTTTCTTTTTCTTTCTAAGTCATCATCATCATCTCTCTCTCTCTCTCTCTCTCTCTCTCTCTCTCTCTCTCTCAAATCCAACTTTGTTCTATAAGAAACAGCCCGCTTTCAAGATTAATAAGCGTAAAAATGACCTCATCATTATAAAGAACACATCTGTTTCATTCAGCAGTAGCTTACTCAGTAACGACCAGGCACAGAGAAACCAGGAGAGCTTTCTCCAAATAGTCAGTAAACTAATTAGGAGCACTCTTTCACAGGTAGTCTTTACAACAACCGGCAGGCTCAATCTGGCCTCTCGAAAACACTTTAAGAACAGCCGAGCAATCACCACTGCTGGAGGTGGGCACCCCTGCTTGTCTCTTTCCAGATTTCAAGAAGGGGTTTTCTCAGGAGGAAGCAAGGAAGAAACAGCAAGCCAGTGGAGGTTACTAGAAATCCTTTTAGAGAGAGCCTACCAAAAGTATCTTGAACAAAATGGCTCATATATCAGGAGAAAAATGGCAGGAAATAACTCAAAGGAAGAGAGCATAACCTTTGCCATCCAAGGGCCAAAGAACGGCAGTCAAGACTTCACCTCCCTGATCCTCTCAACCTTAGTCATTTTGTCAGGTTAAGCGAATGCTCTCCATATAGAGCTGAAGAGTGAAGTAACACCCCATTCTGCTAATGTTTTAATTATAGTATTTTATTTCAAGAAGTTTTGTTTTTCCACCATTTTCTTCTTTCTTTCTTTCCTTCTTCTCTTTCTTTTCCTTTCTTCCTTTCTTCCTTCCTTTTTTCTTCCTTCCTTCCATCCTTCCTTGTTTTTGATTTCTGATTTCTTTCTGACTTCTTTTTAGTTTTTCTACTTGCCAGCATGCAGCTCAGACGCAAAATTATTATTATAGACATGGGAGGAATAAAAGTTTTACCATATTCTTTAATTGTTTTCATTGTTTCACTGTTTGCTTGGTTGCTATTTACAAGAGTTACTATAGCTTCCTTAAAATATAAAATTACCGGAGGATAGTCAAAGGTCACTGAGGTTCATCTTTTCCATGCACAATTCTCTCATGTAGATAATTTCATTGAACATCTGCTCTGTAAACAGACTTAGCAGACTGGAGTCACTCATTCCCATGTTTTCAAGTAGACTCATATAGAAGCCATGTGAAACCACAAATCAAGACCATTTCAACAGCATAGGAAGAATGTCACAACTCCATTACATTAAGCAGCTTGAGTATCCAAAAGACGGCCATACTGTCATGAAACACTCCCTCTGCTGTTGCTTCAGTCTGCGTCTACTTCCTCCCCTGAGTTTAGGTTTTGTTTTCTCTCTTGATTCCTTGTTCTGCGGCTCTATTACACACAGATGGAGAAAACATTTGCCCACACACAGTAATTTGAGGGGTGCCAGGCACTGCACGCTGCTGCAATAGCCACGCTTCCTCTCCTGGGGCCTCATACAAAGTGTCTGAAATTCCACAATTAGATGTCCTGTCCTGTGGACTTTGAAGGTTTTCTAACCTTCAGGAGTCACCTAATTAAATTTTAATACTCTTAAGTATAAACACCTTAACTGAAACAGCTAATACCTTGTTGGAGATTAGTTGGCGAGTAGTGTTAAAGAAATTTAGCTTTGGGATAATCGTAGCAATAACATTAACATTACTGAGACCCTGATCCGTACCACTCACTATTCTAACTTCACATGGTTGAACTTATTTCAGTACCACAACAGCCCTTAGTAAAAGAGACAATTAAGCATGGAGAGGGTAAGTCATACAGCTGTGAAGGACTGAATCCCTAATCACACCCATACATTCTGGCCCCTAATTTGACGTTTACAATGAAACAACTCCACAATTCAACTCAAATCCACAATTAAAAAGGGAGGGGGGGTGCCATTTGAAGGAAGGAACTCTTAAAAGCGATGCTCCAACATCATACTGCTTTCTTCAACCTCTGCTGAAGGCCTATAGCATGACTACAACACCTCTTAAACAGTGATCACATATCAACAATCACTATCTATTCCTGTCACCAGACATTTCTCCAGCAACTCATACAGCATTTTGCTTATTTGACCCTACTTTACTGTAGCCTTTTCCTGAGAAGTTATATATCTACTCTCATTAAAATGCAAACACATGTTTGGAAAGGGATTGGCCAATGATGAAAAAGGCATCTGCTGCTGAGTCTGTGGTTTCCTTACATGAAATGTTTGTCTCCTTCACCCCAAGCTATAGCTGACATCTAAACTTTCATATGCCTGTGCTCAATTATTGGGTAAGTTGTATAAACCAATAGGTGGAAAGCAGTACATATTCTTACTGGATGTAGTATTCTCTTTTTTTACCTTGAAAAATAGCATAAAAATGTATCTTCAATTGATAATTCTTCAATTATCCTAAGTTAGAAAAAAAGGAAGAAAGCAATTACTAATTTCATTTATACTAATTGATATAAGTTCATTATTATCTGTAATCAGAAATCAGTGCCATATACTACTAGTAAAACCTGTCAACTCATTGAATTATTCACTTTATATTCATATATATACGTATATTCATATATACATGTATACATATTCATTTGATCATTAATAAAAAATATATGTATACACACAATACACATATACATGACCAAATGAATAAAAGGTTATGCATATGAATACTTAAATGTTGGGTAAGAATCACAAGTGGAATGTTGTATTTGGTAAAGCAAGAGTAATGGAGAAAGACATTCATAGATTAAAATCCTGGCACTGCTTCATATTAGCTTTCTGACCATGGTGAATGTTCTTTAATCTCTCTACACTTATATTTTCCTTTTGTTTTTTTTTAACTATAGTCATCATGCTTATTGGATTCCCATAACTTACTAAATCTTATAACTGGAAGTTTGTACTCTTTGACCAACATCTCCCCATTTCCCTCATGCCTCAGCCCTTGGAAACCAATGACTGTTTGTATAAGTTGCCTATTTTAAGATTCCATGTGTAATCTATTTTCTCATAGAAAAATAAAATTTTGTCAAAGCAAAAATAATTCGTACTTCATAAGATTATTGTGAAGAATAAATGAGATGTAGATTGGCTTATTTTTTATACACAAGATGAGTACTCATTATATGGTGGAAATACAATAAATATTTATTGATATATTTGAGTGTTTTTTTCATTGATTTTGCCTGGTATAAGTGGTCACTTTAAATTTGTAATTTCATTTATTCTTTATCTCAGATAAGTTTGTTGTCTATATTTAAGATCAATACTTTTTTATGTCATCTTATTTTTGAGAAACCAAATAATTAATTATACATCTTATATATTTTTCTTTGCTTCCATATCACTCACCTTAACCATGTTATGAGTTGTTTTTGCTTTCTTCTGAGGGAGAGCTTTTGAATTTCACCTTTATACCACTAACTCAAATTTCTACAAGACTGATCAAGAAAAAAAAAAGAATATCTTAACTAGAAAAATGAGGAATTAAAGTAGAGACATTACTACTGACCTTACAGAAATAAACAGAGTATAATTGAATGCTATGAACAACTGTATGCTAACATATTAGATCATTTAGATGAAATGAAAAATTCCTAAAAATGTACAACTACTGAAACTGGCACAAGAAGAAATTTAAAAAATCTGAATAGACGTATAACAAGTAAACAGAATAATAATTTAAAAAATCCAACAAAGAAAAGTCCAGGTCCAGATGGTTTCGCTGATAAATTCCACCATATGCTTCAAAATAATTTACATATATACTTCACATCTTCTTAAAAAAATAAAGAGGAAATATTTCTCAACTCATTTTATGAAGCCAATATAACCCTGGTAATACTGACAAAGTTATCAAAGGAAAGAAAACTGGAGACTACTATTTCCTATGAATACATATATAGAAATTCTCAACAATATACTACCAAATGGTATCTAGCCATATATAAAAAGGATTTATACACCATGACCAAGTGGGATTTATTCTAGGAATGCACAGTTTATTCAAGGCATGAAAATCAGTCCATACACCATGTTACTAGAAAAAAGGACAAAACCCAAATAAATGATCAGACCATCACAATAGATGTGGAAAAAAATTAAACACAATCCAACACTCTTTCATAATAGAAAAAAAAAATCCAACAAACTAAGAATAGATGTGAATGTCTCCAAATTAATATAAGGCATCTACAAAAAAACCCATACCTAACACCAAACTTAATGGCACTTTCCATAAGATTAGGAACAAGACAAAGATGATCACTACTATTCAGCATTGTACTGAAGTTTCTAGCCAGGGAAATTAGATAAGACAAAGAAATAAAAGGCACCCAGATTGAAAATGGCACTTGCAAATGGCACGATTGTGTACTATGGACTATTTTGAGTGAGTCATACTAAAAATACCAAAAAAAAAAAATACTAGTAGGGTTAGTAAACAAATTCAGCAGGTTTGTAGGATACAAGATCAATACAGGAAATATAGTTCTATTTTTATACACTAGAAATAAACAACTTAAAAATGAAATTAAGAACATAATTTTATTTATAATAGCACCACAAAAATAAATTCCTCATAAATGTATCAAAAGAAACATAAGATTTGCACACTGAAAAAAAAACAAAACATCACTGAAACAAATTAAGATCTAAATAAATGGAAATATGTTCATGGATAGGAAGAAGGCAATTGTTAAGAAGGCAATATTCCCCAAATTGATATACCTATTCAGCACAATTCCTATCAAAATTCCAATTGCGTTTTCTGCAAAAAATGACAAGCTGGTCCCTAAATTCTCATAGAAACTTAAGAGTCCCAGAATAACCAAAAACCTTGCTGAAGAAGAAAGTTGGAGAACTCTTTATGATTTCAAATTTCACTAAAAAGCAACAAAAATCAGTAATGCATACTACTGGCATAAAGACAAAAATATAGATCAATGGAATACAATTAAGAATTCAGGTATAAATTCACACATCTAAGGACACTTGATCTTCTATAAGGTTGCTAAAATAATGTAATGGGGAAAGAACAGTATTGTCAACAAAGAGTTGTGGGGCATCGAATATCCACATGCAAAAGAATAAGGAACTGTGTAAAGTGTTAGTTCTTAGCTTTGGCTAACAGCACTTCCTTGCTCTTGCAATGTAGTTTGTATACATGACAAATTCTGACCTGGTTTTGCTTCTGTAAGAAATTATCAAACTTCATTTCAGAAAAAGGATATTATTTGGTCATAAACAAAAGTGAAAACATTTTCATTCGCCGTTGCACAGTGATTCCATGGGAGGAAGGAGACCTGTGGTGTACATTGTAAAGTGTATGCTCTATCATATGGCAAAGTTTCAGGATGACACTAGTAATGTGACCATTACGCACACATACTCATCTGAAATAACTACTTTCACAAAATAATCCACCAAGCAGCCATTCCTTTCTTCATAATTAATATAAACGTGATTTCCTGGAGCATCCAGCAAAAATATATATTTTTAATGAGCCTTGCAGCTAGGTGCAGTTGTGAGATCCAGTTCTGGTCAATAAGATATAAGTGGAGGTCACCTGAGAATTTCACAATAAATGTGACTTCTTTACCCTTGTTCCTGACTAGAATGCAGATGTTAAGACCAGAGCTTTAACATCCACCTTGTGACCACAAAATCACCATAAAGGAAAGGCCAAGGGAATCCTAGAATCCTGTCCCTAACATGAGCCCCTGTGCCAATATCAACAGGCAAACAATTTTCTCTTATATGGGAAAAACAAAACCCCAATCTCATTATGCTATTATACTGAGGTCTCCTTTACCTGCAGCTAAATTTAATTTCTAAATGATATACCTAAATGAAATCTAACTGGAAAATGTCATTATTTCTGCTCTTCCATTTTAAGTTGTTCTTTTTCCTGGTATTAACTGAATAATTTTTTCATACACCACATTTTAAAAATTCTGATGTAAGATTTGTTTTCACATTATTATAATGTAGCAACTTTATTTTTAAATAAGAGGTAATGGAAATATGCCATATGATTCCATAAGTGAGATATAAATTAATAAAGGGGAAGTTCTTAACAATGAAATTATACTCATTGGTTTAGCACACAATTAAATAAAAAATGAAATAGCATATTGACTCAAAATTCCTTGATAGTGGATGTAATGGATATACATGAGAATGCTCAAAGGAAATCAGAATATATAACACCAACATGATAGGGCCTCACTGATTTGATGAGTGCTCATTTTCAGAAAGAAAACACTATGGAATAGGAACTAAATTTCTTCACTTAAGCATCAGAGTCAGTCCTCATTATCCTGAGGTCTGATTTTCCAAGGGGCTAAAATATTTAAATTGGTGTTGTCTATACATATGTTACTGGTTGAAGAACCAACCAGTAGCCCTATGCATCTATTTAATCAACAAGTATCCATCAAGTTCCTATCATGTACTAGAGACCGCCTGGGTTGGAGCCAGGTATCAGAGGTAATTAATATATACTTGATACCCTGCCTTTACTGGGATTGTATTGCAGGGTGATATAATTAAGGAACAGATATATATAACAAAAATTAAAAGTGCCTTGAAGTAAAAGCCAAAATGTTTCTGCAATAGAAAAAAAAAATAGGGGGGTAATTTCCTTCGCTATAATGATCAGAGAAAGTCTTTCTGAGAAAGGGCATTTAAACTGACACTTGACCAGTTAGAACAATGAGAAGGCAATGATGCAATGAATTAGACAGACTGGGGAAGGCTAGATATTGATATACACTGAGATAACATTTCTGAGAAGAGACAGAAAAAAAGCAGTGCTTCCTTGAGCATAAAGGAAAGTGGTGGGAAATGTAGTCATCAGGGGCCTGTCATAAGAGATCTTATATGCCATGTAAAGGGTTATTCTAATTAAGGTGGAAAATTCTTTATATAAATTAAGGATGCTTTTGATTAAAAGGAACAGAAAACCTCGGTATCAATGGTCTAAACCATTTCAATTTAAATCAGAAGTCTGGAGGTCAGTTGTTCCAGGATTAATTCAGTGGCTCAAAAACATCATCAAAGGTCTAGCCCTGTCCAGTCTTCCATTTGGCATCTCTGGAGAGTTGGCATTATGTCTTTACCCTTCAAGCCTCATGGTCACATTAGATAAGCAGTTGTCCTCATTAAGATAAGCAGTTGTCATCCTGTTAGTTGATCCTAACAGGAAGGAAAGGGCTAGATCAAAAGGCTTTATCCCTTATCTTTTTCTTCTGTAAATAGCATATTCCTAGTGCCAGTGCAGTTCATTGTTCCAGAGTGAAATTTAAGTTTAGGTTGAGGTTAAAGCCAGTGCTGATAGAAGAGCCAAGTACATGGATGTCTGCAGAGATGGCCAAAGTTTTTCCTCAAACTTTTCTCTGTGTGCAACACAGAAGACCTTAAGGATTAGGATAATTTTAGGCAAATAAAGCTGCTAAAAGCCGGGAGAACAGATCAAATATATTATCACAATAATTGCTCATTCTTGACAAGGTTATTGAAATTTCAGCGATATCTCCTAGTCTTCTGCTAATGGAAATACAGTATGGTTCCTACTGAATTCTTTCCTTGATATTTCTCTTCCATTTTTAATCTTAGTTCTACTTAGACATGAATTACATAATTCAGAATACTGTCTGGAGTTTATTAAAATTCTTTGTGATTACTGACACCAAAACACTGCTCTGAAATCTTTAGGACCTCAGATAATATTCCTGGCACTTTGTTTTTACAAATTGCAAGATTTTTTTTTGAAAACTAACAATTTATCTTAAGGTATCAAGTTCATCAAACTCTGATTTCTCTAAAGTTTTGATTAATTTTTAATCTGTGAAAATCTGAGTGCATTAAAGAAACAGGATTCATTTGACTTCATTTTCCCATCTAATAGGGCATCCCTATTAAAGAAACTTTGAATTATCTACTTTGTATTTTTTGCTAAGCAGAATTACAGCTTTAGTTTTCAAAAATACAATTCCAGATACAGCCATTAAATGTCAAAACCACCACTTTAGAGTATTCAGTGTTCTCCATGAGGATTCTTACATAGCTGGGTTATAATTCCTAGGTATATATTAAAGTACATCAAAAGAAGGCTTCCTTCTTTGTCCTTTTTTCCCTTTCTTTTTAAAATATGCAAGAGTAGTTTGTAGCCTATATTCCAGAATTTCCTGACTAAGTCAGAGTTGCATCTGGAATGATACTTGAATTCAGAGGCAGGTCTACCTCCTCATTATTCAAATCATTGGAAATGGCTCATATGATGTCATCAGCTGTCAAGAGAATTTAGTATAAATAGACCTTCCATCTGCAGACATCTAACTGGCCTTATTTTAATTGTAGTGTCAACTCATTTGTAACATATTGTAGAAGGACAATAGACATTGAAACCTGGAATCTACCATTCTGGAGGGTGTGCTCCTGGCCAAGATGCTTTGGAAAAGGAGGATTACCAGCTTAAAGAATAGATAAATATGAGCTTGAACCAAACTTATTGTTCAAAGAGAAATAAGAGTTTGCCATCAGGAATAAAATATTTCCATTAAGACCTTGTGAAGGGTAAGGGTAAATGACAGGAAAATTTTAATCTTCCTGTGGCTTTCACTAAATATAATCTCAAGTGAGCCAACCTGGCTAAGGAACTCAGTGTCTCATGACTTTGAAATGTCAATAGCTCTTTATAAACAATGGTTTTTGCATATGGCTTAGCATCTGTCTAATTCCTCAGCCTGAGAGCTGCTACCATCTCTGAAATGAAATGTAAGAACGAACAATGTCTCATAACCCTGAAAAATCAAGGTATTCTAAGAAACATAGGGATATAGGGTAAAAATTTTTCATTTATCCTCGTGCTGGCTGGATTTGGAGTTGATTTCCATTAGCCTGGCTCTGATAGAATCCATGTGGATGTGGGTGCTTAATAGATTCTGTTTGGTGATGGGGGTGGTGGGGGTGGTTATTTCTGCAGCTGGTTTTGTGCTGAAGCCAAAAGAGTATAAAATCCTTTTAACTAGACTCCCAGCCCCCATTTGTGATAAACATAGTAGGCTGCCTCACTAGCACCAGCAACACGTAAAGTTCAGTTTCCTTCTGCAGGGAGATAAGAGGATCTTAACGGGTGGCTCTGAGCGCTGCATTTCCTATTTCACGCTCGGTGCATACGACTTAGGTTAACTCTCTTCATATGTCATGGATTCTTTAACAAGCCCACACTGCCCTTCCCAAGACACAACACTTCGCATTTCCCCCAAATGTGCAAAGCTAATTGCCTTAAACCATACTGAATGTTTAAACACAGTAATCAAAGGTGTGAATATTTAACTGGTTTTATCTAAATGATTAATTTCTGGTGTCTCTGTGTAAATAGTGCTATCCTCCAGCAGTTTCAGGCAATAGAATATCTATATTTGCTATTCAATTCTGAAATTCCAGATACAGTTGTCAGTTGTACACTTGACATGTATTGATGGCCCAGATATGAACAAGTGTCCTACAATATAAGTGGAATTCCAGGGCCTTAGTTTAAATTATGCAAGATGTGCTTCCTGTTAGGGATTCATTTGTCATGGACACCAAAGGATCTCTGTCTTTTTAAAGCCTCTAACAAGTAAAGGGAATGTCTTTTATTGATCAAAATTATAGAGGAGATATATAGTTCACCCTATGTCACTAGATGCTATAATTGCAGAATAGCATATCTTGCTCCTAAAATTATCACCTCTGCATTTAATAGTTTATGGGCAGGGCATTTGCTTTTTATAAACAATTGCATTTAATAAGTATCATTAACATACATAAACTTGATTTAAAAATCAAACAGCGCAGTAGAATTTATAATAAGAAACGTATAATTCTAACTCCTCTTCTTTGACTCTGAGAACCACTTCCTGGAAGTTACACTGTGAACATTTCCTTGTGTATCTCCCACGTATCTTCACACATATGTGCATATCCCACATACATATGTAAAAACATAATTATATGCATGCACACACTCATGTGTATACATGCATGCATTCTGCCTTTTTGGCACTTAATATATCAGCATTTATAATCATACAATCTGTACAGTATATATCATTATTTTTGGTGCCTGCTTAGCATTCTATTATACAAATTTATCATATTTTAAGTAAATGTTCTTTATTAGTTATTTTACATTTACAATATAAAGAATTCTACCATGTGCATTTGTGACATGTATCTTTGTGCTCACGAGTAAATACATCCATAGTATAAATCTCTAAAAATTTACTCTAAAAGTTGAAATGATGGATCAGAATCCATAGAAGATTTTTATTTTCTACAGATTATTTCCTTTATATTCCAAATTCATAATATACTATTTGCCATCCAGTCTTGGGAATTAAAAGATAAGAAGAAATAATACTAGCATGAGTAAAAAGATGCAGGAGTACTTTTATTTTTTTAATTTCCATATCATCACAATTAAACTTAACTCATCCCGTAAACCACAAGGTGCAAATAAAGCATCATTCATAAGCACATTATTCCCTAACCCATTATTTCCCAAGACATAACATAAAGTAAATTTTCTTCTTTTCTTTAAATTCAGGATTTATACCTTCTTGGATACCCATAGGGTAAGATTTGTTTAAGCCTGAGTTTATACTTCTCTTCCCTGAGTTCTTATTTAATTCAAAACTAAAGTTCTATAGTAACAAAGTATTACCGAACAACATCCGTGGTGTGATTCTGCGGCTAAATTATGGTTTGTTTGTTTGTTTGTTTGAGTGTGTGTGATTTATTTCCCAGGAAGCAAGAATGAAAACAGGTTAACTATTCCTAGTATATATCAAGCCCTACATCATTCATTCCAGGCCACAAAGACTAGGTATGTGTGCAAAAGAAAAATTGCACTGGACCAGTTAAACAGGCAAGGAAGACTTTATTTAGACAAGACTATTACAATAGAGGAGAGAGGCTATAGAAGTAGGAGAGAAAGGGGCGCCTGGGTGGCGCAGTCGGTTAAGCGTCCGACTTCAGCCAGGTCACGATCTCGCGGTCCGTGAGTTCGAGCCCCGCGTCAGGCTCTGGGCTGATGGCTCAGAGCCTGGAGCCTGTTTCCCATTCTGTGTCTCCCTCTCTCTCTGCCCCTCCCCCGTTCATGCTCTGTCTCTCTCTGTCCCCAAAAAATAAATAAACGTTGAAAAAAAAAAAAAAAGAAATAGGAGAGAAAGATTAAACTCAACTCTGTTGAAACATTAAGTGGGAGGATACTTAAACAGTAGGGTGAGCTAATGGAAAAATACTTGAGGAATGTACTGGGTAGGTTTGTCAATGTTTGGTAATTGTTGCCCTTGCCCTACTCCCTCAGAAACTAGGATGCAACGGTCCTATTTTTTTATGCTTATATTTCAAAAGGATGGTTTCTAGGTCCTTAAGAAAGACAAGCCTGGGTTATAGAAAATTTATACCTCTATCATTGGTAGAATATACCTACGAGGAACTAGGCCTTAACAAATTATAGTCTGAATTTTTCAAACTTTTGTGGTTGGAGAGTATAGATTTCTAGAAGTAAAGTATTTCAGAGCAAGTTAGATGTATTTATTATTTAACTTAGGTCAGTGCAGGAAATATGTTGTGCTTTTCACCAGGATTATATATTGATAAAAAATGACTTTCCTATGATTTAACATAAACCTCATAAACAATCTTGTGAAGAAAGGAATTTGATTTTTGTAAAACTATATTACTAAAAGATACACTGAACCATACTTCCCTTATGTTTAATATAATTGTAACTTTGAAAAATAATTAATAGTTTGGGATTTCTGAAGCTTTGAATTTTTTTAATCTCAAATAATTTAGTCCATTCCCAGCAAAAATTAAATTTCGAAGGAAAAGAAGACAATATTTGAAGCTCTTATTATGGGAAACAAAATGCCCTATGAAAATGTCTTGCCACAAATAAATGATCTAATATAGCACAGGATTGAACTGGATGATTGCATTTCCTCAAAACCTTAAAAAGAACTTTCCAAATCCAGCTGCCCAAACAGACTCACAAGAATTCATTTTATTAATAAGCTCCTACTGCCTCTGAGAGCTTTGATATCAGGAAGGTGGGCAATGAAATGTCATAGAAAATAAAAGCATGGATTTGCCAAGAGTGTAGGAAGTAAATATATACCTTCTGCAATAGCTCTTAATGCCTATGCCACTCTTCTCCTTTGTTTTACCATGTAATTTTATATTTTATAAAGTACTTCACCCAATTAGTATTGCAAATTTGTTTTGGAGTGTCCAATCTTTCACTAGAATCTGACAATATGACCTGTAATAGATGCTTGAACTGTTTGGGGGAAAAATAACCTCTTTGCCAGTTGTCTATGAGGATAGTATTTGACATTCCTTTTGTATAGGATGCTTGATCATATTCACCCTTCTTTCCCAAAGATGAATAAATCTATTTAGGAGAAGTTAGCAATGCAGTTGAGTCATTTTGTGCTTTGTTATTGTTTGAGAATGTATGCATTATATGTAGAGGTTATAAATTTCAGGGTAGATCACCTTGTGTATAACGGGTTAATCCATCTAAACAATGCCAAAACTTAAAGCAAAAGCCTCTAATGTGATAGATTTGGATATAAATATTTTTCAATTTGCTTATTCAACATAGCTTTATTAAAATGTTCATCAAGTCATCAAGAGCAAATACTAGCCATGTGAATTGTGAATGACCACATTAGTTAATACATTTTACACTCAAAAATATATCTGCAGTGAAACTTCATGACTTTAATAACTTTTGGTCATATTAATGGTAACCCCCTCATTTCCCACACTGGTCTTAGGAAAGTGTGTGTTTTAGTATCCATCAGCACTGTGCACCCTGAAATGTAATATTAACTGATTGAGACACTGTCTAACATACACATTAGCCTCAAAACTGACTTGGGTGACCTTATGACTTCATATATGAATAATGTGAAAAATCCTTTATAGTTTCATTAATAATTTTCAAATCAAGTTTCCTTACTTTAACTACATAGCACCCAAGTTCCTTTGTGAAAATACAGGCTCTGATCATTCAAAAACTGTGTATGGGTATGTGTGCGCAGCTTTCATTGAAAAGCCATTTACTTCTTTGAAGGTTTTAAACTATCTGGTTTTAAATCCAGGGATGCAATACTTTGTATCCATTTGGCTTTTAAATAATTGCAGGTTTTAGTTTTATTTTTAATTTCATTTTACCCATAATTACTGTGGTTAATGTTTAGTTCTAAATCTGAATCAGTCCCTAAATTATGACAGATCTCATTACATGTGGTGATAGCATTTATTTATAAGAGTAATAGCAACAACAACAATAATAATAATTTTGCTAAGATCTACATCATGCTGCCTCTGATTTGAATGCCATTTTTTTCTATTATTGGGATTAATAGCATGGGTTTTCTATATCTGCTACTTCATGATCATTATATCTAACTAAAATGACTTTAAAATTCAGATTCATACTTAATACTTGTAAAATAACAAATCAATCATGAAATATGGGACATTTTATCCTTTATAATATGATAAATGTTATGGAAGAACTCCCACATGGGAGTTATGTTTTGTGTCATAATTTTTAGTCAGATATCAGGTTGCATATTTGGTTATTTTTATTTTTTCAATTTTTTTGGTTATTTTTAAGTTCAAGTTATAGAAAACAGAATGGCATTGATATTCCTTAAAGATCTTTTGAGTTCCATTTATTTATGCATTCTACAAAGAATTATTAAGCACGTATTATGTGCCAGTCAGTGAACTAAGAACTAGGCATAGAGGTGAATAAGAAATAAATAAGTTAACCATTTTAAAATTGAGATAAATTATATAGTAGAGATATAGAGCAAAGTACTGTGAAATCGCAGTGTGAGGATCATTATAAATACATTTAAATATCAAATGTCTGCTTTATCATCAAGACATTGTTTAGTGAAGGATGTTAATTGATCTTCTCAATCCTCAATTGACAACAAATATTTCTCCATTTGAGTTTTGAGTTTATTAACAGAGACAAACCTATCAGTAGATAATAACAGAATTCCACCTTTATTACAAAAAAAAAAAAAAGCTAAATTTGAGAATATATCCTGTGTGCAGCAGCAATGGTCTTTTTAATCCTGAGCCCTCAAAATTAAACTGATGTGTTCACTTAGTCCCAGAAGGAGAAAGCTTGCCAGATAATATGGTGGTGTCACCTGTAAATACTTATGACATGGATGAGCTCCCAGAAAAATTTTGGAGCAAATAGCTGAGCCACACATGCTAATTCCAAACTCATCAATTGGGTCATTTGTCTACTTCCTTGAAAGTACTAGGAATGCAGCTGGTGACCAGGTACTAAAGAATAGCCTTCCTCATGGAAACTATAGAAATTGGGAAAATAATGTACCCCCTTGAAAACAAGACAACAGGACCAAAATGGAGGTGCTTATGCTAAGTCACTAAACCAAGACCTAATTACAGTTTTGGCTTTCCCCAAAATGGAATCTTAAACCAGTCAACCAGAAATCCCTGATTAGCACTAGTTAGGTCATATGATGCCTGATAGACCCCTGAAATCCCCTAAAGGGAAGTGACCTTGCCATAACCAATCTGCTTTTTGTCGAGTATAACTTCCTTGTTCCCATTCCCTTCTGCCTATAAAAGTCTTTCATTTTGTACAGTTCCTTGGAGCTCCTTTCTGTCTGCTATATTGGATGCTGCTTGATTCCTGAATTATTGAATAAAGCCAATAAGATCCTTAAAATTTACTCAGCTGATTTTTGTTTCTTAACAACCCCAAGCATGTATGTTGAAAATCCTAAAATGGTAGTGTAATTACCTTTATCTGGAAAGTCCAGTGTATCCCTATCAGCCTTTAAACATTGCCAGATATAAGCACAGTCCCATTACAGTATTAAGTGCCCCTATATATTTCAGCACAGAAGTGTTCTCTCCACTTTGCTCCCACCAAATCTGCACTATCAAATACTCACAAAGCCCTCAGCAACCTTCTTTCTATTGCCATCATGTATGAGTAAAAATTGGAGAAAACAGGTTTTCTGTGCAAGTAAATGAAAATTAACCAGTCTTTTCTCAAAAGAGAACTTGAAACTTTTCCTGACAGCTAAAATTTTATATTCTTTCTGAGCACTGTTTAACTCTTCTCCAACAAAAATAACCATCCATAATTTCGTTATCTGTGCTACTGTTTATAAAATAATAAAGTGGGGACTTAAATAAACAAAGATAAATAAAAAGCAGATGTTTGACTAAAGCCTTACATAATTCTTCAGAGCATCGAGATTTTCAGGGGCAAAGGCTGTGGTAATTCAGAAATAAAGGCTTTTGTTTTGTTCTGTATTAGATAAAAATGGATTAAAGAAAAGAAGAAAAGAAAAAAGAAAAGGAGCCCAGTACACTTACATAGTAGTTGCTGAGCATGACACTTGTATATTGGACCATCTCTTAAGTGACCTAGGGAAACCTCTAAGCCTTCAAGTCTACCTAACAACCACCACCCTCAAATTTAAATCCAGCTGATTGTCCCTTCCATTCTCTGTCACAGCTACTGCCTGCCCCCTCCTCCTACCCTTACACCTTTTCCTGTTTCCCTTCAATGTTAGGTCCATGTTGTTTTCCTTCTTTCTCTTGCAATGCCACTTTCTTTTTCTCCAATAATCCCTACTATTGTCATGCCCAGGTCTTCCTGATCCTCAAAATCCCTTGTCAATTACCTAGCATTTAGTACTCCTGATCATGTCTCTGTTTGAAATTTCCCTCAACTGCTATGATGCTACACTCTTTGGGTTCTCTTAAATGTTCCTTTTTCTCTTTCTTTCACTAGCTCCTTTTACTCCAGGTCTTATATCTTTTGAGGTCCAGGCAAGCATTTCCGAGTGCCTACTAAACATCTCCACTTCTTCTACAGAAACCTACAAGTGAACAAACAAACATTGTGGACAGGGGCTAATGTTTATGCACCCACCATTGTTATTTCCAAATGAAGAAACATCCATTAGCATAATACATTCTCTGGAGAGGAAAAGTATCTTAATTAATTGGTGATTTTGATATAAATTCTGTGCCTTCAGCTCTTATTCTCTTAGGGAGATGGCTGCCAGCAGGAAGCATGTGCTCAGCTCTGCAACCCAATATTGTTAAGTTTTATAGGGGACGACATTGTGCTATGAGAGCTCACATAAAGTGGTCTGGGAACATACATCTAAAATAAATAACCATGCCAGTAAAAAGTGGAAGTTATGGAACACTAAAAAGAACTAGTAAATTGTGAAGACCAAATATGGTCTAATACCAGGATGAAGTCTCAGATATTTTTTTTCTCAGATATTTTAAATACAAAAAAACCATAAAATAGCAAGGGAAGAAATGATATTCATAGAAGATAAGGTCTGTGAGGTAAAGTGTGTACTAGAGGAGAGAACACCCGGGGGGTTGGGAAGGATACCTGGAGATTTGAGGGTGAGCTATACATGAGGTCAGTCAGGAAGACTGGAGGAAGATTTTATGAAAGTCTTCAAACTTTTGGTTAGGGAATTTAGATCTTAATGTGTAGGCACTATGAAGACAGAAGAGGTATTTTATCCATTCTGTAACAAAATTAATTCTGAATTTTAAAACAATAACTATTATATCAGTATGGAAGATACCTGAATAACATCACTGCCATATACCCAGTGTATAAAGCAGCCTTTGATTTACTACAGGGCTTGTTAAACACAATTGTTGAGTAAATAAATTATGTAAATGGGTAGAGGAGGCCAAGATACTATTCACAATGGCTTAAGTGGTGGTAAAACAAAGAGAGAAGAGGAATGGCCAAGACTATTGGAAGAATAATAGAGTCCTTTCAATAAGAAAGTGAGGACTAACACAATTTAACATTTGCTACATGTTAGAAACTATTTTGACATGTTCACTCACTTGGTCCTCACAATAATCCTGTGAGGTGACAGAGACTCAGGGATTCAATTTGCTGAACTCACAATGCAGGAAAATGGCAAAGAACAATTTAAATGATATTTTGACTTTAAATCGTATAGTATTCACTTCCACATGACTCCAACAGTATCAATGCAGCTTTGTCCCTTAAAGAAAGTTCCCATGATCTCTGAAGCTTGCTAAGATATTCTTAAGAATAATATCTCAACAGATTAGCAGTTTGCAGAGTGTGTTTTCTTATCTGTTAGACCTTCAAGAAGTTCTGACCCAAAATGTCAACATCCCTCAGTTAAAATCATGATCTGTCCCTACTGCTCTTCTCCTTAAGACTTTCTGCATACTCTGCATATCCATTACACTGCCAATGCCCGAGTCATACTCCTGGAAGTAATGTTAGGCCCCCTAATTACTCGCACCCTCTACATTCAATTAAACACCAAGTTATGCCAACCTTTTCCTAAAAATTTCTCAGTCCACCTTCTCTTTTCTAGCCATCAATGAAGCCCTGGTGTAGACTCAACATCTGTCACATGTATTACTATCAATCCTATATACTCATTTTTAGCCTTGCTCTAACCCGATACATTTTCTGTTCTACATGTGTAAAAGCTGTATGGATCTAACTTATTTAAATATCATTTCTTTTAAATATTTTTAAATAAGTAAAAAAATTTTGTTGAATTTTTTATTGTATGAGTTATGCTTATGTAAAAAGTGCTCACTAACTTCTTTTAGATGCAAGCAAATAGATGTAAACAAATGTGGGGCACCTGGGTGGCTCAGTTGGTTGAGTGCCCAACTTTGGCTCTGGTCATGATCTCACAGTTCCTGAGTTTGAGCCCTGCAACAGGGCATCCGGTTCTCAGAGGTCAGCACAGGGATCCTCTGCCTGCCCCCCTTTTTCTTTGCCCCTCCCTCACTTGTGCTAGCTCTCTCTCTAAAAAATAAAATGAAAAACACTAAAAGTATATATTTAAAGAAAAAAACAAATGTTAGTTAGAATTCTTTATTTTTTTAATGTTTATTTTTGAGAGAGATTGAGACCACAATCAGGGAAGTTGCAGAGAGAGAGGGAGACAGAATCCGTAGCAGGCTCTGTGCAGAGAGGACAGCCGGATCTGGGGCTCAAACTCATGAACCATGAGATCATGACCTGCGTCAAAGTCAGCCGCTTAACCAACTGAGCCACCCAAGTGTCCCTAGAATCCTTTATTTAAATCTACCTAAGTCCATATATCATTGTACACTGCATTGGCTGAATATCAATTTCTGTTAGGTTTCTTTTTTAGTTATGTAATGCCTCTACAATCTTATCTACACTTATTTCTGAAAGTGAAAGAAATAAAAATCTCCATTATTCATCAAAATCTGCAACATTTGACCATCATCTCCACTGGCACTGTGGTTGAAACACTGCCAATTATCTTAGATACTTAAGCAATACTATATATCAAATGACTGAGTTGGGAGGAAGAAACAGGTGGGGAGGGAGAGAAAAGTAGTTTACAAAGGTGTTTAAAAATATTTCTAGGGGTGCCTGGTGGCTCAGTCAGTTAAGTGTTGGACTCTTGATTTCAGCCCAGGTCAAATCCCACAGTCAGTGAGATCCAGCCCCACATCAGGCTCTGTGCTAACAGTGCTGAGCCTGCTTGGGATTCTCTCTCTCAGTTTCTGCCCACCCCCCCACCCCATCCCCCCCCCCCCCGCCTAACCTAGAACTAGCACTCTCTCTTTCTGTCTCTCAAAAAAAAAAAAAAAAAAAACTTAAAAAAAAATAACACTTCTGGTCAAAGTATTTTGGTCCCAATTCTGCTTTGTCAGAAGTTACATTTTTTTCATGAGGACTCAACAGTCTAAATTGAATATGCAAGATTTAAGGTAGCTGAAAAATCTGTTTATTAAAGGAAGGATTTTTATATGAAAATTTCAAGACACACAATCATTTGAAAATTTAATTTTACTGGGGCATCTGGGTGGCGCATGTGGTTAAGTGTTAGACTTCGGATCAGGTCATGATTTCATGGTTCATGTGTTTGAGTCCTTCATCGGCCTCACTGCTGTCAGCACAGAGCCCACTTTGGATCCTCTGTCTCTTTTACTCTCTGCCTGTCCCCCACTGGTTCTCTTTGTCTCAAAATAAATAATTAAACTTAAATTTTTTAAATTTAATTTTACTTTATCAAATCCTAGTATTTTCATCTGATTAAAGTATAACTGCATTTGTGTGTGTGTGTGTGGCATTCAAAAGATAGTTACCAGAAAATTTGACCACTGTATTAACTCATTCACAAAATCATGCATGGAAAGAAACATTAAAAACATTTTATAACTCAAACTGCATTACTCATGTTTGCAACCATAAATGCAATTCCACAAAGCTATTATGCTGAGTATATATTGCCATTTATTTTTTCCAAATATAAAAGCAATTGTAAACACAGGGAATAGTTATGCTATGTATGATAGAGAAATGGTGACATTTGCTTTTGTGTAGTTTCTTCCAATCCCATTTTAGGCCAGAGTTCTGTATACTACCCACATTATTGTCTCATTCTTTGGGTTTCCACAAACTTCAGACATTTTTGGTCCCCAGGTTCCCCCCAGTTTCTTCTTGTTGTGAACATCCACAATTCTTTGGGCCTGACTGGCTATATTACATGGTGAGAGAATCAGGAAGACTTACTTTCAATGTGGGATAAATTAAACAATCCCAATAATGGTAGCTAAAATTTTACAAAAAAAAAAAAAAAACTCAAATGAAGAAAATACCTAAAATGGTTATAAAAAGACTTGCCTTTCAGGGGCGCCTGGGTGACTCAGGTGGTTAAGTGTCCAACTCTTCATTTCAGCTTAGGTCATGATCTCATGGTTCTTGAGTTCAAGCCCCACATCAGGCTCCACACTGACTGAGTGGAACCTGCCTTGGTTCTCTCTCCCCTTTCTCTGCCTCTATCCCGCTTGCGCTCTCTCTCTCTCAAAATAAATAAACTTAAAAAAAAATAAAAAGAGTTGCCTTCAGTGACACAATAATATTATGGAAAGCAAAGGGGTTCATTTTATTGTATATAGTAAGAAGCACTTGATGTAGAGAACTTCATGGTGCTTATCATGAATAGGACATTATTTATGGGAGGAAAGCACTGAGCCTATCACTGCAATGCTGGCTGAATTTCAGAAAAATAATAAAATGACTCACTTGGGATTTCCAGAACATATTCCTTCCTGCATTTTCATACCTCTCATTTCCTTACAAGAGTGCTTATAAAGAAGCATTCTCTCAACTGTAATCATTTCTTTCTTTATGACAAGAAAATCAAATCTCAGGCTAGAGAACCAATGCTTAGCACCTGTAGAAAGAATTTTTTTTTAATTTTTTTTTTCAACGTTTATTTATTTTTGGGACAGAGAGAGACAGAGCATGAACGGGGGAGGGGCAGAGAGAGAGGGAGACACAGAATCGGAAACAGGCTCCAGGCTCTGAGCCATCAGCCCAGAGCCCGACGCGGGGCTCGAACTCACAGAGTGCGAGATCGTGACCTGGCTGAAGTCGGACGTTTAACCGACTGCGCCACCCAGGCGCCCCAAGAATTTTTTTTTAAAGACAAACACATAATTGAGAAATTGACTAATGCAGTCTGTTTATTTACTAAATATCTCATGAGCTTTGTTCCAATAGCATAGTGTACATACTGAGAAATGTATTACGCACAATAGTGCAAATCTGGTCAAATTGTCTAATATTGACATTCTTTAGGCAAACTTGAGCCTTTTAACTCTTATGACCTAGACTAACTAATATAAAAGTAAAGAGTATCTTCTTTAACATAAGCATATCTCTACTGGAAATTCATACAGAAATAATTGATACAAAGCCATGAGATTTTGTTTTCTACTGCATTAGTAAGAAACAAATATAAACCCCCCCTGCTTCAATACAATTTTGAGTGTTATACAAAGGTTTCACATTAGTGGATGGAGGAAAAGCATATATGGATAAATACTATAAATGAGTAAATCTCTGAATGACTATAAACATACAAACACAATATGTGATTAAAATATGCATGAAGACTGTAAAAATATTAAGAAAAATCCCATCAAAAGAAGGCCATGATTACCATTTTAATTCCATATAGTGTTTTATTCTTTTAATTGAAACAACTTAACAATTATATAATTAAGGTTTTCTTTCATGACTTTTTAATATTTTCCTGTATGTATAAGCCAGTATCACAAATTATAAAATAAGTTCGTCATTATGCATCCTATCTCAGTTTGGTATTTGTGTTCATTAAACTCATTGACAGTAATGAGGATTTAAATATAACTTATGCTTAAGTGAAACTTTGATTTAAAATGGTTTATGTTCCAGGGTGCCTGGGTGGCTCAGTCAGTTAAGCATCCAACTTCGGCTCAGGTCATGATCTCGTAGTCCGTGGGCTCAAAACCTGCTGACAGCTCAGAGCCTGAAGCCTGCTTTGGATTCTCTCTCTCTCTCTCTCTCTCTCCCCATCCTCAGCTCATGCTCTGTCTCTCTCTGTCTCTCAAAAATGAGTAAACATTAAAAAAATGGCTTTTGTTCCTATATTCCCTTCTGCTTGCCAAAATATCTAAACAGTTACCTAACTGAAGAAATGTTCTATTGTTTTGAAATGAAGTGTAACTTCTTGTACTTTCGTTATCCTTCTAATATTTAGAAAATGCTTTTTATCACAAGAGTCTATCTAAACTTATTTCACAAATATTACTTCCTACACACCCACAGCATCTTGGGAGATATTGGAGATTTATTTCTACCTAGTGAGATACATTGGGTCAAGAAGCATTCTCTGTCATAGTGAAGAGTGACTAGTCACTATTATAACAACAACAACCACAAAAGAAATCTTGACTTATTTATAGAGATATAGTATAGATAATGTTAACAGACTAAGTATTTTGATTGCATGTAATTTAAGATGAGTAGATTAATGATTGTATGAGTATGTTTTTGATGAATCAGCTAAGAAACCTAGAAAACAGAGTGAAACTTCAACTGTGATTAAAAAAAAAAAATAAAGAATGTGATCCCATTATATGTTGAAGCTCCTGTTATATGTTTAGGCTTTTGGTACATTTTTGGCTGCATGTGGATTCAAAATGGAAAAAAAAATCATTTCTGATAATGAGTCTTTGTTCAGACTATTGGCTAGTTCTTATTTAGATACCAGCTTTCTCAATAATAATGATGTTCAGTGTACAGAAGATATTTAGCCAAACCATTGCTAAAAATTACTAGTATCTACACAGAGCTTTTAAGTTTGCAAAATGCTTGTGCACAATTTTTTCACATCTAACATGTGATATAGACCACACATCATTATTATCTACATTTGGAAATGAGATAGTTGAGAATAAAATATAGCCTTCCCCACATCACCCAAAATAAAGAATTTGGTTAGGACTTTGAGCCACGATCTTTGGACTACAGTCTGGTGGTAAATTATAGTACCTGCTTTAACAGGTTGCCACTGCTAACATGACCTAATGATCAGTCACTCAAACACATGACAATATGAGTTTGGATGTTACAGCTTTAGACATAAACTAAAACAAACAAAAATTCAAGATATACACAAACTTTGTGAACTTCTTTTTTTGAAAAAATGCTTATTTATTTTTGAGAGAGACAGAGAGAGTGAGCACAAACAGGGAAGGGGCAGAGAGAGGGGGAATCAGAGAAAGGGGAGGACTGATCCAGAGAGAGGATATGAAGCAGGCTCCATGCTAACAGCAGAAAATGTATGCGGGGCTCGAACTCACAAATCAGGAGATCATGACATGAGCTGAAGTCGGATGCTTAATGGACTGAGCTTCCCAGGTGTCCCTGTGAAACTTATTTTTAAAAGCTTAATGTCTCTCACTTTTTATATTCTTATACTTTTAAGAAATAAAAACTTTACAGTAGATCATGAAAAGATAGATCCAAATGTACATGAAAAAGATATATAGACAATAAAAATATTTGAAAGATAACAAAGATTTTATTTGTATTGATGGGAATAAACATAAAGAAATCTCTTAATAGAGTTAGAAAATTTTTGTAATGTCCTTTCATTTTGAGAGAAAGAAGAGCATGCACATGAGCTGGGGAGGAGCCCAACATGGGGCTCAGTCTCACCACGGTGAGACCATGACCTGAGCTGAAACCAAGAACCAGTTGCTTAAACAACTAAGCCACCCAGGCACTCGATTAATAGAGTTGGAATGAATTCCTTTCAACTCAAAGTGATATAGTGATCTGTGCCCCATATCCTCTTTGTTTGGTTTGGTTTTGGTTTTGGTTTGCTTTTCTTGCCATTTTTATTCAAGTAGTTCATAGAAATTATATTACAAATTACAATAAATGTTCAAAATCCCAGAATTCAAAAATTAAATAATTTATTTCAAAATAGTGTAAAAGAAAGTCAAATGTAACCATCAATTTAACACGATTTTAAATTTAACTACAAACCCAAAATAGAAAATAGTCAATGGAGTCTGTTTAATCTACAAAGTAGACATTCATGACTGAAACCAAGTAAGAGTCCCAAAGTCTAATTAACCAATTATACATAATACAAAAAATGTAGGTAAAGTCCATATTCAAGCTTTAAATGTGATTAAAGGTAATTATAATGTAATAATACTGAAGATACCTACTAAATAGCATCATAGTTGAACCAACTTAACCAAAAATGGGAAGATATTAGTACCCTACTCCATATAAATAAAATTCAGTAAAACTGAAAATATATTGGTATCCCAGCTCAAAAACACAGCTCCATAGCCATCAGTTTCAGCCCTAGATAAATAGTAAGACATCGAGTTTGAAGAAAAGAATAACTGTACCACTGTCCAAAACCTGTTTTGCCTCCTTTGAAGATGTCACATACGTAATTACCCTTGTGTGCTCTTAAGTGAGCAAGTATCAGATAGAACTAATAGAGGTCTTCATTCTACAAATAACCACACAATCACAAAAGTTTTCTCTCATTGTTCTTGCTATTTCACTTATTCATGGTCTTTTTATTCTATTTATCACATCATTACTCCTGTCCCCTAATGCAGGCCTGAGCAAATAGAACTGAGAGCATGCAATCTGAGAAAGGGATGCTACAAGATTTCACCTGTTCTCCTCCCTCTTTGGCACTTGTAGAGGTGAAGGACAGCACAGCTCTTAAGAACTAAGTTACTTAACACAATGACCAGGCTGAGTACTATCCTTCCAAACAGAAAGAAATGCATTATTCCTCTGTGAAACAGATTAGACTGTAAGAAAGAAACAGATAAGGTGACCATATTCTCTCTTTAGATACATAGACATACAGGTCCAAAGAAGCCATTTACAGACCCAAATGTATTCCTTGTTATTTCCTACTCCTACGTCTACACCCACCCTCACCTTAGGAAATATGTCCAGCTTCTCAGAATTTAATGATTTCAGGACCTTCATTTATGGAGATATGCCCCGTATTCTAATTTATTTGTCCTCTTCAGTATGGATTATATATACTGTCTTAGAGCTCATGGACAATATCATTATTTTCCTTATGTTAAAAACGTTGCTTTTATTTTACTTCAGTTCAGGAGTTAAAAAAATATTTTTGTTACTTCCTCTTCTATTGTCCATGAGCACTAGAAAAGGTAAAACAATTTATATTTATCACCACTCTTAAACTTCGTACTACTTGGATATTTTTGTATGCATTACTTTATCCTACAAGTAACACTATAAGGCTGGTATTATTATTTTTATTTGACAGACAAGAAAATTAAAGATCACATAAATTAAGAACTTTTCAAATATAATAGCATTCATTAGGAATGAAGAGCCAAAATTCAAGCTATCCTTGTGGTGTTTATAACATTAGAACCTATTCTACTACTACTAGACAATTCATATAACAGATATTACACTTAAGTATTCTCTGAAAACTTAATTGGAAAGTAGTTCAGATAACTTTCAATTCCACTAACTTTGTTTGAAAAATCTCTTTTGATATTTGATAAGTTTTAGAAAATTTTATAAAATTTTCTTACAAAAATTTAAGTCCACCAGTGAAAAAAGAGAGTGGGATATAGCACATTTCTGAGCCACGTTCTTTCTTTTGTAAGCAAAGTACTAGACACTGGGGCTTGCCACAAAATCACACGCCTTATCTGTGGGATTTCCAGAATGACAGTATAATGAAATGTCACTACATTGCAACAGTGGACCTATTAGCACGTCCATACATGTATATATTTATATTTCTTTGTGCCAAAGGGACTTTCATGTTTGCTGACAGCTCATAAAAATATAAAGTTAAGATAACACGAAGGGGCGCTTGGGTGGCTCAGTTGATTAAGCGTCCAACTTCGGTTCAGGTCATGATCTCGCAGTTTGTGGGTTCTAGCCCCCTGTCAGGCTCTGCACGGACACCTCAGAGCCTGGAGACTGCTTCCGATTCTGGGTCTCCCCCTATCTCTGCCCCTCCCATTTTCATCCCCTGTCTGTCTCGGTCTCTCCATAATAAATAAACATTAAACAATTTTTTTAAAAAAAGAAATAACACAGGGGCGCCAGGGTGGCTCAGTCAGTTGAGTGTCTGACTTTGGCTCAAGTGATAATCTCGCAGTTTGTGAGTTCGAGTCCTGTGTCGAGCTCTGTGCTGACAGCTCGGAGCCTGGAGCCTGCTTTGGATTCTGTGTCTCCTTCTCTCTCTGCCCATTCCCCGCTTGTGCTCTGTCTCTGTCTCTCAAAAATAAATAAATAAATGTAAAAAAAAAAACTAAAAAAAAAAGAAATAACACAAAATAATAAAAAACTTCAAATGAACTTTAAATTCATGTTGACCCTACCATAAATAGATCTCAAATCATGTACCTCAATATATGTATGTGATTATGTTTTCCAAAAAAAATAATAAAATTCCCACATTAATGTAAAAGAAAAGAACTTCTGGGATTCAGTAAGTTTATTCTTTCTTTATGAAGAAAAAAATCTATATCCTAAGGTTTCATATGCTCAATGTACTGTTTGAACATTCACAATCCACTGATTGACTACATTTGCAAGTCAATCCAGTTGGAAGGGTTGGACATAGAGAGTGTCTTCAGATCTTATGAGAGGATTTTACATTCTGTCTTTCCAACCTGTCTTAAGCTTAAGCTGCTATTAAAAAAAAAAACTGGGTAGAATAAACAATACCCATTTATTTCTCATACTTCTGAATGTTGGAACACCTTCTTACCATAGCCTCACATGGCAGAGAGAAAGATCACCTCTCTTGTACCTCATTTTGGAAAGGTACTAATCTTATTTATGAAGGTTCCAACTTCAAGACCTAACTACTTCCCAAAGTCCCACCACCAGATATCATCACACTGAGGATTCGGGCCTAAATATATGAATTTTGGGGAGGGACATAAACATCCAGTACATAGCACATCCTATTCACAAATTTTAATTTTCCCTTAAAGGATATAAGTAATTTTGAACTTGAAAAAAAAGACGAAAAAAAAAAAAAGACCAAAAGCAACAAAGACTAGAAAGGACCAGTGAACATCACCAGAAACTCCAACTCTATAAGAAACATAATGGCAATAAACTCAGTACTCACTCTGAACGTCAATGGACGAAATGCTCCAATCAAAAGACATAAGGTAACAGAATGGATAAAAAAACAAGATCCATCTATATGCTGTTTACAAGAAACCCACTTTAGACCTAAAGACACCTTCAGATTGAGATTAAGGGGATGGAGAACCATCTATCATGTGAATGGTTAACAAAAGAAACCTGGAGTAGCCATACTTATGTCACACAATCTAGACATTAAAATAAAGACTGCAACAAGAGATGAAGAAGGGCATTATATCGTAATTAGGGGATCTATTCACCAAGAAGACCTAACAATTGTAAACATTTATGCGCCAAAAGTGGAGCACCCAACTATATGAATCAATTAATCACAAACATAAAGAAACATTGATAGTAATACCATAATAGTAGGAGACTTCAACCCCCACTTACAGCAATAGACAGATCATCTAAACAGAAAATCAACAAGGAAACAATGTCTTTGAATGACACACTGGACCAGATGGACTTCACAGATATATTCAGAACGTTTCATCCTAAAGCAGCAGAATATACATTCTCCAGTACACATGGAACGTTCTTCAGAATAGACCATATATTGGGACACAAATCAGCCCTAAGTAAGTACAAAAAGATCGAGATCATACCATGGATATTTTCAGACCACAACGTTATGAAACTCGAAATCAACCACAAGAAAAACATTGGAAAGTAACAAATACTTGGAGACTGAAGAACATCCTACTACAGAATGAATGGGCTAACCAAGCAGTAAAGGAAATTAAAAAGTATATGGAAGCCAATGAAAATGATAACACCACAACCCAAAACCTCTGGGACGCAGCAAAGGTGGTCATAAGAGGAAAGTATGTAGCAATCCAGCCTTCCTAAAGAAGGAAGAAACATCTCAGATACACAACCTAACCTTACACCTTAAAGACCTGGAAAAAGAACAGCAAATAAATCCCAAAACCAGAAGAAGACAGGAAATAATAAAGATTAGAGCAGAAATTAATGCTATCGAAACCAAAAACAGCCCCAGTAGAACAGATCAATGAAACCAGAAGCTGGTTTTTTGAAAGAATTAACAAAAGGGATAAACCACTAGCCACTTTGATCAAAAAGAAAAAGGAAAGGACCCAAATGAATAAAATCAAGAATGAAAGAGGAGAGATCACAACCAACACAACAGAAATAAAAACAATAATAAGAGAATATCATGATCAATTATACGCCAATAAAATGGGCAATCTGGAAGAAATGGACAAATTCCTAGAAATATATAAACTACCAAAACTGAAACAGGAAGAAATAGAAAATGTGAACAGACCCATAACCAGTAAGGAAATCAAATTAGTAATCAAAAATCTGCCAAAAAACAAGAGTCCAGGGCCAGATGGCTTTCCAGGGCAATTCTACCAAACATTTAAGGAAGAGTTAACACCTATTCTCTTGAAGCTGTTCCAAAAAAGAGAAATGAAGGAAAACTTCCAAACTCTTTCTATGAAGCCAGCATTACCTTGATCCCAAAACCAGACAGAGATGCTAAAAGGAGTTCTCCACTAAAAAGGAGAACTATAGACCAATTTCCCTGATGAACATGGATGCAAAAATCCTCAACAAGATATTAGCCAACTGGATCCAACAATACATTAAAAAATATATATTCACAACGACCAAGTGGGATTTATACCTGGGATGCAGGGTTTGTTCAATATCTGCAAAACAATTAACGTGATTCAACACATCAATTAAAGAAAGGACAAGAATCACGTGATCCTCTCAATAGATGCAGAGAAAGCATTTGACAAAATACAACATCCTTTCTTGATAAAAGCCTTCAAGAAAGTAGGGATAGAAGGATCATACCTGGAGATCACAAAGCCATATATGAAAGATCCAACGCTAATATCATCCTCAATGGGGAAAAACTGAAAGCTTTCCCTCTAAGGTCAGGAACAAGACAGGAATGTTCCCTCTCACCACTGTTATTCAACATAGTATTGGAAGTCTTAGCCTCAACCATCAGACAACACAAAGAAATAAAAGGCATCCATTTTGGCCAGGAAGAGGTCAAACTTTCACTCTTCACAGATGACATGATACTTTGGAAAGCCCAAAACATTACACCAAAAAACTGCTAGAACTAATCCACAAATTCAGCAAAGTTGCAGGATATAAAATCAATGCACAGAAAAGTTGTATTCCTATACACAAACAATGAAGCAACAGAAAGAGAAATCAAGGAATTGATTCAATTTACAATTACACCAAAACCCATAAAATACCTGGGAATAAATCTAACCAAAGAGATGAAAAATCTATACACTGAAAACTATAGAAAGCTTATGAAAGAAACTGAAGGAGACACACCAAAAAAATGGAAAATATTCCATGCTCCTGGATAGGAAGAACAAATAATGTTACAATGCCAATACTACCCAAAGCAATCTACATATTCAATGCAATCCCTATCAAAATAACACCATCATTCTTCACAGAGCTAGAACAAACAACCCTAAAATGTGTATGCAACCAGAAAAGACCCCAAATAGCCAAAGCAATCTTGAAAAAGAAAACCAAAGCAGGAGTCACAATGCCGGACTCAAGCTGTATTACAAACCTGTAATCATCAAGACAGTATGGTACTGGCACAAGAACAGATGCTCAGATCAATGGAACAGAATAGAGAACCCAGAAATGGACCCACAAACGTATAGCCAACTAATCTTTGACAAAACAGGAAAGAATATTCAATGGAATAAAGACAATCTCTTCACCAAGTGGTGCTGGGAAAACTGGACAGCGACAGGCAGAAGATGAACCTGGACCACTTTCTTACACCATACACAAAAATAAACTCAAAATGGATGAAAGACCTAAACGTAAGACAGGAAGTCATCAAAATCCTAGAGGAGAAAGCAGGCAAAAACCTCTTTGATCTTGGCCACAGCAACTTCTTACTCAACACGTCTCCGGAGGCAAGGGAAACAAAAGCAAAAATGAACTACTGGGACCTCATCAAAATAAAAAGCTCCTGCACAACAAAGGAAACAAACAAGCAAAACTAAAACGCAACTGACAGAATGGGGGAAGACATTTCCAAATGACATATCAGATAAAGGGTTAGTATCCAAAATTGATAAAGAACTTATCAAACTCAACACCCAAAAAACGAATAATCCAGTGAAGAAATGGGCAAAAGACATGAATAGACACTTCTCCAAAGAAGACATACAGATGGCTAACCGACACATGAAAAAAAGCTCAACATAACTCATCAGCAGGGAAATACAAATCAAAACCACAATGAGATACCACCTTACAACTGTCAGAATGGCTAACATTAACAACACAGGCAACAACAGATGTTGGCGAGGATGCGGAGAGAGAGGATCTCTTTTGCACTGCTGGTGGGAATGCAAGCTGGTGCAGCCTCTCTGGAAAACAACATGGAGAGGTTCCTCAACACACTAAAAATAGAACTACCCTACGACCCAGCAATTGCACTACTAGGCATTTATCCATGGGATACAGGTGTGCTGTTTCGAAGGGACACATGCACCCCCATGTTATAGCAGCACTATCAACAATAGCCAAAGTATGGAAAGAGCCCAAATGTCCACCGATGGATGAATGGAATAAGAAGCTGTGGTGTATATATACAATGGAGTATTACTCAACAATCAAAAAGAAAGAAATCTTGCCATTCACAACTATATAGATAGAACTAGAAGGTATTATGCTAAGTGAAATTAGTCAGTCAGAGATAGACAAATATCATATGACCACTCATGCAAGGACTTTAAGAGAAAAAACAGATAAACACAAGGGAAGGGATGCAAAATTAATACAAAAACAGGGAGGGGGACAGAAACATGGGAGACTCTTAAATATAGAGAATAAACAGAGGACTAGTGGAGGGGTTATGGGAGGGGGTATGGGCAAAATGGGTAAGAGGCTTAAAGGAATCCACTCCTGAAATCATTGTTGCACTATATGCTAACTAACTTGGATGTAAATTAAAAAAAAATAGTAAATTAAATAAAGATTTTTAAATATGTACTTATAAAAAACAACAGTATTTATTTATTATTTATATTGTTAGGTCTGGTACAAGTTATTGATAATGCAAAGTTAGGTAAGATATAGATCCATCCATCAAGGATATTTTGGTAAAGAATAATAGAATTAAGTGAATTATCACTTTCAATCCAGTGAGATAACAATATGATAGAGGAATGAATGAAGCCCAATATGAAATGACACCATAGCAAATAAGGTAAGCGTATAGATTAACTGGGATTAGGGAAAAATATTCCTACAAGAAACAATACTTGGGTTCAAGTCTGAAGAATACATGGGATAACTAGTCTAATTAGGTTTGTACTTCTCACAATTCTGGAGGCTGAAATCTGAGATCAAGATGTCAGCAGAGTTGATTTCTTCCAGACCTCTCTCTTTGGCTTGTAGATAGACATCTTCTCCCTCTGTATTCACAAGGTCTTTCCTTTGTGCCTAGATCTGTCCTAATCTCATTTTATCATAAAAACACTAGTCACAATGGATTAGGCCTCACCTTGATAATCTTATTTTATTTTAACTACCCTGTTAAAACTCTCCAAATATAGTCACATTCTGAGGTACTGTGTTTCAGGACTCCAAAGTACAAATTGGGGGGAGTGGAAGGAAACACAATTCAGCCCATAATAGTTCTCAATCTAAAAATTCATAGGGGTGCCTCGGTGGCTCATTAGGTTAAGCGTTGGACTCTTGGTTTCGGGTCAGGTCACGATTTCAATGTTTCAAGAGTTGGGGCCCATGTTGGGCTCTGTGCTGGCAGAGTGCTGTCTGCTTGGGATTCTCCCTCTTTCTCTCTCTCTCTGCTCCTTCCCCGCTTGCACGTGAGTGCTGGCACTCTCTCTCTCTAAATGCAGAAATCAATCGGGGTGCCTGGGTGGCTCAGTCGGTTGAGCATCCGACTTCGGCTCAGGTGGTGATCTCACAGTTTGTGGGATCGAGCCCCACATCAGGCTCTGTGCTGACAGCTTGCTCAGAGCCTGCAGCGTGCTTCAGATTCTGTGTCTCCTTCTCTCTTTCTCTGCCCCTCCCCTGCTCATGCTCTGTCTCTGTCTCTCAAAAATAAATAAATGTTAAAAAAAATTTTTAAATAATCAATACATAAACATAAAAAATTCAAAATCTACTACTTACTATATACTAGAAGTTCAAACAGAAAATTTTATTGTTAACATGAAACACCAATAAATTTCACAACATAATAAGAATGGCTTTGATTTACAGTGTTCTAGATTTCCTTAATTTCTGGCATGATAGAAGACAGCTGGTTTCCCATATCTGCTTCTTCAGTCAATAACATATGTTTTATTATATGTTAATGTCACTAAAAAATATCCAGCCAGTGGGCACCTGGATGCCTCATTAGGTTAAGCCTCAGACTTCAGCTCGGGTCACAGTCTCATGTCATAGCTCGGGGTTTGTGGGTTCCAGCCCAGCATCAGGCTCTGTGCTGACAGCTCAGAGCCTGAAGCCTGCTTTGGATTCTGTGTCTCCCTTTCTCTCTGCCCCTCCCCAGCTCGTGCTCTGTCTCTGCCTCTCTCTCAAAAATAAGTAAACATTTAAAAAATTTAAAAAAAAAAAGAATATGCAGCCATATCCAGACATTTGTATAGAAATGACAGAAGCATTTAAATTACTTTTTTTTAGATAATTGCAAATATCTTTCTTTTTTTATCAAATATCTTTCTATGGTACTATGCCAAAACTCTACAAGTGGTAGTTTCTTAACCATACACTATTACATCAAAATCCATTAGTCTGTCTTGCTCTCTGATTGATGAGAGAGTAATTTGTAACTAGTCATTTGCCAAATAAATAACTAGTATTATAAATTGGTACGACTGCCTTGATTTGTGTTGAGCAAATTTATTCCCAATTACTTTTACACCATGAAAAACACTTATCCAGGCAATCTAGGGAGTCCCATGAGCCCCAGGAGAGATACAGAAAGAGTGAAAAGAAACTTGTATTTTAGAAGAGAAGGTGGGGAAAAAATTGGAGTCTTAGGACCTGAGACTGAGGTTTGAAATGAACTCTCAGAGACCAAACTACTCATGTAATCCCTAGGAATCAAATGGCTGCTTGGTAGGTTGGTAGATCAGGTATATTCAACACCATTTCTGAGCTTCAGTTGATAATTGAAAAGCTGGTTCAAGAACTCAACAGCACCACCAATCAACTGCATATAATTGACATCAATATAGTACTTCATCAACAACAGCACAAGACACATTCTTTTCAAGGTCATGTGGGACATTCCCCGAGATAGACCACATTCTGAGCCAAAAAAATGCACCTTAACAAGTTTTCAAAAGTAGATATCATACAATGTGCGCTCTCAACCACAATGGAATAAAACTAGAAATCAATAAGGCAAAGATAGCTTGGAAAAATCTCCCAAATACTTACTTGCAGATTAAAAACAAACTTCTAAATACAACATGAGTCAAAGGAAAAATCTCAAAAAAAATTAATAAATACTCTGAACTAAATGAAAATACAACTTTCAAAACTTACAGGATTCAGCAAAGCAGTTCATAAAGAGAAACTCATAATATTGAATGCACATATTAGAAGAGATCTAAAATCACAAAGAAGATATAAAGATCGCAAATAGACATATGAAAACATGTTCAGCATCAAGTATCATCAAGGAATTGCAAATTAAAACAACAAAGAGATTCTGCTACACATCCAGTAGAATGGCCAAAATCCAAAACACTCAAACACCAAATGCTGGCAAAGAGGTGGAACAATAGGAACTCTCTCATTCATTGCTGGTAGAAATGCAAAATGGTACAGCCACTTTGTATGACAGTTTGACAGTTTCTTATCAAACTAAATATACTCTTATCATACTATCCACCAATAATCCTCTTTGGTATTTTCCCAAAGAGTTGAGTTGAAAATTTACGTTCACACAAAACCCTGTACACAAATCTTTATAGCAGTTTTATTCATAATTGCCAAAATTTGGAAGCAATCGAGGTGTCCTTCAGGAGGTGAATGGAGAAGATAAACTGAAACAACACTGGAATATTATTCAGTGCTAAAAAAAGATGGAGCAATCAAGCCACGAGAAGACATAAAGGAAACTAAAATGCATATTATTAACTGAAAGAAGCCAGTTTTAAAAGGCTACATAAGTATAATTCCAACTATATGACATTTTGCATAAGGTAGTAATGGAGACAGTAAAAAGATCCGTGAGTTCCAGAAGTTAATAGGGAGAAAGGAATGAATAGGTAGAGCAGAGAGGACTTTTAGGGCAGTGAAAATACTCTGTATGACTCTATATTGATGAAAATATGTATCTACATTTGTCAATATCCATAGAATGTACAAAACCAATATTGAGTCTTAACATTAACTGTGTAGGTTCATAGATGGTGATAAACATACCATGGTGGTGTGGAATACCAATAGTAAGAGAGTTTGTGCATGTGTGGGGACTGGGAAACACTTCAGTTTGTTGTGAACACAAAACTTCTCTTAAAAACTAAAGTTTATTATTTTTAAAAAGCTGGCTTAAGAACTCAGCACCAATGACTCAGTTGAGTGTTAATACACAGACTAACAATTCTCAGTTCTGAAGCAGTTCAGAAAGTGGTACTTTGAAGGTTAAATGGTTTTAGACGTACCTTAAACAAATTAGTTTCCTCATATTTTGTTTTAAATGTAAGTAAGAAAATAATTGATAAAACCAATGCTAACTTAAGTGTGAGAAAATTAAGTATTAAATAATATTCTGAGAGAAGAAACACTGTATTATTGCTAACAATAGTTTTTTGTACAATATAAGATAAAAACGAATCCCTGACTAGCATTATAGAATTAGATGAAATCTGGTAGTGTAAGAACGAGTGGCAGCTGGATAGGGATTTGGCTACTCATGGTGTCACCAACTAGTTTTATGCCTATAGAAAAAGGAATTTATGGGAAAAGTAAGAGAATTACATTGGTCAGTAAAATATACAATGGAGATATCAGATTAATCAAAACTTAGAAATATCTCCATGGATGGCATGAGAAATGAAAGGCTGCAGATAGATTTGGGAGACATCAGTGTGGATGTCGATAAGATTGTTTAGGAAAAGAATGTAACGAGAAATGAATAGAAACAAGGGTGAGATTTTTATTAACTGAGATATAGATAATTAAGAAGGAGAGAATTATCCAGCATTTAATTGATTAGTAGCTAGGATGGTCATCTAGTTTCCAAGTCACAATCAAAACCAGTCTTTGTGAATAAGTGTTAGACCAGCAGGCAATGAAATATTCTAATTGGCCGTTGGACTTTGATGAATTTTTTCAAATCATAATGATATATTCATTAACATCACTATGCCCAATTAATATCTCAGTTAAAGAAAAGTAAAAAATAAAACATTGTAAAATTTTATTCTTTTATTCCTTCTCTTTGCCATATACTCAGAATATGTATTTTGTACATTTTTGTATGCATAATGCCTCTTTCTGAAATCATTCCAATCATGCCCCTATATATTTCCATATCAACTCTTATCATGATGCGCTCAAATTTCTTGTTTGTCCATTTTTTCCCCCTTAGAACCCTTGATTCTCAATAGTTCTAACAGTGCCTTATTTACTATTTCACCACCAGAAATGTAGCACAGTGTCTGGCAGATAGCAGGTGCTCAATAAGTGCTGCTTTAACAAATTAACTAATGAGCTATTTCTTAGGACTCTACTTAGATAGATAAGGGCTATCAAATAGGCTAGAGGAAAGAGCAAGAACTTTGACACTACTTACAAGTTAGGTGACCCACAGAAAGCCCCATATTCTTTCCCAATTTCCCCACTAATAAAATAGAGATGATAACATCACCTATCTTGCAACATGGTTAAAACGAGTACATTTTATATGCAAATATAATTCCTAATTAGTCTGAGCTAATCGACATGCCTTTAAATGGAATTGTATTACAACAATAACAACAGCTACAGGAACAAAAGAAAATCTTATCAGTGCATCCCGTTGTGAGTATATATGCCTTTTTCTTGTTCTTATAAAAAATGGAAATACCTTTATTAGCCAAAATATCCCTAATCCTGGATGATCCCCATTTTGAAATCAATGCTTACAAAAGCTAAATTTGAAGTCAAGACAACAGCTTTCATAAGAATCCTTTTCTTAAGACTGAGATACAAGGTTTAAGTAGCTGGCACTGTTTTAAGTGAATTAAATGTTATCAATGCTGTTAATCTTCACAAAAGCCCCTGAGATAAACTCCTGTTATTCTCATTTTCACAGATGAGGAAACTGAGATATCCAAAGGTGAACTTATCCAAGTCACAAAATTAAAAAGAGAAAGAGTCAAAATTCTTGGTATTCAAAAAGAATTCCAGAACAGTTTATAGAATGCACTTTTATCCACTGTGCCCACAGCCCTCTCATGGAGAGATATGCAAGACAGAGGTAAGATATAGTTAAATATAAGTTTAATTAGTGGTTGTCTCACAGTTACAAATTCAGATATGCAATAAGTATTCTGATATAGGTCAGAAACTTGGATCTGCATAAATATAGAATAGCATCAAAGAAAGAATAAATAAAATGTTTTCTACATGATAGTTTAAAAAGCAATTCGTATTTTAAAAAATGTGAATGACTCACACAGATATCTAATAGTATTCATTAAACATTCAAGCTGACTGAGCTTCCATCTTCTCTTTGTGTATTTCCCAGTGAGGAGGATAATGCATAAATTGTTCTTGAGGAACTTCAATGCCTCCCTTATCCCTCACTCCCCAATTTTTCCTCCAATCTATACCCAGTAGTTATCAATAATAACTCCACCATTTCCCTCTTCCACCTACAAGAACCACACTGTCAGTATTAGCAAACTCAACTTGAGGAGACTTCAAGATCAGTCAAAAGGAATATTGATTATTCTGATCTGATGAGGACCATCCTTTTAGAAAGCACTTGAAGTGTGATGTTATTGAAAAACTGTACTCTTTAGACTTTCACCTACATGTGAGTTACCATTGCATGGCAGTCACAATAGAAAGAGTTATAAATATGGTAGAAAAGAGATAAATAGTGCACTCTTGATCTCAAGTATTCATGAACAGTAGCAAAAACGATAAAAGGAATGTGAATGCATTTTTTTTTTTTTTACTGTACCGTTTACTTAGGTCAAGCTTGAGTCCAATGGCTCACCCATAACAGCAACAAATAGCTCAAAGCAATCACCAATGAAGTTTGGTTGCATTATTTATATCTAATGAATCATAACCTAAAGCAGCTATTTAAAAATATCTTAGGGGTGCCTGGGTGGCTCAGTCGGTTAAGCATCCGACTTCGGCTCAGGTCATGATCTCACATCCGTGAGTTCAAGCCCCTCGTCGGCTCTGTGCTGACAGCTCAGAGCCTGGAGCCTGCTTCAGATTCTGTGTCTCTGACCCTTCCCCTTTTGTGCTCTGTCTCTCTCTGTCTCAAAAATAAATAAACATTAAAAATATTTTAATAGTAGCTCAATTTTTCAACTCTAGGTATCAAAATATTTGGGAAGGTGATCAGACTTGGAAAGTCTCATGGCTTTCCTTCATTCCTTCCTTCTCTCCTTCCTTTATTTCCTCCCTCTTTCCCTTTCTCCCTCTTTCCTTCTCTCCTTTCTTCTTTCTCTCTTCTTTCCCTCTACTCCCTCTGTCCCCTTCTCCCTTTTCTCCCTCTTCCATCCCCTCTATCCTCTCTTTTAACTTTCTTATTTCTTGGAAAGGATTAGACTCACCACTAGAAATGTCTAAACAGCTACAGTTCTTTCAGTAAAATAAAATAATTCTATATATTGCAAATGTCATGTCTCCAATGTTCAAGTAATAGAATTTTTTCTCATTTTGTAATATAAGTACAGTCAAAAAAAAGTAAGAAGCATTGGTTACTTTTTCAAAATAAAAGGGAAATGTAAATTTGAAAATCTGGAAACATTTTCCTTTTAACTTCTTGAACATCTGATGAAACTCATCAAAGGAAGCAATTCATTGCTACAAAATTCCTACTATCTTGTTGAAAAACACACATTTACTAATTATTATAAAATAATGTGAGACTTGGAATTTACTATGTAATATTTTATGTATTGAAATTGCTTTAGAAATAAAATCCTACAAGTTTTTAAGTTAATAGTATATAGATTGTAATGTTACTGAAGATACAATAGCCATATGAAAAATCATAACAAACATCTTAGCATGAACTGCATGCATAACCCTATTTTAGCATAAGTACTTGCTGAACTCACCATATTATAAGGCAAGTATTGTGACTTTCTTTCAGAAATGTGGAAAAGCAGTTTGCTATTCTCTCCCACATTCTCTGGGTTTTTATAGGCCAGTTCACTTTGTCTCCACTGTGAAATACCTTAAAAGGTAATAAGGTATTCTGATCTAGTAGTAATTTATTATACCCGTTAATCTTGTAAAATTGCCCTTTGCATGTAATAATTTGTTATTCTTTTATTAGACCTTCTTCTGCATACTGTGTTTATCATAAAGATGTCACCATTGTGATGCCTAGCAACCATTACAATGTTCTGGAGGTGTTTGCATATATTTTCCTGGGGGAGAGATCTGCGTGGTCCCGGCATGGGAGAGCTGTCAGTGTATTCTGATGTATGAGGATAAAAGGAGCCCCTGCTGCAGACTCCAATAAGCTCAAGTCACAGCCTGAAAGCAGTGACTTGGGCATCACTATACCGTGTTAGAAAATGTGTCAATTATCACATGGACCGCCTAAGGGTATTGCCTGGGTCTAGGTCATAAAACCATCAAGACTGAAGGGAGAAAAAATTGATGAAGAAGTAAGTTGAGTTAATTGATAACAAGGAAGCCTGTATATGGAATGTTCATTGTAACTTGAGACCCCCCAATTTTTGTCTGAGAAGCTTTCCTGTGGATGATCCCATGAGTAAAACTAAAGCTGTCTATCTTCTCCGACATAAAGTATGTATAACTGGCATTTTAGGCATTTCCTAAAAGCCAGTAGGTAGTTGTCAAACTAGTCAAGAAACCATAAAAATAAAAATAAAATCATGCTAATAATGTTATAGTTGTTTTTGCTATTATTGTGATTCTTAATATACAGTGCTATTGTTTATATGTGAATACAGTGGGGACCACTTAGATATGTAGCCTAGGGCTTAAGTCATGAAAGCTTTATGCACCACTTATGTAGGTTTCTGTGCAGTTTACTCAGGGAAAAGGGAAAATACATATTTTTCACACATTTGCAGGGGTTTCTAAGTTAGTTCAATGAGCCCCTTTTCAAATTTCCTTGCGTTCCCTTGAATTACTGATAATATTTAAGGTATTTGTATCAGATGTGTTCCTTTAAGAAACCACTCTTCACTAGGCATGGGAATAAGCATTAAAGAAACCAGCTGTTTAAATAGGGTGCGAAAACTTACCACTTGGTCAGTTTTGCTAAAAACTTTAATTTTTATTATACAACAAATCATTAGTTTTAAGTATATATTGAGGAGACAGTTTGCTCAAAATAGGCAGCAAGCCACACATAGATCCTGAGGTACCCAGGATTACTGCCTCAGACTTTTCAAAAGCACATCCTTTTCAAAATAACATTGTTAGTACAGAGGCACACAGGCCAGAAAATTATCCATCATTTTACTGGTGCTAAACAAAAAAGATTCTTCTAAACTAAATTTTCAGTTTTATATAAAAAAATATAAAAAGACATGGCCTCTCTCACTTAAAATATAATAGAAGCATTTTTCATGAGAGTGATGTTAATAGTGATGATAATTATAAGCAATATTTCCCAGTATAGATTTGTTTTCTGGCACTGGATGCTTTCTTTGAAAGTAAAACCAAATATTGAGTTAAAAGAAGCCATATCAGAAAAAAGAAAAACAAAAACGAGCTTCATTAAGATGTTTAACTAAAACCTTTATTTCTTTAACTGGAAGCATGTTCTTACTACCAGCCAGTATTCCAGTGAAGTGGACAGACGTTTTATTAAGCCTTATCTCTCATCTATTCTATTTTTGCATAAATTGGTACAATTTTTCTATGTGTGCAAGGACAGCAATGCAATCTTCCAAAGAGATAGTTTAAGTTTTTTATTTATACACTACATGGCAAGTAGGAAGATGACAGTCTCTGGAATCTTTAGACTTACCTTTGCTACAAGCTAGCTATGTACCTGCCAAAGTTATAGAAGCCTTGGGTTGCATATCAAAAAAAAAAAAAGTTTAATATGGTCATACCTGCTGCAAAAACTACTACTATGAAAACAAGTGGAATAAATGCTGTTAAAATATTTCAGAACAGGCAGTACGACAAAATATTACTTCTAATTGTCCACATTAGGCTTAAATTATAGTCCATCACTATTACATATTACTATTATTTTCAAAGTACACTCAATTATTAACTGCCTAGGACTTTTAAAACAGACTAAAACTTTCTTTTGATAGCTAAATAAGTTAAGAAAAGAAGGGCTATTCCAAATAGATATCAGGTTATCAATTTACCATTTTTTCTTCCTTTATTATAATTAGAGGAATTTGCTCTGAAATGGAATGGATTATAAGGCTATTCCACCAATATATGAAAAGTCCAAATTTTGGCCCGGAACTATAGGTCATGAGATAAGATACAATTCAGGTTCAGTATCTTCGGAGGGATTCCACATAAATGGAGTAAAAGCAGAATGGGGTGGGGAGGGTAGTAATTTAAATTGAAACTGTTTCAAGGATAATATTATATCACATTCTATTAGAAAATAATAGCAAGAATGGTCCCTGGGCACTAAAATTTAATTGGGCCTGCTCTAATAATGTGGGGTGTGGAAAATACACTTTAAAACTGACCTGAGTTGTTTGCTGTGGTTTTCAATGAAGAGTTTCCTTTATCTTATTGCAACAAATTTATCTTCTAGGGATATCACAGGAAAGAAATAGGCAACTCTTCAAACAAGATAAATAGAAACTTTTTAATGAAAACTTCTGTATCTCAGGTTTATAACAATACCCATTCATTTGTACATGTGACATCATAGCTCATGAAAAAGGACTTCAGGCAGAAGAGCCATATTCTCTTAGATAATAAATAAAAAATGTGCTGATATCCAGACTGGGAGTAACCCTCTTGACCAGAGCAGAATTGCTCCTGTATTAGCTCTATACTAACTCACAGAATGCAAATAATAAGGAATACAACCTGGTTAATTAGTTGGAATTAGATGCAGCTCAAGTGACAGAAATCCAAAATGAAAGTAGATAAAATAAAGCCTCTTGTTTCATTCTTTCACATAAGCAAAATCTGGGGAATTGAGTGCTCTTATGTGTTCCGAGATTAAAAGGAATCTGGATATTATGTCATCAACATGTAGCTTTTACCTCATTGTCCAAGAAGGCTCTTCAAACTCCAACATCCCAAATTCACATTCCAACTGGAGGCAAAGTTGAATGATAAGAAATTGTGCATCATTGAGGATAAAAATAGAAGCTACTGATATATACTCCCAAGACACAAAGAATAAACATTTTTGTTTTCCTTACATTCATCAATCCAGGTTAATTTAGCTGGCTGCTCTTCCCTTCTGTGTCCACTAAGGAACATGGATTCCTTCTTCCTTTCTTCTTCTTCATCATTCCTAGTTTTAGTTTATACAGCTGAACCTGGAACATAGACATGTCCACCTTGAAACTCACGTGAAGGGGAAAAAGTAGAACACATGAACAATTTTTCAAGTCCTACATCTAGAAGTGACACATATTAATCATTTTACTCATCTTTTGTTGGCAAGAATATCATTATATGGGTACACTTAGAAGTGGGGGGCGCCTGTGTGGCTCAGTCAGTTGAGCATCTGACTCTTGATTTCGGCTCAGGTTATGATCCCAGGGTCATGGGATCACGCCCCACAAAGGGCTCCAGGGTGAGCATGGAGACTACTTATGATTCTCTCTCTCCCTCTGCCCCTCCCCTCTCTCACATACGTGTTTTCTTTATCTCTCTAAAACAAAACAAAACAAAACAAAACAAAACAAAATACAAACAAACAAAAAAGAAGTGATTAAGGGAGGGTAAGGCAGTATCGGCCTGAGCATCTACCTCCCAGCTACAAATTTATTATTATGGAAAAATAAAAAACAAATTTTACTTTTTATTTAGAAGTCTGCTCTATTCAAAATGGTCTATACATTCCTTTTCAAGTCACATATAACTGACACACACCAAACTTTCACTTTCTGGAACATAGTTGTATTTCTATAAAGAAATACTAAGGAACACATTATTTGAAACCTAAGACTTTAAAAAAAGAGGACAAAGAGTTATGAGGTGAGATAGGCATTATTGTGATTAGTGCATGAGGAAAAAGCAATTTCCATAAGGATGACATTAGGAATGACAAATGAAGAAATGATATAGAGAAGGGTGAGGTAAGTGAGTTGTAGCAGAGTCAGAGATGTGGCCTGGGACAAAATCATGAGGATCTTTGAGGCCACACTGAGGATGTCACATTTTATTCTGAGATGCGAAGCCCTGAGATGACCCTGAGCACAGAAGTTACTGATTTTTCTTTTGTCACAATAGGGCTAATCTAGCTGCAAAGTGACTAGTTAGGAGGATATTACAGTAGTCCAGAAGAGGAAGGATGATGTTGGCCTTGCGATGTGGTCAGATACTGGACAAAGTCTGCTGACGGTTTGGATGCGGTGGGCAAAACAATAAAAGAAATCTCAAGTACTTTGAAGCAACTGGTAGAATGGATGGAGGCACTATGGACTGGCAAGGGAAACTGGCAAAGGATAAGCCGTGGAGACGAAACCAGGAGTTATATTTGGAACATGTTAAGTCTGAGTTGTAGATTTCTATCTGTGTTAACTTGAGCAAGTAACTATATCCCACATTTCTTACCTATAATTTGAGAATAATAATATTATCAACTTCATGGAGTTATTATGAGGACTAAATTAGTTAAGACACGTAAACCTTTAGAATAGTGACTACAACATAATAATGGCACAATAGGGCTAAACAACAGAAAAATATAAATGCCAAAGAGAGATCATTGGGAGGGAAGTTGGGCATATGAGTCTAGATTCAGACAGGCAGTCTTGGGCTAAGGGTAGAAATGTGAGGGCTCTAGCATCTGGGTGGTATTTAAAGCTCTAGGAGTGAGGGAGATGACTTAGGAATCGAGTGTAGATAGAAAACTAAGGAGCTCAGATGCTTAGATTGAGAAATCAATCCAGCGTTTGGAAGTGAGGAAAAATTAAGAAACCTGGAAAAGAAAAGTAAAAAGAAGTAACCAGTGAGGGCGTAGGAGATCCCAGTGAATAGGATGTAAGACTTTGTGTTTCCAACTTGACATACAGTGGGCCCAAAGGACCAAGACTAAATTAATAAATGGAATAAAGTGATATTTTCTTAGTGTAGTGCTGAAGTTAAAGGGGCTGGTATTACACAGACATAATTGGCTGTAACTGAACACATATTGACAAAATGTGACTCCACCCCTTATTTCACATTGCCTCAGAAGCATTTGTTTAAAAATGTACCTTAAAATTTTGTCAGAAATGTATATCGAGACTACATGTTTATAGTCTCCAAAAGTCATCATGACATATGTTCACATATAGTGTTCTAGCACCACCATATTCTATAACATGTCAAAGATCACCAGAGGGGTTTCTCTCTAACACATTCAGCTCTACTTCATGATCTTTCTTTTATTGTATTTAACCTTATTATTAGAAGCTCATTCCAATAATAGAGAAGGGAGAAGCAAGATTAAATATATTTATATCTGTTTTGGTCTTCTTACCTTGCCATTGCATACCTTGCAATCATTCTGGGATTCAGAACCTCTTGAATATTTAGTTCAAGGAAAAACTGAAAGCCATTATTTTTCAAAATAAAAAATAGTTTGGGTTTTGATTTGAAGCGAAGTGTGCAGGTTAAGTTGTAGCCTATCAAATCAGTTTTCTCAATATCAGGTGTTGTGCTTTAGAGGTAACAGCCATGTAGTCTAAACAATTTTACATTTTCCTGGCAAAACATTTATGTCATATCATGGTAGCTTAAAGGGTCTGAGTCCAAAATGGAATGGACTAGAATTAACTAGTAACCTAGGCATGATTGGGAAATGTTATTTTCCTTCAGAAGGGCAAGAATTCAATTTAATTTTCTAGAAAAGGTAATTTAGAAGTAATACTGCAGTATCTATGTTCATGCAAATGTAAGCAAACCAAACACATGCATGACACATGCACATACACACACACGCACACACACACACATACACACTTTTAACATATTTCTAAAAGGTGAACAAGGACAGGAAAGGACACTGTAAGAAACAGTAAGATCAGACCAGTGACACTTAATTTCCAATAGCACATTGCCAGAGATAGAACATAAGGATAAATATTTAAGTTACATGTAATGTTATAGACCAAGAGCTCTGTTTCTCTAATCAAAACTAGTACAGGGATCTGCCAGTTGCTCAACCTCATGACCTAAGGTGATAGAAGATTCATAGCAAACTAAAACCAGCTGGATAGATGTGTAGAGTACACACAGCTGACTCCAAATCCTTGAATGGATGTACAAACACAAATATGCATGTGTACACTGTGCGTCTGCTTCCTGTCAACTGCCCTCATTAGGTGGGATAAAGGCTCAGGCACACGTTTAATATAATTGCTAGTAAATATGGTAACTATTTTCTTCTACTAAAGTTACAAAATTCTTTGAATTTTATATCAGGGACTAAATTTGTAATGGAAGATGATGTTTGATGGTGTTTAAATGCAGAGTATGTCACTTTATAAAGCATAGGCCTCTTTTAAGTTATTTTTTTTTAACTTCTTGACATGTGTCACAATTTGGAATTCTGCTCTCATGGGATAAATGCCAGATTACATGGTGTAGTATTTTTATCCTCTGTACTTTCGCTGTAGAAGCATACAACATCAAAGGAGAGGCACATCACTCACATCAGCAGAAAATGGAATAGGACTATAATATGCTGGCTTTGATCTTGCCTTCTCGTAATTATCTTGGCTGCATGCATGCATTGAGAGTAAGATTTGAATTAATAAGGCCAAGAAATCTTAGAAAATGTAAGAAGTATCCCTGAATATAAACCTCACCTATCTTCAACATGATAGATTGCAGTGAAGTCTACCCAGTTGTGAGTTGTTAATTTAAAGCATTAATCGTGAAATGTTATTTTCTCTTAAAACTTGTCACTGCTATATTTAAGACAGCAACGCTGGCAATTAAGACATAATCACTTTTAAGTTCAACTCACCTCTAATAAAGAATATTTACCTAACGTTCATCTGGTTTCATGTGGGTTTTCACACCACAGGACCTAGGGTAAAAATCATTAAATGTCTTTTTTTTTTTACGTCATCATTGCAGTTCAGTCCACTCATTACAAATTACTAGAATATTGCCTCAGGAAAGATATTGCTTTTGATATGGAAAGTAAATCAAATCATCAACATCTACATAGGATCTATAGACAGAGTATGGGATATTATATTCTGAGCTAGTCTCTTCATTTTCCTATTTGCTTGTTTACCAGTGTCGATTGTCATATTGGCTGAGAGGATTCTATCTTCCCCTACATGAGTAAAAATTACCCTGTGTATTGGAGGTTAATAAGGTGGCTATGTTTCAGAAACATCAAAGGCCAACACACTCTAGAGATTAGAGAGATTTCGGCAGCAAAATATTTCTGCAATATGTGAGGATTTAATTCCCTTTGTACCTGATTAGCTACCACACATGAGAGAGGCTACGACGTAGCCCTCTGTCGACACCAAATAGTAGGTGTTTCACTCACATAAAGATGTCTCACAAGACATTGTGTACTGTCCTAACTGGAGACTGCTTCACCTACAGTAATTTCAAGATTATTCTTATAAACTTAACGAATCTGTACCTGAAATAAATTAGAACCAAAGTATTCCATTTTTATGCACTAAATGCAAGTTAAATGCACATGAATAGAGCCATCAGATTGAATAATATGGAAGTCAGTCTCAGTTCCCCTCAAAACCTTATACCAAAAGAAAAGAAAAAAAAAAAGATGTTCTAAATCTTAGAAAGCAGGGTTAGAAGCCATTTGTGTAGCAAACTGACAAAAGAACAAATTTCTCTGAAGGAACGTTTCCTCTCAGGATTTAAAATAGCTCCTGATTCTCTCTAATGACCCAAACTCATTTTGTAATAAATTAGGGTTGAGAAATAAAGAATTTCCTTCCAAGAAAACAGCAGTCACAACTTTCATATTTTTTTCAGTGTTGTGAATTCTAGTTTGTGGTATAAACAGTAATAAAAGCATTTGCTTCCTAAAAGTGGTGTTCGAATCTATCTAGTGACTTTCTGAGAGAGCTAAATATACAGGATACTCTTTCACTGATGCTCCTATATACTAGGCCGGGAAAGCTGAAAATAAAAAGCATTGCAGAGTTGTGATAAGGAATGATACATATTCTTGTCTCCCATTGCAGACTTCCCATATCCCTGGTTTGTGCTTTGACGTGGTGTGTTTGCCTCTGTTTGGTTATCTGTAGAGTGGGCCAGGAGCCAAACAAGAATTCAATTCCAGTGGAAAGGGAAGCTTTGTTTGTACCCCACCTCCTGAAGTGCTGACAAGCAAGAAACCAATCATTCTCCTAAGTATGTGCTAGCTTCCCATGGAGGTTTTATTTTTCACTCTGGGTAAAATGAGAAATGTTGAAAGTTTACAGACCAACAATTAGCTAACCCAAAGTAAGCATCTAGTCTTTAGTAACAGGAAAGCATCTTAAAGGAGAGGTCGATCTTGTCACCACTGGAGTTAAAACGCTGGAGGAACTTGCTAATTTAGGGGAGAAAAAGGCATGTGAGCAGGTGTACCACCACAATCAGAAATATTCTTAAAACAAAAGAAAAAGCACAAGTATCATTAGGTAGGCTATCTATATCCAAAGAAGGAGTAAGCCTCAGCAATCAGAGTTGGCCTCTTGTTGCAAAATTCATATGGTCTCAGTAGCTTGCGGCCTTGCCAACCAAAATTCTAAAAACTGTTTTTTTTTCCCCCTCTCCCACATCGCCCAAGTTCCTTGCAGTCTTAAGTGTTGGAGAAAAGGTCACCAGAGTTAAAGCAGTGGCTGGGAGGACTTCCCATATAAGCAAAGCCCATTCCCAGTGGCTGTTACATGTTCATTTTTCCAGCTGAATGAAATCCAACAAGAGCAGGCTTGGATTCAGGCTCACATCAGTCCAGTCCCTTCAGCGGGGCCTGGATATTAAAGTAGGGGTGATTTAGGGAGCTGTGTGTTTCGGCATCCATCAGCCAAGAAGCGCAAAATACTGCTCAGATCTGGGAAGCCCTTCAGCTTGGCCGCGTGCTCTCACCACCGCCTAAGAGTATTTGAGCACAAGATTTCTTTCCTTGTGCATTGAATGATTGTGGTGCACTCTTCGAACAGAAGGAAATATAAGACATCCAGAGTGGTTTAAGAACACCAAAGCTTCCTTCTCTGGTTTTTACTTGAACATAAAGTATATTTAAAATGCCTAAAGTTATTTTATACCAGAAATGTACAGATTCCAATATCAGCACCAGATATAAAAGTAAATTATTTCAGTAATAGAACGTTGTGGTGCAAAAACTCCTCGACAAACAACAGCTCCTTCATGATCTCTAAGCCTATCAATTACATTTTATTATTTCTCTGAATTGTGGCATTGAAAAAATTTTAGTGTTAGGTTGTTTATAGCACTTGCATATTTCTTCAGAATGCCTAAAACAAAGAGACTTTCCTGCAAATGACAGAGTGTAATTTCCATATTTCAACAAATCTCTTTCATTTCCTAAATAAACAACAGAAATTTCTATCTGAGGTCCCTGTGACCTGATGACTCAGCCAGTAATTCAAACTCCTAGTGCCTCATGCAAGCAACATTTTGGAGAACTGTGGATTTAAGGGTTGTGCTGGAAAAAACAGCCATTTCAGAAAGACAGTGGGTGAATTTTCATTCCCATTAAAAGTATTCCCATATAGGGCTGATATTTGACTCACTTGTTTTCTGTCAATAATTTCGGGAGAGACAGAACTGATTAGAAGCTTCAACTCCAGTATTTACATCTCTGACTTTGCCCATACATTTCACTTAAAATATAGACACCAGGGACATTCTATTCTGAGCTATGTAAGGGGAAGGGTGTGTTACTGTTTTATTATTGCTGCCAACCACATGGCATGATTTCACAGGTGTGATTATTACCCTGATCCCGGGCTTTTCTATTGAATTAAATATTGCAGAATTCTGTTCCCACACCAGCTAAGGTAACTTTTTTTTTTGTAATTTTACCAATAATACAGCCTATCAAAATAATTAAACATAAATTCAAGGTAAAAAGAGATTGTGATTTTTTTTTAAATGTTGAATCCTGCCTGAAGTGAAAAATGTTAATAAATACAAAAACATTGTTGCCTCTCCAACTGTCAGGATTATGCTACTAAAGGATGCATGATAGTCGTATTAAAATCTCAAGACATTTGTGACTTTATAAAAAAATAGAACTAGAAAGTTTGAGATCAGGAATATATATGCATGAAAACTACATACAAGTATTTTATGTTTCGTAAATGAAAACAGGGAATAGTAAACTAAATAAAGAGAAGAGCTATGAGGAGTTATGCACTTTGAAATATTTACAATTAATTGTTATTTGCTAAACATTGGAAAATTTTTCAGGAATTTTTTCTACAGAATTTAAGTAGAAATCCTTACAAATCTGCTCTGGTTAGTGTCTTATCTGGCAGGCTATGTGCATAATGCCAAAATGCTTCATTTACCTCATTACCTGGGATACACAGAGGTTTGTATCCTGCCTCTTTGGGCCTAATATAGTTTTTGAGAAACACCAAGTAACTAAAATATTTGATGTGAAGTAAAGGCTTTAGGTGATCCTTAGTTAACCTATACAACTCAATAGGTATTTCGCAAACACCCTCAAGAGACACTAGCTTTACTTGTGATATCTTTTGCCACAACAGTCACGGACCCTCTAACTGACTGCTAGCTCATTCTATCTGAAGTCAGAATCAGTCCAAAAGCAAGGTTCTCTCTTTGTCTTCTCTGCCTCACACCTTGCGTCTAGTATAGTTGACACTTAAAAAGTAAAGTATATAATTAGAAAGAATACAGAAAGATCACTTTATGTAAACAATGTAAATGTATTAAGCAAAAATACAAGTTTTTCAACCAGTGTGGATGCAATGGTGCAGTCAATAAACACAGTTAAGCAGTCAAAAAATAATAATACACACTTTCCATTTCTCTTGTATCTCAGTGTAGAAAATACTAATATGGACTTACGTGTAATGGTCAACCATACTTGTAAATGTCTCCATTCCATGCTTTTGAATTCTTACACAGACTATAAGTACTACAGATTCTCTAATGGATCTGGTTATCCACAAAGATTGAGAATATTTTTGTTAGAAAACCCTCAACTTGGGGGCGTCTGAGTGGCTTCGTAAGTTAAGCGCCTGACTCTCAATTTTGGCTCAGGTCATGATCTTGTGGTTCTGGGGATGGAGCCCTCATCAGGCTCTGCACTGACAGCATGGAGCCTGCTTGGGATTTTCTCTCCTTCTCTCTCTGCCCCTCTCCTGCTCTTGCACTGGCTCTCTCTCTCTCTCTTTGAAAATAAATAAATAAACTTAAAAAAATAAAGAAAAGAAAACCCTCAACTTGGCCTGAAACTTGATGTCAGGCTGTGGCAAGGTTGTAGAAGCAAATGCTGTCTTCTTAATCTGAGCACTCTTTACTTTCTCTGCAAGTAAACCAGCAAGTAATTCCTAAGGAATTTTGGTAACATTTGCCTTGATTCGGCAATGTCTTTTGTTTGGGGTGTGGGGAGCAATTTCTAAATGACCTCAATTTTTTTCAGATCACATGCCTATCATTCCTGGTCGTCTTTGTAAAGCAGATCATATATGTTCCTGTGAGTCCTTTCAGATTTCAATTGCTCATTTACATATGCTCTGAGATCTATAATCTTACCAAGTCTATTGCTATTCAGTTCACAAAATATTGTTTCAGATAGAAACACTTGACCTCTAAGAAGAGTCAGTGAAAAAGATGAATGTTGTATTTGACCTTACAGTGCTTAGTATCTAGTGAGAAACACAGAAAAGTAAACAAAAAAATCAAAACACACTATGATAAAGTCTATGTTAGGTATAACATAGGATTTCAAGGAAGCATATCACCTAATCCAAATACGGAGGTTCAGAGATGTCTTCTTAGAGAAAGTAGAAGTCTAAATTGAAGTCTGAAGGATCAAATGAAACCTGAGGTAAGTTTGAAAGTGGACTGGCTCATTGGAGGGTGGAGCAGCTGGGCTATAAGGTGAAAAACTTGGATGATCGGGAGAGTGCTCTAAACAAAAGATTCCACATAAAGGTCCTAAGGCAGGAGGAAACAACTGCAAGGGTCAGTATGTTAGAGAGGAGACATCTGGAATCAAGTAACACAGAGTCTTGAAAGTGACATGGAAGTATTTAGACTTCAGTCTAAGAGCAACAGAGAGCTGTTGGAGGAGATTCTAGGAGAGTGGTGACAGGACAAGATTTGTGTTTTAGGAAAATCACTTTGATAGGGGCGTGTGCATAGCAGATGGGAAGAAGATAAGACAGAGAGGACAGTAAAGTAACCCTGATCTGGCTGAGGATGGACTTTACCCAGGAAGTGGGGCACACTATGCTCTGGCCCTGGAGAGCAGCGATAAGAATGTACACAGACAGACAGATATTTTTGAGTCAATATCTGAGTGCCTATATTTTCTTTTTAAAAAAAAGCTGTTATAATACATTAATAGGGTTACGTGTTAAATAGAGTTAAAAGATCAGACTGAAGATTAGAAAATGTGAATATGTTCGGTAGCAGTCTTCAAAGCTGTGGGGGTTTTTCCAATATTTCATTCAGTAAAACGGGTATGTACGATGAAAAGCGTGACCGAGTAGTTGCTCTGGAATTGTGTTTTACAAGTGCAGTGCAGAAAAAGAGATACTATAGAAGTGGGGGACTGATAGCTGTATGGTTTCATGAGTTTGTGCCAGGGACAAACACAAACATGTGTTGTGGCTGGAAATAAGAGCAAGTAAATTACAAGAAGATATGTTCAGCTTTTATGGTAATCTGTGATGACTTCTGCTTAGTTATATACTAACTTCTTGTATAGATCAAGAAATGGGTATTTTATAATCCCTAACCCCTAAGCACTACAATCTAAGCTTGGGGAGATCGAGAGCAAGAGGTTGCTGATGAGTGGGTTGTGTGTAGAGAAGTTGTAGGGAGGATAAATGAAAAAATGGAGATCACTAAAGGCACCATATAAGTGAGAGCATAAGATAGTCGGAATGATTAAGTAGTTTTTGGATAAAGATTCAGGAATTAGAGTTCAAATTTCTTGATCTGATAGTATTTCTAGATGACAAATCCATGAGATACTCATGGAAATGGGTAGCCAAACTGAGTGTGTAATCTGTGCATCTATGGGTGCATGGGTGGATGGGTGGGTGGGGTTAGCAGGGGAGATCAAAGTTAAGAGCCATGAATGTGGACAGTAGAATGGATAACCTGCATGAAAAGCATTGTCACAAAGCATAGTGCCTGGGTATTAAAAAAGGCAATGCAAATCCTTAACTGTGGAGCAGTCAGAAAAACAGAAGATGGCAGCAGTGAGGGAGGGCAGGCAGTGAGTTGGGAAGGTAGGCACTTGGGACAGCGTGTATCGTTTAAAACTCATAATTAGGACGTAGCAGAATGCCTTTTCCACCTTTAGATCCTGTGATAAATACCTAGTTAAGAAGGACTATAGAAGTGTTTCATATTATACAACGTTCCAGAATATTCTCTATGAATTTTGAGAGGGAGGAAAGGAGAAGCAGGGAGAAATGAAGCAAAGAAAAAATGGGTATGGGAAAGAAAGCAACACAGGCAGTAACTGGAGGGCTTAGAAGTTTAGGTAGTGACCAAGGATTAGAGGAACATGAGATGTCGTGTAATTAGATTAGTAATTTAATTACTTCAAACTTTGTTTGAAGTTAGTCAAACAAAGGGATTCAGGGAGTTTCACCAAAGAGAATGTTCCTTTTGGTAACCAACGGCTCTGGTAGCATCTGAATACGCCAAAGAAACTTGAAAGACTTTTCTCAAAACAGAGAGCGGAGTCTGACATCGCTTTCACATGACTGAAAAAAACAGAAGTTTAATTGAACTGGACTCATTATGAAACCTCATTGAATTCCATTATCAATTAGGAAAGACCTCGTACTAGCATAACCAAACAATAATTTTCCTGACTTCCTCATTTTTTCCTGCTTTTTTTGGCCATGAAGAAGCCAGAGGAATATTCAGGAATGTTGGGATGGAGAAAGTAAGGGAGGATTACAGTTCTGGCTCCTGACTCTACTCCACTTCAGCTTCCCACCCTTTGCTCTTCCCTGTCTCTAAAAGAAGAATAAAGCTTATTTTTAACAAAGTTGACTCTTCTGTCTCCATTCTGCTTATTCGATAATTTTGAACTAGAAAGACCTAAAAATCAGGTCATATGACCTGCTTTAAAACACCCCTAGAATGTGAGAAGCAATCTGAATGAACTTTAATCGTGCCTTGCTGAGATATATTTAACCACAAAATGCTGGGGTTGCTTAAAGGAAAGATAACATGAAAATTATTCTGTTATCTTTGTATTGTCTAGTACTCACCCCTGTCTCCCAGTGGTCTTGAGTACGGCAAGGCTGAGAAGCAGACTGCAGCCAGTATAAATTCCATTAAAATATTGCATTAACCAGAATTTGGTCCTGAACAGAGAGCACCACTAGCTGAAAAGATGCTGGAGCGTGATGAAAGATTTAGCTTATGTTGATTAACTATCTCGAGAAATATAATTTTTGTGAACCTTTAAATTATTCTGAAATTAAGTTTTATAGTAGCTGTATATGTATATGGGCATATTTGTGGGTACAAAAGAGATGAAGGTAGCTCTGCTGTATACTTTGCAAGGCAAATTTCTCTGACATTGTCACAAAACAGGAATACTTTTCCCCCTCTTTAATATTGGCTAAATTTTTCCATTAAACTAAAATACTGAGTTTGATTATATAGAAATATCTACCTGTGGCTATTATTTTTTTATTTATCATTTTGTATAACTTGATCTTTAAGCAATGTGAATATCAACTGCATATGATTTTGCCTTTTGATGTTAAAAGCTTTTGTCCATTGGTGGGACAATTATAATGATAGCATTTTCAGAGTTAAAATGAATTTTAAGCTGCAATAGAGCATAATATTTAGGGAACTTTTAATGTGCCAGTAGGTGCTGAATTACATATTTGAGTTACCCCATTTTATCTGATGATTCTTTTATTTGTAGAGTTTAATAAATATTTCTTAAACTCTTCAGAGTAGACAAGGTCTCCTTTATCTAATTTCCTCTTCTGGGATTCATAAGAGACTGTACAAGTAATTCTACACTATTACTAAAATTCTCAGACTAAGAAATCCAACAAGCTCTCAGGATAACACATTTCAGTGTTTAACAACAGGTGTATTGAGAGTTTTCACTACTTTCTTCTAGCATTTTTAACTAAATCTATATCTTGTTGTTTGTTTCACTGTGGATATAATGAATAACAAGACAAATGGACAAAAGTATTCCTTCCTTTCCTTCAATATCTGAACTTCACACTTGCTTTGTCTCATTCAATTTTTTATAATGATTCCTTGTAATTGGGAATACCTCTCATGAAAATGCTTAAATATATATATATATATATATATATATATATATATATACATATAACAAATGGAATGGAATGGTACCCATAGATAAGAAACTTGGGTATAACTAATTTGTCTTGCTTCATCAAACATTGGGTCCTAAGAATTTCAAAACAGGGTATACTTGCAAATGAATACACTGGCCATAATATTCAAATTGTTTCATTTTCTTATACAGTCCCTGTAAAGATGATCTTTAAGGTTTTTGTGTCATCATCAATTTACATAAAGTATATGAAATATTTTTTCTACCTTGTGTATAAAATAAAAAAATGCACTGGGATCTCTATTGAAAACTTTAAAAAATGTAATAGATTCTCTTTTTCTATATGATTTTAGAATAAAATTATTAGTTAATTTCCTATACTATCAACTCTTTATTCTTGGGTACAATAACTAATTTGGATGTAAATTTTAAAAAATAAAAAATAAAATAAAAAAAAGTTAAAAAAAATACTGAGGCAGGGTGCCTGGGTGGCTCAGTAGGTTGGGCGTCTGACTTCAGCTCAGGTCATGATCTCATGGTCCGTGAGTTCTAGCCCCACATCAGGCTCTGTGCTGACAACTTGGAGCCTGGAGCCTGCTTCAGATTCTGTGTCTCCCTCTGTCTCTCTGCCCCTCCCCTGCTCATTCTCTATCTCTCTCTCAAAAATAAATAAACATCAAAATTTTAAAATAAATAAATAAATAAATAAATAAATAAACTGAGGCAAATTACAACCATTTGTAAACTGTACTTATTGTAAGAATCAAGTGTAAAAATAATGCTGTAAGACTTGCAATAGTGATAAACTTAAGCCAGTTCAAATCTACTACAGAATAACTAAGTAGTTCCTGAAGACAGTCATGTTTTTTGTCCTTTTCCCCATAAACTGGAATGGTACCAAGGGACCAGACAGCTCCATATACCTAGGTGGGGTGGAAATAGAAGAAATCCATCAGGAGAAAAAAACTGAGGGACACTCAACTTCTATACTTCGTCACCTTCCCAGTACCCTCTCCCCAGCTGCCCCCAGCTCACTCTGCAAGTCAGCAGGCAGAAAGATGCAGCCAGAAAAAACGTTTTAATTGTTCATCTGATGTAAGACCCCAAATTATTCTATCTTTATAAAGTTAGTATATTTGTATTGGGGGCTTGTAATTTCAGAACCAGAAAAACAAATATGGGGAAATCTTCATAGGAAAAATATGCTTTAATACTTTTCTCAGTGGGAGAGGATATGGGAGTAGAAGCAATATATAAGTTCAAATATTCAGTGTAGTGGATTACAACCTGTCTAATCAATTGACAAAAGATTTCCTCTAGTGACTAGTCATGGGTCATCAGGCAAGTTACATCAACTTTATGTACCCAAATTTCCTCATCTATAAAATAATGATATTCATAGTTCACAGAGTTGTTTTGAGGAATGTTATATAGTTTTTAAAAGTCAATTTATGGATTTAGAACAACATTTGGTATGCAGTAAGAACTCAATAACTAGTTGTTACTTTATAATGTATTTCATTTAAGATTCACATTCCTGCTAATCTTCTTAAATTATGGCTTTGTGATGCAAACATTTTAACAATATCAGGGCTTCCCAGTCAATAAAATGTTTCCTCACTTAAAAACTCAACCCACTATTCTAATATTCACTTTAAGGTTTTCTTCTATATAAAAATTTGTTTTCTGTTTCCTATCTGAGGTATGCTTATCCATACAATTTCCATCTTTGATTCACAGTGTATAGTATTCACAGATGTATAGCTGGTGCTATACTTATGCTATTTGAACTTTCTGTATTTATATGCAGCCCATGCAAAGATGTTAAGTTGTTCATAACAATAAAACTGTCTATATTTGGGTCCGCATTTTGAATACAACCTAAAAATAAAATCGTTTAAACTGGAGACTAGTTCACTGGTTTAATGAACTTGTTTTTCACTAAAGAAATCTGAGTTCTGTAATGTATTGGTTTATTAGAGGACAACTGTAATCTAAGCCTTGTTTATTCCAATGGATCTCATTCTCACTGTCACCTACCCCAACTCTATTCCTCCACTTCTACTTCCTTCAAACACAGAGGAACACTTCACACACACGCACTGTGGTGTGATTGACTATTCCCATTCACAGTGCCAGTCAAGGCATGTTTAAGATGAATTAGTTTATGTGAAAGCAGAAGTTTGCTATTCACCTACCTATATGTTGTCAGCATCTCTGACAGATCCCAGTGACTTCTACCACTAAGGGCAAGGAAGAAATAATCTATTCATACACTTCTTACAGATCATCTGATCACAGTAATTTCTTCAGAATTATGAATGGAATCGAGGGGGAACAAGCTTCATTGTCTTTTATAGCCATTTAACAATCTCTAAGCTTCACTAGAATCTTCTCATTGGGGAGTGTTCTGCCCAATGTCTTCCTCTGTATTTATTAGTTTATTAATTTATTTGTTACATTTTATCTTGGCGCTCCCTTTGAAAATGTGTAACAACATGATGCATTTGGTCTTCTCTGTTTAAAGTTAAATACTGCCTTTTTAATTTTCACTTCCAATAGAAGATATGTGACAAATGACATAGTAATTTTCCTATTTCTTCATGTTCATAAAACATTGATAATATGATTTTTACCTTCCCTTTGTTCTCAATTAAATGAAATGCTCCAGTACAATTAATGTGCTCTTGCAATTTAGGTTTTCTTTAGAGGTTTCTCTTGTCTCTGATTAACAGCATTTTCCATCCATTCTGAGAACCCCCGACTGCTATTCAGAATGTTCCATTATGCCTGCCAGCTATAAATACAATTGTGAACCAATATCATTTTAATTGTTTCACTAATAACTTGTTTTAAATGATTCAACAGTCATCAGGAAAGATAAGTGCTCTTGTACCCTGCAGGCTTATGGGCATGAGGGTATGAGGCAATGTAGAGTGCTGTATCAGAATAATGAAACCGTATGCAGAAGATAATGACAAAGCACTCACACTGCTGTAAAGATAAATGAAAACAGTAGATCTTCTTTCCTCAGTAATATAACATCCATTTCTAGCTCCCATTTCAATCATTAGACCTTCCAAACAGATTAATGCACAAATACACATATGCAACATGTCCTATCCTAATAGCCATATGCTCCCATTTTTCCAGGCGGACTGTGAATGATGGAGTTAACGAGCTTTACAAATGCTCTTGTTAATTAACAAAAATTGTTACTTTCTCATTTGAGGGGGGCTTTATAAATTAGACTTAATTACACCAGATAATTGCAACTGCCAGGCACCGAGCAACTCCTTCTCATTCTGTTCTTTCAGTGGCAAATCAACAATTGCAACCCTTGCCTATTTGTGTAGATGAATTTAATAAGCAAACAGCCCTTTTATGTTAATGGTTTACTGGCATTCATGGGCCTGGCAGGAGAAATGTGCTGGGGGAGGGTTTGCTAATGGCAGCACATAATCACATTAATTAAAATATAACTGCCATTTAAAGATTTGTAGTGTGGAATTAGAGCATGTTGGGAACTGAGAAAATCAAGCTAGAGTGCATATTAGCACCATTACTCTGTGCTCTCTGCACAGCAGTCAGCAACCTCATGTGTCATAAATGTAATTTATGAGTGCTATTTGCTTTGAAATATATGTTTTTAGTTCACTCATTAGAATGTAAAAATTTGCAGTGTCTGCTTCAGGAGGTTCAAAATAAATTCACTACAAGCAGAGACCCATGATCTGCTTTTAACACATCCCTCAACAATGGATTTTTTAATTATGACTTTTATAATTTCTTAGAGTAAAACCAACTGTCTCCTTTTCTGAAGACAAATTTAAGACTCAATGCTACTATAAATCGTGTACTTTTCATTATGCTTATATAATTTAGTGTAATTTTTATTGGGCCTTTAATAAATACGGTCCTTAATTTTGTCACGTTGTTCTAAAGAAGGTCGGTGGAAACTGCTAAATGCTTTAAAGTTGGGCACATGCAGAGCAGACAGTTGAGAAAATTTCTTGTAAAGCTTTTCATTAGTCTGTCCCTGAGATCCACTCATTAGTTGTAAAACTATCCTTGATCTAAATCAGGCCCATTTATACTGCACCTACAAAGAGACTATCTATGAATGTACAAACTCTGGATAAATTGCCAAGGGGCCGAGGCAATACCTAGGGGAACAATGCTTAATTGATTCTTAATAACGTCAAAAGGACTCTAGTTTCAGGAACCAGCTGACTGTAACCAAATCCCACTTTACCAAAGCCTTAAACCTTTAACGGTGTAAAAACTGACAATGAATTTTTACTTCCCTTTGTTCGACCAACCCATAAGGGCCCAAATTCTACAACTACAATGTTTTAGACTGCTAAGTAGAAGGAAGTGACTGAAATACAGGATGTAGGACTCTTGCAGGCTATGTGTTGCTATTTTCGTCAACTGCTTGGACAGCTTTCCAACACCAGTAACTTGAGTATGTTACAGCTAAAGAGATTAATGCTGTGCCAGCCCCCGGAAAACCAACAACCCAGCCACACTAATGAGGGATCTTTTCATGTGGAGTTCAGCGCCATAGCTAATATTGCTTCTCAAGCTAAACCTTTGTTTCACTGAAGAAGCAGAGCTTCCTGGATCCAAGGATGGCTGTTCCTCACTCTCCAGCTCTGTAAGGTTTCAGTAGGCTCATTGGGTAAAAAGGTAGAGTGCAGGACCATTCTGGCAGCTTTTCATGTGGAATAAGATGTTGAAAAGGAGGCAGCAGACCCAGAATGGAGAGTCACTTGTGCTAAACCGCAGGACAGCAAACCAAGACAGAACACCTAACCTAACTCCAGTTTCAACGCCCCCAGGAATGTAACCTTTAACCAGTCAACATGGAATTACTTGGTCAGCACAAGCGAGGTAACTCACCCGATAGACTCCTTCCATTCCCCTTAGGAAGATGACCTTGCCTGAAACAATGCATTCTTTGCTTATAATTTCCTTTTTCCATCACTTTTCTGCCTTTAAAAATATTTCTCTTTGTACAGTTCAGTGGAGCTTCTTTCTGTTTGCTAGATGGGATGCTGCTTGATTCATGAATCATTGAATAAAGCCAATTTGATCTTTAAATTTGCTCAGTTGAATTTTTGTTATTTAACAAAGATAAGACATTAAAAATGCATTAAGGCTATGATATAGTCCCAATGTTTAGGATTTGCTTTCTAGCAAGGGTGCTACGTTGCAATTTTCTACCCACATTTTCTTACTTAGTTCTTTCTAACTAGTGGCATGTCATTTTGGGTAAATTATTGGGTCAGGGGGACACTTCCTGCCTACAAAACAGAATCTTTACTGTGTTTTGCTTTTTCTTTGTGTATAGATCTTGTATTGATTCATATATGTGGCCTCTAAGTAATTATATCTCCTCATGGGCCATTTCTGGTATTTCAGGGTAGTTAGAATGGTAACCATAGGATTTATGCCTGGAATAATGTCCATGCATGATCCAATGCAACTGCTTAACTAATCAGGAAATTGAGAATCACCTCAAATAATTAAGTAGTTGGTCTGAGATCACATAACAAGTGAATGCAAAGATGTGGTAAACCTAGACCTTTTGATCTCTCACCAACTTTATTTGTCAAACAGTTCCTATGCTCTGCTAGAAAAATGAGGGATCTCTGTTTCTGTTTCTCTTTAGGTTGGTTGGTTGGTTGGTTTTGCTGTCAGTGTGCTTTAGTTCAGTTTAACAAACATTTATTGTTAGGCCTTTGACAAGACACTGAAGATTCAAATATGAAAAAGACATGGCCTCTGCACTAAACTAATATAATTTTCTGGGAGAGAAAAACCCCCACAAAAAATAGATATGTTTAATCTCACATGGGAAGTGCAAAGATACAGAGATGTGCTAGGTGTATTACAAATATCTGAGGTCCTCAAGCATCTCAGGAGAAAGAAAGCACATGTTTAAAGGAAAAGATATATCAAACAGAATGATGTGTGCAGAAAAATATACATGTTTTTGTACCACCAGGGAGACTGGTGGGAAGAAGGAGTGTGGCGGGAGATGAAGTAGACAGGCTAAATGCCATGCTATATATGGGACACTGGATCACATGATGGAAGGCCATTTACAAGTTCTCCACATGAAGGTGAATGGTCAGATTTGTGTATTAGATTGATCATTATGTGATAATTTGGGGGATAGATTAAAGGGACAAAACTTGATGCAGAGAAACAAATCAGGAAGCTGTTGTAATCAGACAGTAATAGTTGGAATAAAGAGGAAGGGCACTTGAAAAAAAAGATTTATACGTGAAGAATGTGGAGAGAATAATCTGCTATGTCTCCTTGGCCTCTGATTCAGAGGCTGGCTTTCTGGTGTTTATAACTGATTTTTTCCCTTACTTGCTTTGACTTATGCTTTACTTTGAAGATGCAGGAATGTCGGTTTTAATTTAGTACTTTGGAAGCAGTATAGAAGTTAACACAAATGGGCACCTGGGTGGCTCAGTTAATTAAACCTCCAGTTCTTGGTTCCTGCTCATGATCTCATGGTTTGTGAGTTCAAGCTCTGAGAAGCTTACTTGGGATTCTCTCTCTCTCCCTTTCTCTTTCTGCCCCTCCCTCACTTGCGCTCAAGTGTCTCTCTCTCAAAATAAATTAATAAACTTAAAAAAAAAAAGAAGCGAGAACAAGTGACTTTGGGGTAAAACAAATCTGAATTGTGGCTTGACTCTACCATTTTACTTACTATTGTATTACTTCACTCACTGGCTGGGTTACTTTGGACATGACATTAACCTCTCCCCAGACTCAGTTTCTGAAAGTGTAAAATTGTATTTTTTGTAAAGATAATAATGCGATCAATGCACTGGTTTTAGGAAGTGCTTAGCATCATGCCTGGAACATGGAAAGTGATTTTTTTTAAATGGTATATGTTATTGTTGTTGCTCAATAGGATGTTAGGCTAAGGGAAACTTCAGATAAAATTGAAGGTTTCAATGTTAACATCTCTACTCTTGGATCATGAATGATACTTCTCTTATCTCCCTTAGCAAATGGCATCATGTTGGCATAAAACAGGCATTTAAGAAAATTTGTCCAATATATGCATAAAATAAATGAACATCCCTATCCATCCTCCTACAGATAAAAAGGACTCCAACTTCCTGTTACAGTCGTGTATTTAAACTGAAAGAAAATTCCACCTGCAACATTGCATGCTCCACTAAATGTTAAATGACAAGGCAGAGTTTCCAGTAATGAGATTGGGGAATGCCATCACTCCACAGGCACTGAAACCAGGTTCATTGCAATTCAGCACTACAGCATGGGGACTTGGGATGCTTAATTTAGTGCTATCATTATTGTTTTTATATGAAAAGAGACTTAGAATTGGAAATAGCCACTCACCAGCTTTCCTGGAGTGCCCCTGTTCTAGGTATGAGTAAGTGGTTTCTTTGGGCCCTCACTGACATGCAGGTCTTCCCATACCAACTTACCATAGTGCAGGTATCTGGCAATTGATTATAGCTGTGAGACTGGTAAAAGTGAGTATTATTTCCCAATTCTAAGAATAAAGATGAAGCTGAGTTGCTATTAAAGTTTTCTTTCTATTTAGAAGATGCATTTTGGAAAAAAAGAAGAGGGTTTCTGGGGATCCAATTTCTGCCTTACTTCTACCCTTCACACTATTTCCAAGAAGTGTTTTCAAATAGATGAACAAGTAAATAATATTTTCTTAATGAATTATTATGAATTAATTAGGCAGCCTCTCTGGGTCTAATTTGATAATATGATAGGGGGCACTATAGTCTATTAAATATCACATCACCTGTTATATAATACTGAAACAATGACAGTGCAACAAAGTATAATAAAGGATCAACTGAAAAAGGAAAATGATCCAGAAACTTTGCAGAATGCATAAGTGACTTATGGTTGTTAAGATGTCTGGTTCTTTAGCAGATAAACTGAACATCAAGGTCTTCACTTAATGTCTTGAATGACCATCTGAAAATATGAGAAGGCCATATGGCAGCAGATTTCACTGCCATAGCTAAAAGAGAATCTATATCACTGACTCTGACAGATTCAAGTTATGGCAACTTTCCAAACTTGGCAATGCTTCCAGAATTCTGATTCAACTGGAAATAAAGTGATTTGAATGAACACTTGATCCGAGACCAAGTGTCAAGAATTAGAAGTAATGTCTAGGGAAGGTTCTGTGCCCAACTTTCTCCTTCATGTGGCTTACATGCTAACACACATATATGCCTTTTGGTATTCCTTGTGTTGTGATTCCATATTATTTTGTTAATTCTCTCCTATTGAAATACTTAATGAGCTATATGTACATCTGTATCTCTATCTATCTATCTATCTTCCTAGATCTGTGATATTTTTGTAACTTCCTCAATCATTAGACGATTGAAAGAATGTCTAGAACATAATAGGAATTCTATAAAAAGCAATGTATGTTTAATGGAGAGATGTCTGGTGGGAAAACTAACATATTCTATGATCAGTAAAACTACTCAAAAGCTTCCATTTTAAGATAGATTTTTCCATTCTATCTAGTCTTCCAGTCCTGTTCTAGATCCCTAGAAAGAATTGATGTGATACTACTTTAAAAACCATAACTGTGCAGAAAAACAAGAAAAGTACCTCTTAGTTGACCAGAATATATGAAGATATCAACTAGAAAAATAGAAGATGCAATCATATTGAAATTTCTGACAAAATATGAAAACCAGTCTCTGATTCAAAAAGGCACACACACACACAAAATAATTGTCACAAAATGTTTAATTCTTTAAGTGTGATGTTAAGCCTGGCATGAAGGTAATGGCAACAAATTATAAAATGTGTTGTTCTATTTGCTGCTCTATCACTTTCTTGTGGTGACAGCTGAGGTGGAACACACTTCTTGAGCAGAATCCCTTGGAGATACTGGTCATGGTGCCTTGTGAGAGAGGCAGAGGTTTTGGAGAGAAGAAATGAGTACACACCAAAGGCTGTCTCCAAAGGACTCAGAAAGAGTCAGTTTATGACCTCTGAAATCTGGAATGTGTGAACCAGTGCTCATTAGTACCTACAACTTTTTAATATTATTTATTTTCATTTAATAAATTTTGCTTCAAATTTTAACATTTTATTTTATTCACTGTCTATAATTTATTTATTTTTTATAATTTAAATCCAAGTTAGTTAGCACATGGTTGCAACAATGATTTCAGGAGTAGATTCCTTAAGCCTCTTACCCATTAGCCCATGCCCCCTCCCACAACCTCCAGCAACCCTCTGTTTGTTCTCTATATTTAAGAGTCTCTTATGTTTTGTCTCCCTCCCTGTTTTTAGATTAGTTTTGCTTCCCTTCCCTTATGTTCATCTGGGTTGTATCTTAAAGTCTTCATATGAGTGAAGTCATACGATATTTGTCCTTCTCTGACTAATTTCGCTTAGCATAATACCCTCCAGTTCCATCCACGTAGTTGCAAATGGCAAGATTTCATTCTTTTTGATTGCCAAGTAATACTTCATTGTATATATATACCACATCTTCTTTATCCATTCATCCATCGATGGACATTTGGGTTCTTTCCACATTTTGGCTATTGTTGATAGTCCTGCTATAAACATGGGGGTGCATGTGTCCCTTCAAAACAACATCTCTGTATCCCTTGGATAAATACCTAGTAGTGCAATGCTGGGTAATAAGGTAGTTCTATTTTTTAAATTTTTAGACAACACTCTTGGCACCCCCTACTGTTGTAGTTGCTCCTTTTTATTTTTCTCAAGAAGAAAAATTTCTAAATTTCTGTCAAACAAAGGAGGATGTTGTATTAGTTAGGGTTCTGCAGAGAAACAGAACCAATACATGTCACTTCTTTCTAAATTAAACTAAAGGTGGAAGGTGGAAACATCATCACGACATACCCAGAAATGATGTTTAATCAGCTATCTGGGCATCCCAGACAAGTTGATACATAAAGTTAACCATCACACACACACTGTGAGGATAAATGTGCATTGAAATCCCAGCTGGGAATCCTTTAGATCAGAGATTTACAAACTTTTTCTGGGAAAAAAAAAAACAAAACTTTTTTTTTTCATATGTAAGGTTTTGCAAACACAAGTCAAAATTGAAGAAAATATTTAGGTACTTACATAAGGAGTAAAACAAATTTTCCACAAAATTTTAATATTTAACAATAATTGAATAAAATTGTTTGTAATACAAATGAGAAGAATGCAATTGTTTTCTGAGGGGATAGCATTTCATTTAATTGTGATTCAGAGTTAGTGTTCCCTATCATCAAAATCAATTGCAAATTATAAATGTTTATCTGTTAATTATGGTCTGTTATGAGATTTTATATATTGAATCTTTGAATATATTTGTGTTTTATCACATACCATGACTTAAAATGCTGTTTTAACTGTATCACATCTATTTGTAGTACATTAGTGAACAGTGATGTAATTACCACATTCAGCGTCTGTCCCAAATATTCAACTCTGCCAACGTGCTGTAAAAACAACCATACATGGGATACCTGGGTGGCTCAGTCAGTTAAGCATCCGAGTTCGGCTCAGGTCATGATCTCACGGTTCGTGAGTTCGAGCCCCATGTCAGGCTCTGTGCTGACAGCTCAGAGCCTGGAGCCTGCTTCAGATTCTGTGTCTCCCTTTCTCTCTGCCCCTCCCTCACTCATTCTCTGTCTCTCTCTGTCTCAAAAATAAACACTAATAAATAAATAAATAAATAAATAAAGCTCATCTAAAAAATAAAAAATAAAAATAAATAAATAAAAACAACCATACACAATCTATAAACAGATGTGTATGCTTATGTTCTAATAAATTTATTTATGGACACTGAAATTGGAATTTGATGTAATTCTTATTTATGACTAAATATTATTCTTATTTAGATTTGTAAATCATTTAAAGTTGCAAAGCAATTCTTTCTTTGTAAGTAGTACAAAAATAGGAGGATTGCTGTATTTGGTTCATGGGCTATAGTTTACTGATCCGTCTATTGGAAATAGAGGAATTTCTAATGAATGCATCTTTATTTTTCAATCTCTTTTGGGTCATTTTCGATCTTTTCATGGTGCCTCTGCTGCTCTCTGATTTTCATTTCCTGATACTATCTACTCACCAGACTCCTCATCCTGTCCTCAAAATATCTTTTCTCTTTCCCCTAAATTTTTAATTAAACTTTTGATTTCTGCTCCTTCATGTTACATACACAATACACTTTTCATTTTGACCATGTCCTTACTTTTCTTTTTTTTTAATGATTGTTTGTTTGTTTGTTTTGAGAGAGAGACTAGCACAAGTGGGGGAGGGGCAGATAGAGGGGGAGAATCTGAAGTAGGCTCCAGGCTCTGAGCTCTCAGCCCAGAGCCCAACATGGGGCCCAGAGCCCAACATGAGCCCAAGTCGGCCCACTCACCGACTGAGCCACCCAGGCATCCCATCCATGTCTTTACTTTTCTTCACAGAATCTAATTAGCTTCAACTGTCATCCTATATTGCCCCCTTTAACTCCATTTTATCTAGTTCAGTATAGCAAGAGAGAGAATTTGCTTGATTTCATTCATGATTTTACCATAATTATGTCATACATAAGTCACAGAGTTGCCTAAGAATTGTTTGTCTTCAGATTCACAGTACACTCTCAGTTTAGCCAGTTATGCGGAAGTGGTGGTGAGTTTTACACAGTTCTAAATATGGCCATCTCTTTAAGAAGGTATATCTGGAGACTATGGCTACTTAGAAGGAACTTCAAAGTGAGACAATCGTTTTGAGGCTTGATTTGTCCCTTGAGTCTTTTTATTTGTTTTTATTTGCATGTTCAATCTCAGGATGTCCTTTCATTTCAAATTGTCTAAATCACTTTGATTTCAGGTGTGTTTTTTCAAATATTAGATGGCTTAATTCAATCTTAGTATCTTTAGCCTTTAATGGATTTTCTGTACTTAGTCTTATGTCTATTATTTACACTTCTGGATGAATTTTACAATTATCTTGCTAATTTTCATAAACTATCATACTGTGATTTTAATTGAAAAAAAATTTTGTATCTGAATCTGAAGTTATCTTGTTGGGTTTTTTTTTTCAATTTTATTTTTTTTATGTTTTAAAATTTACATCCAAATTAGTTAGCCTATAGTGCAACAATGATTTCAGGAGTAGATTCCTTAATGTCCCTTACCCATTTAACCCATCCCCCCTCCCACACCCCCTCCAGTAACCCTCTGTTCTCCATATTTATGAGTCTCTTATGCTTCGTCCCCCTCCCTGTTTTTATATTATTTGTTTCCCTTCCCTTATGTTCATCTGTTTGTCTCTTAAAGTCCTCATATGAGTGAAGTCATATGATTTTTGTCTTTCTCTGACTAATTTCACTTAGTATAATACCCTCCAGTTCCATCCCATAGTTGCAAATGGCAAGATTTCATTCTTTTTGCTTGCCAAGTAAATACTCCATTGGATATATATACCACTTCTTTTTTTTTTTTAATTTTTTTTTTAACGTTTATTTACTTTTGAGAAGAGAGAGACAGAGCATGAACGGGGGGGGAGGGGCAGAGAGAGGAGGGAGACACAGAGTCGGAAGCAGGCTCCAGGCTCCGAGCCATCAGCCCAGAGCCCGACGCGGGGCTCGAACTCACGGATTGCGAGATCGTGACCTGAGCTGAAGTTGGAGGCTTAACCGACTGAGCCACCCAGGCGCCCCTATACCACTTCTTCTTTATCCATTCATCCATCGATGGACATTTGGGCTCCTTCCATACTTTGGCTATTGTTCATAGTGCTGCTATAAACATGGGGGTGCATGTGTCCCTTTGAAACACCACACCTGTATCCCGTGGAATAAATGCCTAGTAGTGCAGTGGCTGGGTCGTAGGGTAGTTCTATTTTTAAGTTTTTGAGGACTCTCAATACTGTTTTCCAGAGTGGCCGCACCAGCTTTCATTCCCACCAGCAGTGCAAAAGAGATCTTCTTTCCCTGCATCCTCGCCAACATCTGTTGTTGCCTGCATTGTTAATGCTAACCATTCTGACAGGTGTAAGGTGGTATCTCATTGTGGTTTTGATTTATGTTTCCCTGATGATGAGTGATGTTGAGCAATTTTTCATGTGTCACTTGGCCATCTGGATGTCTTCTTTGGAGAAGTGTCTATTTATGAATTTTATTTATTATTTTATATTAATTTAGAGAGAAGTGAACTTTTACCAAATCTTATCTTCTTATCTAGAACATAGTTGAACATTTTATTAAAGGCTTTTTTCATATATATTTCACCAAAGTTGTATTTTTCTTCATACTGGGTATAATTCTGTAGTTATTTGTATTGTTATTTCTATTTTAAATAATGTTTTTAACTACATTTTAAAAACTAATTAGTAATTATGTATATGAATTGCTATATATATGTATATATGTATATTTTTGTAGCCTTATCTCAATGTCTAGAACTTCCAGAGTAATATGTAATAATAGCAGTGTAGCATGCTTCTCTTTTTCTACTTTAGTGGGAACGTTTTTGACATTTCTTCTTTTTTCTATTCAATAAAACTTTTGAATATTTATTATATATTCAAAATTTCCTAGGCTCTTGTGATATATCAGTGCACAATACAAAGAGCTTTGAACTTTGAAGCTACACTTCAATGAAAGAAACAGTGAACAATAAGCATAATAAATAAGTAAGCAATATAGTATATAAGAAGTTTATAAAAACAATTGAAGAAAATAAAAAGTAGGTAAGGTCTAGGGGACTGAGAAAGAGGGAATAAGAAACTGGGCTACAATTTTAAATATGGTGGTTATGGTAGATCTCATGGAGAAGGAGATGTTTTAGCAGAAGCCTAAAGTGCAATTTCTAACACAATTTCTATTGTTATTGGTCTATTCTAGTTTCTAAATTTGACCTATATTATTTGAGCACCTTATGTGTGCCTGAAAACATTTCATATAATATTGTATTTAGAATTTATTGATATCAGATTACAATCAGTAGTCACATGACTTCTCAATTTCTTCTATATCACAACCTAGTATTTTTCTAATGGTTAACATAGAATGTATCTCTTTAATTTTTTTTTACATTATTTATTTTTGGGAGACAGGTGGGAAGCACAGGTGGAAGAGGGGCACAGAGAGAATGAGATACAGAATCTGAAGCAGTCTCCAGGCTCTGAGCTGTCAGCACAGACTCAACGTGGGGCTCAAACTCACAAACCATGAGATCATGACCCTGAGCTGAAGTCAGACGTTCAACCAACTGAGCCACTCTGGCACCCCAGAATGTGTCTCTTTAAAATACTAGTCTTAGTTTATTTATTTTGTTCTTATATTTTGGTATTTATTTATTTTGTTATAATTTACTTTAAACATTTGTCATGGTTTTCTTGCTCTTTTTCTAGTCACTTGAATGAATTACTTACCTAATTATTTATTTTTGTTCCTAAAATATCTATTGAAATTTAGAGTAGGCTCTCAATGACCAAGACCGAAGGAAATTAATATGGTGATATGGATTTTACCCCTCAGGATAAAATACATTTCCATGGGTCCATACTGATATAAATTATCAAACAACAAATTCATTCAAGCTATACATTTTCCAAGATGTGACATTTAGCTATATCTCTCAGGTTTCATAATCAAAGATCTCTTATTGTTCTTCAAATTCTTAAAGGAGTTCTTCACTAAAAAAGTCATAACACCTTTTGGGAAAATTGCCTTAAATATATAATTGTTTTATAATTTTAAAAAATAGTGTGTAATAACAAATAATAAATAAATACTGACTCTGAATCTTTGTGTTTAGACTGGAATGTATATTTGAGATCTCTATGCAAGAAGCTTTATGCCACCAAAAAGAACATGATCTTTCAAGACTGGTTAATTCATCTACCCTTCCCACCCCCACCTCTTTGGAAATGTACAAACTGGTGTCACACTCAAACTCAGTGTTAGACTAGATTCAGATGCTGTGTTGATAACTACTCTTCTTATTTCTGGCCTTCATATGAAAACTCTCTTTTCATCTTTATCAAGCCCATAATAGTCCACAAACTTCGACTGACATAAGTACACTTTGACAAAAATTTTCTGTTGTGATTTGTTTTTCAGCTTTGTATGAAAACCATTGAAAGAGTGGGAGCCAGGAACAACAGGCAGAGCACACATGAGCGATGCAGCAGGATTCCAGAAAAATGATTTCTCAGTTATCCCAAAGATTCCACACTGAAATATCCTCTTGCTGTTGATCCTTCCCACAGGAGGACATAAAATTACTTGGAGGATGGTGTAGGTAATGTTCCCATATCTATAAGTATTCTCTGATAATCTCTGAAAATTTTGCCTTTTAAATGAGGCTGGAAATTTTTTATGGCTATTGGCATGTTTCCATTAACAAAGTACTAGTGTGTTTATGACACAACATAGCGTGTGCTATGCTGATAACCTCTGACCCCGGTCTTCTGTGGAATGAGACAGAGAGCTCTTTTCATAAAGTTCTCCTTTGCCTCTGCCTGCCTAGTGCTGGTAGGTAGGCTTTTTTTCTTTTTGTTTTGTTTTAACCCCCAATTCCTATCTTGCAGCTAGGAAAAATTCCTGGATTTTGCCAATACTTTCAATCTGGAGGCCTGTGCCTTTGGAAAATCCAATGTACTATAGTATCACCACTGTATAGGGATGTTTTTAATATGAATTTTTAGTTTTTGTGAAACGCTCATACATATTTTAAAAGGAAAAGTAGAAGAAGGCACAACAGGAGTTAGTGCCCTAAGGCTGTTTTAATGTAGTCTATTTTATTTATTATTTTTTTTTAATTTTTTTTCAACGTTTATTTATTTTTGGGACAGAGAGAGACAGAGCATGAACGGGGGAGGGGCAGAGAGAGAGGGAGACACAGAATCGGAAACAGGCTCCAGGCTCTGAGCCATCAGCCCAGAGCCTGACGCGGGGCTCGAACTCACGGACCGCGAGATCGTGACCTGGCTGAAGTCGGACGCTTAACCGACTGCGCCACCCAGGCGCCCCTAATGTAGTCTATTTTAAACATCATTTCAGTCTGAAATATTCACTACTTCTATTGTTCTTCTTAAATATTTATTACATAAGAATATTTCAAGTGCTAATAAATGCATTATACAACTTTGATTTATTGTTAGCGTGATTTTCTTATAAGAGAATAGCCGAATATTGTATATTTTTATGGACAAACGAACTTGTTATGTAAAAAATAGTTAAACGACCTTTTTTTAATAATTTGTTTACACTAGTTTTCAAAAGATAATTTGTGTAATAAGACAAGTAAACATAAATATTTGGATTTGTTAATGATGCTTTAAAATTATGAATGCTGAGTTTAAGGTATTTTAATTTATATATATAATTCAATAAAATATACTAGCTTTTTAAAATCTATTTTAGGGAAGAATAATAAAAGTAACATAGAATTCTGCATCATTAAAAGAACATGTTAAATAAGCCAATTTGTGTATTAAAAGCCTAATTTTGAAACTGAAGCTCTTTAATATTTTTATATTTATTTGGCTAAAACATTACTCCTTAACTATTTTCATTTTGGTTTAACTGAAAGTTTGTCTTCTTACAGTTTTTTTTTCCTCTACAATCAGGCTATATTTCAGCCTCTGTAAGTCTTTGGAATAATTCCAGATATTTTCTGACTCACTTTAATATAAAATGTATTACCCAATTCATAATCATTTTTATAGTTCCAATCTTCTGTTGCAATCAGTGACATAAGTTTAAACTGATGTTTCCCTCACACTACTGAAGAACAGAATTGGCTCTAAATATGGACATGTACTGTGTAAAGAAAAAAGAAGGCAACCAGATGGAGTCCTTGTAGTAAGAAATAATTGCAGTATTCATATACCCACACAGTAAGTTGTTTAGTTACGCTAACAATTTAGTCTGTTTTCTTTGTATTATTGTTCACACATTCACTTGTGAACAGAGTAAAAGACTCATTCCTGCTGTACAACATTTAATTGGAGAAGAATTGAAGATAAGATAATCCTACAGCAAAGTGGTAGTTGCACCATTACAGAAGGTACACAAATATTTTAACCACGATGGATAAAATATAAATAAATACAATGTTTGTGGCACGGTGGACAGAACATATTTGTCAAAGAAACATAAAAAATTGACAAATATTTTTTCAGTTTTTACCAATTATTTTTATTAACAACTCTGAGCCCCAAGTAGCCAGCAAATTCAGTAAACTACACTGAAAATCAACTGGAAGTCAAATGTGTCATTAGAATATGTGTGAACAGTAGATAGATTGGCTTAATGGCTCTGTGAGACATTTTGTAAATGTGTGAGACAATCTGTAAATTTAGTCTTGATATTCTCACTGATCTTCAATAAACATTTCATCATTGTTAAATTAGGGTGAATAACAAAATCATCAAGAAAGTAAAGAGGGCATATGTTAAGTGAACTAGAGAATGACAAATGTTGTATGATCTCACTTACATGTGGAATCTCAAAGCCCAAACTCATAAAAAGAGATAAATTCATGGTTTCTAGAGGCAGAGGTGAGAGATGGGGAAAATGGGTAAATGTGGCCAAATTTCCAGTTATAAGATACATAGGTTCTGGGGACATAATGCATACCATGGTAACTATAGTTAACAGCACTGTTATGTATTTTTCAAAGCTGCCAATAGAGTAAACCTTAAAAGTTCTCATTACAAGTAATAAAAAATTTGTAACTATGTTTAGGTGCCAGATATTAACTAAATTTATTAGGGTAATCATTTCATAATTTATATGCATATCAAATTATTATGTTGTAGACTTCTAGAATGTTATAGTTCAATCATATCTAAATAAAATTAGACACAAAAAAGTAGAGAAAATGCAAGCCATCATACCATACCTCCCAAAAGTAATGATAATACAAAGAAGAGTAAAAATACTCAGTCCCTCCATTCTGTTTTTGCATCTTTCTTTTTCTTTAAATTATATGCAGGAAATGTAAGAAAATGTAAGATACCCACTTGGAAGAGTTGTGTGTGAAACAGAAGATGACTCTTCTCTGCTGGATGGATGTTCAATGTGCCTGAGACCAGTGCAAATTCTCAGGTCAAAAAAACCTTTGTATGATCAATTTTCTTTCATAAGTACATCAAATTTGTTAGAATTTTACATTGTTAGGGATAGTAATGATTTTGCATTTGAACAACCTGGGGGTTTGTCATGCATTTTAATTATCAGGACAAATAAAATCTATATTTTTCATAAACGCATATCAAAGTAGAAATGAACAATAAAAATTAAAAGAAAACTATTTTACTTTAACTAACTAGAGAAATGCAATTGTTTTTAAACAATAACAGAATTAACGTGAAAATTGTACTGAAGAAGGGCCCTTGCTCTGCTTCAGGTAGTTTTACTGTAATTGCTGAAACAATGCATGCCAAAGTATCTTTGGGGCACTTCTAAGGTGTAGACTTCCATCAGTGCAGATTACTCCCATTCTGATTGGTGCATATATTTGAGATCTTTCCACATATACAGAATAGATTAAAAGATGTTAAGCAGACAGGAAACACACTATGAGAAACCTCTTCTTCTAATTATTAGTTTGATAAAGTGGTAGAAGTACAAAGGAGCAACAGTTCACAAATCTATATGTAACTCAATAGAAATGGGGAACATGAAGTAAAAAGAAGTAAAAAATTTAATATATGGAAATGTAGTACTTGAAATACTATAAAGAGAATGTAGAATACCATGATGCATTTTGATATGAAAAACAATCTCTGTGTATACATCTATCTTTCTTCAACACCCACTTCTTTGCTCCCTGCTTCAGGATCCTCTGTTGGTGCCTTCACCTGAATATCATCTCTCTTTCAGGGGCTCCTCCAGCCCCTGCGGTTCTCCCAGGAGCACCCTGAGAGCTTGGAGCTGTCATGTGGCAGGGAACTGAAGCCTGAGGTAGTCCACGTGCAGCCAGCCAAAGAAAGTGACAGCATTCATCTTGCTCATGAGAACAGAAAGCCAACAGCTAAGAAGTATCTGGATTTGTCTAAGTCTGCAGCCACTTTCCTGACTAAGCAAAAAAACAGTCTGATTGGTTCATCACTAATTGTTCTAAGAATTTGCATATTCGTAATAAAGCAACCTTAAAAATCAATCCCCATTGCTAAAGCTTCTTGCATAATAAATACTAACCACCACTTGATAGTGCTTTACAGTTTTAAAAACCCATTTCCTTATTATAAAGGTCATAGTTATTAACCTACTTAAAGATGCTGCTAAAGTCTGGAAGAGCCAAGATGGCGAAACAGCATGGAAATTTTTTGTGCGTCTCACTTCCATGAAATACAGCCAGACCAACACTTAGCCATCCTGCACACCTAGAAACTGCTCTGAGGATTAACACAACAATCTGCACAACCTGAACCATAGAATTCAGTAGGTACGCGGCAAGGAGAATTGAACTTGGGAGCAAGAAACCGCGGTGGGCAGGGAGCTGCTTTTGGTGTGGAGAGAGGAGGGAGATGGGGTGGGGGGGGAGTATGGAAAAAGCACCACTCCCCAAAAGCAGCTGGAGAGAAAGTGGAAAATTGGAAACAGCCACAGGGACTAAACTAAAAAGGAAGAAAGGAGAAAGGAGAAGGTTTAAATTTCATTAAGACTGTAAACAGGGGGAGCACAAAGTCTGCAACTCCACAGCCTGATACTGGGAGGTGCTCTGGTGGGAAGAGCGAATCCCCAGAGTAGAGTGGGGGCCGGGAGATTCGCTGGCCACACGGGGAGAAGTGGTTCCACTGCTGGAAGGACATTTGGTGTAGGCTGTGAGCCCACCTGGGCCCAGCAGACCCCAGAGAAAGGCCACATTTGCTGGTGCTGGAACAAGGTTGTTGAGGGTGAAGCCTGGTGCCAGATGTGTGTTGTGGTTTTCCATAATCCCTGAGGTGCTGCCACACTGTCTTGCAAACTTTTTCTGGGGCGGGATGAGGCCTGGTGGTGGTCTCTGGGCATAGGCAGCAGCACAGTCCTGCGAACTTTCCTGGGTTCAGCCGGCATTCGGGCATTGCTTGGTGAGACCCTCCACAGAGGGGAGGACAGGGTCAAAGCTGCAGTCCCTCAGAAGTGGGAGGCCGGAGAAGGCAGCCACATCTGAGACAAAACTCAGGTACTACATGACTACAGCTTGGTCATGGACAGTGTAAAAGTGGGGAGTGGACAGAAGCCAAAGATGAAGGACGGGTATGCAACTACTGATCGGGAAGAACAGAGTTCCAATACTAGAGACTGTGTAGCTGGGTGACGCCATTTTCACCACTCCTGCGCGTGTGAATATGCACCTACAAACACCACAACAATCCACCCCAGTAGGATAGCAGTGCCATCTAGTGGAGAACAGAGCCGTTACAGTAAGCCCCGACCAATTGGGCCAACAGTCTTCAAGAACAAAAGTCTAACTGCCTGCTTAGCTTATGGACTATAAAGTGCTTCACAGTTTGACTTATAGGATAAACAAAGTAATTTCAGTAGTATTTCAGTCTGTTAGCTGGCCCAACTGTTCAATTTTCTTTCTTTCTTTTTTTTCTCTTTTTCGTTTCTTTTTCTTGAAAACAGAAAGAGAAAATTCATTTTTATTTTCAATTTTTATTAAAAATACTTTCTTTAATTTTTTCTACTATATTATTTACTTTTGTGTACATTTTTTCAAATTCTATTTTACTTCCATCATTTCATTTAGTCTACTTCAGTGTATACATTTTTTCAAATTTTCAAACGATTTCCTTATTATTTTTTCTTTTTACTCCCCTTTTTTTCTAATCTATCAATTCACTTTCAACACCCAGACCAAAAAACACCTAAAATCTAGCATCATTTATTCAATTTGAATGTGTATGTGTATATTTTTACTTTTATAATTTTAATATTTTTAATTTTAATTTTTAAGTTATAATTTTTTCTACCTCATTAGTTCCTTTATCCCTTCAAAATGATGAAACGAAGGAATTCACCCTAAAAGAAAGAGCAGGAAGAAACGACAGCCAGGGATTTAACCAACACAGATACAAGCAAGATGTGTGAACCAGAAATTAGAATCATGATAATAAGATTACCAACTAGAGTCAAAAATAGATTAGATTCCCTTTCTGTGGAGATAAAGGAAGTAAAATCTAGTCAGGATGAAATAAAAAATGCTATAACTGAGCTGCAATCAGGGATGGATGCAGCGGCGGCAAGAATGGATGAGGCATAACAGAGAATCAGCAATATAGAGGACAAACTTATGGAGAATAATGAAGCAGAAAAAGGAGAGTGATTAAGGCAAAAGAGCACGATTTAAGAATTAGAGAAATCAGTGATTCATTACAAAGGAACATCAGAATCATAGAGGTCCCAGAAGAGGAAGATGGAGAAATAGGGGTAGAAGGGTTATGTGAGCAAATCATAATGGAAAACTTTCCTAAACTGGGGAAGGACACAGACATCAAAATCCAGGAAGTACAGAGGACCCCCATTAGATTCAACAAAAGTTGACCATCAACAAGGCATATCATAGTCAAACTCACAAAATACTCAGGCAAGGAGAGAATCATGAAAGCAGCAAGGGAAAAAAAAGTCCTTAACCTACAAGGGAAGACAGATCAGGTTTCCAGCAGACCTATCCACAAAAACTTGGCAGGCAAGAAAGGAATGGCAGGATATAGTCAATGTGCTGAATCAGAAAAATACACAGCCAAGAATTCTTTATCTAGCAACGCTGTCATTGAAATAGAAGGAGAGATAAAAGTTTCCCAGACAAACAAAATTAAGGAGTTTGCGAACACTAAACCAGCCTGGCAAGAAATTTTAAGGGGGACTCTCTGAGGGCAGAAAAAGATGAAAAATACATACATACATACATACATACATACACACATGCCAAAAGCAACAAAGATTAGAAAGGAGCAGAGAAAACCACCAGAAACTCCAACTCTATAACAACATAATGGCAATAAATTCATATCTTTCAGTACTCAGTTTAACATCAATGGACTAAATGCTCCCATCAAAAGACATAGGGTAACAGAATGGATAAGAAAACAAGATCCATCTATATGCTGTTTACAATTGACCCAGTTTAAACCTAAAGACACCCTCAGATTGAAAGTAAGGGGTTGGAGAACCATCTATTATGCTAATGGTCAACAAAAGAAAGCAGGAGTAACCATACTTATATCAGACAATCTAGACTTTAAAATAGAGACTGCATCAAGAGATGCAGAAGGGCATTACATCATTATTAAGGGGTCTATCCACCAAGAAGACCTAACAATTGTAAACATTTATGTGCCAAATGTGGAGCACCCAAATATATAAACCAATTAATCACAAACATAAAGACACTCATTGAAAATAATACCATACTAGTAGGAGACTTCAACACCCCACTCACAGCAATGGATAGATCATCTAAGCAAAAATAAACAAGGAAACATTGGCTTTGAATGGCACACTGGACCAGATGGACTTAACAGATATATTCCAAACATTTCAACCTAAAGCAGCAGAATATACATTCTTCTCCAATGCATATGGAATGTTTGCCATAATAGACCACACTGGGACACAAATCAGCCCTCAGCAAGTACAAAAAGATTGAGATCATACCGTGCATATTTTCAGACCACAGTGCTATGAAACTCAAAATCAACCACAAGAAAAAATTTGAAAGGTAACAGATACTTGGAGACTAAAGAGCATCCTACTAAAGAATGAATGAGCCAACCAAGAAGTTAAAGAGGAAATTAAAAAGTATATGGAAGCCAATGAAAATGACAACACCACAACCCAAAACCTCTGGGACGCAGCAAAGGCGGTCAAAAGAGGAAAGTCGATAGCAATCCAGGCCTTCCTAAAGAAGAAAGAAAGATCTCAGATACACAACCTAACCTTACACCTTAAGGAGCTGGAAAAAGACCAGCAAATAAAACCCAAAACCAGCATAAGACAAGAAATAATAAAGATTAGAGCATAAATTAATGCTATCAAAACCAAAACCAAAACCAATAGAACAGATCAATGAAACCAGAAGCTGGTTCTTTGAAAGAATTAACAAAATTGATAAACCCTTAGCCAGTGTGATAAAAAAGAAAAAGGAAAGGACCCAAATGAATAAAATCAAGAATGAAAGAGGAGAGATCACAACCAACACAGCAGAAATAAAAACAATAATAAGAGAATATTATGAGTAATTATACGCCAATAAAATGGGCAATCTGGAAGAAATGGACAAATTCCTAGAAACATATACACTACCAAACTGAAACAGGAAGAAATAGAAAATGTGAACAGACCCATAACCAGTAAGGAAATCGAATTAGTAATCAAAAATCTGCCAAAAAACAAGAGTCCAGGGCCAGATGGCTTTCCAGGGCAATTCTACCAACATTTAAGGAAGAGTTAACACCTATTCTCTTGAAACTGTTCCAAAAAGTAGAAATGGAAGGAAAACTTCCAACCTCTTTCTATGAAGCCAGCATTACCTTGATCCCAAAACCAGACAGAGATGCCACTAAAAAGGAGAACTATAGACCAATTTCCCTGATGAACATGGATGCAAAAATCCTCAACAAGATATTAGCCAACTGGATCCAACAATACATTAAAAAATATATATTCACAACGACCAAGTGGGATTTATACCTGGGATGCAGGGCTCGTTCAATATCCACAAAACAATTAACATGATTCATCACATCAATAAAAGAAAGGACAGGAACCATATGATCCTCTCAATAGATGCAGAGAAAGCATTTGACAAAATACGGCATCCTTTCTTGATAAAAACCCTCAAGAAGGTAGGGATAGAAGGAGCATACCTCGAGATCATAAAGCCATATATTAACGACCCAATGCTAATATTATCCTAAATGGGGAAAAACTGAGAGCTTTCCCCCTAAGGTCAGGAACAAGACAGGGATGTCCACTCTCGCCACTGTTATTCAACATAGTACTGGAAGTCTTAGCTTCTGCAATCAGACAACACAAAGAAATAAAAGGCATCCAAATTGGCCAGGAGGAGGCCAAACTTTCACTCTTCACAGATGACATGATACTCTATATGGAAAACCCAAAAGAGTCCACCAAAAAACTGCTAGAACTGATCCACGAATTCAGCAAAGTTGCAGGATATAAATCAATGCACAGAAATCAGTTGCATTCCTATTCATCAACAATGAAGCAACAGAAAGAGAATCAAGGAATCGATCCCATTTACAATTGCACCAAAACCCATAAAATACCTAGGAATAAATCTAACCAGAAAGGTGAAAAATCTATAAACGGAAAAGTATAGAAAGCTTATGAAAGAAATTAAAGAATACCTCCAAAATGGAAAAAGATTCCATGCTCCTGGATAGGAAGAATAAATATTGTTAAAATGTCGATACTACCCAAAGCAATCTACATATTCAGTGCAAGCCCTATCAAAATAACACCAGTTTTCTTCACAGAGCTAGAACAAATAATCCTAAAATGTGTATGGAACCAGAAAAGACCCCAAATAGCCAAACCAATCTTGGAAAAGAAAACCAAAGCAGGAGGCATCACAATCCCAGACTTCAAGCTATACTACAAAGCTGTAATCATCAAGACAATGTGGTACTGGCACAAGAACACTCAGATCAATGGAACAGAATAGAGAACCCAAAAATGGACCCACAAACGTATGGCCAACTCATCTTTGACAAAGCAGGAAAGAACATCCAATGGAATAAAGAGAGTCCCTTCAGCGAGTGGTGCTGGGAAAACTGGACAGCGACAGGCAGAAGAATGAACTTGGACCACTTTCTTACACCATACACAAAAATAACCTCAAAATGGATGAAAGACCTCAATGTAAGACAGGAAGCCATCAAAATCCTCGAGGAGAAAGCAGGCAAAAACCTCTTTGATCTTGGCCGTAGCAACTTCTTACTCAACACGTCTCTGGAGGCAAGGGAAACAAAAGCAAAATGAACTACTGGGACCTCATCAAAAAAAGCTTCTGCACAGCGAAGGAAACAAACAAGCAAAACTAAAAGGCAATTGACAGAATGGGAGAAGATATTTTCAGACAACATAGCAGATAAAGGGTTAGTATCCAAAATCTGTAAAGAACTTACCAAACTCAACACCCAAAAAACAAATAATCCAGTGAAGAAATAGGCAAAAGACATGAATAGACACTTCTCCAAGAAGACATCCAGATGGCCAAATGACACATGAAAAATGCTCAACATCACTCATCATCTGGGAAATAAAAATCAAAACTACAATGAGTTATCATCTCACACCTGTCAGAATGGCTAACATTAACAACTCAGGCAACAACAAATGCTGGCACGGATGCAGAGAAAGAGGATGTCTTTTGCACTGCTGGTGGGAATGCAAACTGGTGCAGCCACTCTGGAAAATAGTATGGAGGCTCCTCAAAACACTAAAAATAGAACTACCCTATGACCCAGCAATTGCACTACTAGTCGTTTATCCACGGGATACAGGTGTGCTGTTTCGAAGGGACACGTGCACCCCCATGTTTATAGCAGCACTATCAACAATAGCCAAAGTATTAAAAGCCCAAATGTCCATCAAAGGATGAATGGATAAAGAAGAAGTGGTATATATATATATACAATGGTGTATTACTCAGCAATCAAAGAGAATGAATCTTGCCATTTGCAACTACATGGATGGAACTGGAGGGTATTATGCTAAGTGAAAGTAGTCAGAGAAAGCAAATATCATATGACTTCACTCATATGAGGACTTTAAGATACAAATCAGATAAACATAAGAGAAGGGAAACAAAAATAATATAAAAACAGGGAGGAGGATAAAACATGAGACTCAAATATGGGAGAACAAACAGAGGGCTGGTGGAAGGGTTGTGGGAGGGGGGATCGGCTAAATGGGTAAGGGGCATTAAGGAATCTACTCCTGAAATCGTTGTTGCACTATATGATAACTAATATGGATATAAATTTAAAAAATAAAATTTTAAAATTAAAAAAAAGATGCTGCTAAAGTTCAAGTCTAGGCAACAAATCACATTGTACCTGAGAAATAGGCATTCAACCCTTATGCCCTCACTCTGCTAGGATTTGTTACCTGTTTACCACATGATAGTTCTGTGGCACATGCAAGGAATTTGGGACAAATAAACACAGCCCCTTTCCCTGAAGAGTTTACAGTCCACCAGGGAAAAAAGAAGCATTGACAGTGATTTTGAATACAATGCCATTTGAAACCTACCTTGACAGAGAAATACTGTAGGCACTATCAGAGGACAGATGTTGCACATAGAGAGGTATGGGTGCCTTTGGGGGCAAAGTCTTCCAATGAGGAGGTTATGTTTGACTTGAATCTTAAAAAATTATGAAGAATTAATAGGTGAGTAGGAAGAGACTAACAGGACAAGGAGATGGTGAATCTATGCAGAAAGAAAGAAAAAGAAGAGAAAAGAAAAGAAAGAAAGAAAGAAAGAAAGAAAGAAAGAAAGAAAGAAAGAAAGAAAGAGGAAGAAAAGAAAAGAAAAGAAGAAAAGAAAAGAAAAGAAAAGAAAAGAAAAGAAAAGAGAAAAGAAATAATAGTGTGTGTTCTGAGATACACAATTCCTTACCACAAGAGCATAAAAACAATGGTAGGTTCAAGATGAAATTGGAACGGGAAGAGAGGTAAGATCATAGAGGGTCCTATCATTGCTAATAAGGATTTTGCGTTTTAATCGACATGACCTAATTACTTATTTCAGATAGACCCCTTATAATTTAGAAGAAGGATGGATGCTAGTAAGACAAGATTCTTCATTATCCTATAATAAAAGTCAGTATTAAAGGCACTATGGGGATAAAAGAAGACACATCTTTGGATATCAAGCGGTTTACATTTGATTTTTAAAAGTATGTATTTGTGCCCACCTGGGTGGCTCAGTCCTTCGAGCATCCGACTTCAGCTCAGGCCATTATCTCACAGTTCATGAGTTCCAGTCCCCTATTGGGTGAGCTCAAGCCCCACTTCAGGTGAGCCCTGCTTCTCTCCCACTCTGTCTGCCCCTTGTGGAATTCTCACTCTCCCTCTCTCTCTGCCCCTTGCTCACTTGTACCTTCTCTCTCAAAAAAATAAAATAAAGCAAAATAAAATAAAATAAAATAAGTATGTATTTGTATATGCAAATACACAATATAATCAAGATCAAAAGCAGTGATAGATCTATTAAGTGCTAGTACACTTGTCTGAAGTAATTAAAGAAAGCTTCCTAGAGGAGTTCAGATATAAAAGATTGCTAGGATTTCCACTGAAGAAAAGAAGTGGAAGAAAATATCAGAGAATGGAATATAAAAAAGCAGAGAGTGGGAAATAGAAAATAGATTGTTATATTTGGAGCAATGAGAAAATCAGAATAGCTGGAAAGAGAGGCAGCAGACTGTTGCACACCCTGCTTGGCTGTAATTGCCAACAGGACTCAAATTTCTCCCTAACAGCTGTCTGTGAGAAAGGCATAGTTTCTTCAATGTTTCATATAAACATTACTGATGATATTTTTACAATGATACCTATAGTCAAAATTAAATTCAGAAAGAAAGAAAAGTAAGGATACAGATTAAAAGTAATGAACCATTTTTACTTTAGAATGCATGGGACATACCAAATGGGAACTACAGGAGTTAATTGATATTGTAAACTCTAAGACAGTTCAGGATGTATGGGGATTTATGGGAAATAGATATAGGCAAATGTTTGACAAAGGTGTTTCCTCAAATTCTTTTTGCCTCCAAACTGATGATTTCTCCACTGTGAAGACACAGTCTACATGCAAAGCCAGATGTCATAACAAAGGTCTATTGTGTGTCCTGCAGTTATTCAAATGTTATATTCTTTCTACTCAGAATATGAATCAGTATCAATACCACTGGCTGAATGTGAGAATAGAAATGTGCCTGATGCTTTGATTGAAAGGTTTTGAGCTTGGTTTCCCTAGAGGAATTCTCTTCCTATAAATCTTTGTTTTCCTGGCATTTTGCTAATTATACCAAAATGCTCATCAGAGAATTCATATCAGATCTAAATACTGGCATTTGGCTATAAAGTTTTATATTTAAAGGATGCTATTTGGCTGTTTATAACATCTAAATGCCAGTTTATTTCTCTGGGAAGGGTCACAGAGAATAAACCAGTAGTTTTCCCTCACTGACATGAGTGGAAACTGCTTCCTGTTAGATCAATGCATAAAAATTCAGTTTTAATGCCTTTTCAGTACCTTAGTATTGACATCTGTATGTTTAGAAATGAGTGTTGAAAACCTTCAGTACTTTATAAATGAAAAGAAAAAAGTATTTAATTATAAATAGTGTATACAATATTATGATTATTATTGCTAGTGATAATAACACCAAGAGATGATCCAGGGGCAAATGAATACATATTTTTCCAATTTATATGCTGATAAAGTCACTTAAGTAAATTAAAACCTGGTAGTCTCTGCAGAGCAGTACATTATTCTCTATACACACAAATAATTATGAAAGAATAAGTCATTTGTAGGAATTTATTATGTATAGTATTCTACCTTGCATCTATCATGCAATGAAGCATTAAAGGCAACTTATGAAGAAGTGAATATTTTAAATTATTGAGTTATAAATACTTTGCAAACCATTTCTTCTGATAAACTTATTTCCTGATCAGAGTAATGCTGTATAAATTTTGATCATTCTATATTTTTTCCATCTGTACTTCTTTCAAGTTCAAGTCTGGATATCTTGAGTTTGTTGCTTGTCCTCCATTAAATTGCCTGAACCCTATCTCAAAGCCCGAACCATGCTTATGTTACATAACACCCAAGGGGAAATTTGTTTCCTGCAGGGACTCAGTTAAAAAGATGCCTTTTCCACATAAAGATCTTTAATATTTCTGAAATCACATTTTCCCTGAATGCTAAAATCTGCTTTCCATTACACTGTAATGGCAAATGTTTTTGCTTGGGCATCTGTGATCCAAAGGTTGCCTCAGCAGGGTCACTTAACAGTCTCTTAAAGTAAACCTGAGGAGCACCACTCGGGAGGCGTGGTTCACCAGGCTCAACTCAGCCCCAGCGGCAAGCCTTGCTGCTCAGAGTGGAATCAGATCAATAGACCAGCACATGAGCTCTCATTGGGCTGGGCGAGTTCTTGGCTAATTGTTCATAATCAAATCCACATTTCCAAAAACAACAAAGTTAAGAATTTATATTTTTGAAAAGTGAAGAAAGAAAGCAAATATATGAGGTACCTAGAGAAGTAGGTACTTATGGGGACAGAAAGTGGAGAGTAGTTACCAGCGGCTGGAATCAGGAAGAAGGAATGGGGAATTATTGTTTCATGGGTACAGGATAGAATGACAAAAACATTCTGGGGACGCATAGTGGTGATCATTGCACAGCAATGTGAATGCTCTTAATACCACTGAACTCTATGCTTAAAAAATGGTAACTTTTATGTATATTTTACCACAATAAAAATGTCTTTTTTAAAAAAGAAAAAAGTAAATAATAGGTAGCCATAATGACCCTACTCAATCAACTGCAACTGCTAAATTTTCATTTCATCCAAATAAAAAATTTTATTCTTTTTTTTGTAATTGCTTAGGTTGATTACCCTACGTAAGTGCAAAAAATAATTTGCTGATGCTTTCTATCTTATAAGCTTCTATCTTTTCTGCTTTTATGAAAACCATTTACAAGGCCCTAAGCAGTCTGCACAAAACTCTCTAGTACAGTGATGCTTTAGCCCTAGAGAAAGATGCTCTGTGTCTACCACAGTTTGCCAATCTGAAGCTATCATTTCTTTTTTTTTTCTTTATGTTTATTTATTTAGAGAGGAGATGGCAGAGAGAGGGAGAGAGAATCCCAAACAGGTTCCATGCTGTCAGCTCAGAGCCCCACTCAGGGCTCAATCCCACAAACTGTAAAATCAAGAGTCAGACATTTAACCAACTAAGCCACCCAGGCACCCCTGAAGGTATCATTTCTTATTAAAGCTCAGGAAATATTTAGGTGGCTTGGAGATCTAACCACCACAACAACTTTCTCTGGTTCCAAGGTTACCACTTTAATTTCCTACGATAATTGTTTCCAATGATGAGAGCCCCAAGGTTTCAGGATCTACAATTTATAAAAGCTGACTGACTGGACTATGGCCTATGAGGGACAAATGCTGCTCGACAGTGCAGAGAGGTAGAGCCACTCCTTCCTGAGTAACTTTAGAAGTGTATAACACAGATGGGACCAATCAAAAATTAAGATATTACTTGAATTCATTAACTTGTGATAAGAAGTTTGTTTCTAGGTGATTATGAATAAAATGGACCTCATGATAACTAATAACACTTCCAAGTGGAAATTTGGTTCTCCTATTTATCACCAAATATCAAAATCGGGCCTTCTTATAGGAGGCAATAACTTCAGTCCAAAGAAAATCAGCCATAATACAGTTACACATATGTAAATGTTAAGCATATACATAAACCAGAAAGAAAATTCATGTTTGATTGAAGCCAGAATGTATTACAAATCTTCTGTAATCTTTTTAAAATGATTATCCAAAGAATAAATTTACAAGTTCTAATTTTAGTACCTCTTGATCATCAAGAGGGAAAGGGATTAAATATTTAACGCTCACCATTCTTTATGGAGTAGTTATTATCATGCCCATTATAAGATGAGGAGAAAACACTAAGAAGGATTAAATAAATTGCCTAAGAACACATAGCTAGACAGCACAAATGGGATTCAAGCTTGTATCTGACTTAAAACATGTACTTTTACTTCTTTATCTTTTCTTCCAATAAATAATTATTAAAATCGTATTTTATGAAGAACACTAGGAAGAGCCTATATAAGCTACAAATAAACATAAGGTCTCTACTTCCTATGGATTAATGTATACAGCAAATGTGTTGATATAATGATATAATCTTCATACATATAGAAGAGGAGTTGATCATTAAGACTAGAACTTTCCAGGGGTGCCTGGGTGGCTCAGTCGGTTGAGCACCCGACTTCGGCTCAGGTCAGGATCTCGCAGTTTGTGAGTTCGAGCCCTGCATTGGGCTCTGTGCTGACAGCTCAGAGCCTGGAGCCTGTTTCAGATTCTGTGTCTCCCTCTCTCTGCCCCTTCCCTGCTCATGCTCTGTCTCTCTGTCTCTCAAAAATGAATAAACGTTAAAAAAAATTTAAAAAAAAAGACTAGAACTTTCCAGGGGCACCTGGGTGGCTCAGTTGGTTGACGATGCAACTTTGACTCCGGTCATGATATCATGTTTTGTAGGTTCAAGCCTCAAAGCAGGCTTTGCACTGACAATGTGGAAGCCGCTTCTGATTGGATTCTCTGTCTCTCTCTCTCTCTCTCTCTCTCTCTCTCTCTCTGCCCCTCTCCCACTGTGTTCCCTCTCTCTCTCTCTCTCAAAATAAATAAATAAACATTAAAACAATTTTTTAAAATGCTAGAACTTTCCAGAAAAGTCTTCAAGTGAAGCTATGAAAAGAGCAGACAAGAAACTTTTGGCTGGAGAAAGAGCATGTTCACAACTGAGGAGGATGGAGAGCTGTTGCCTTTCCTTTGAATCATCACAGACACATGAGATAAGCTCTTATATATACTGGGTGATAGATGTTGAATTAACAAGTATGAGGACTAGTTAATAAAATATTTGTCTGGAATGAAGGTTTATGCAGAAAAAATGGTAAGAGATAAAATTCACCAACACATAAAGGGAAATTGTCAATTGATTAACTATAAGACCATGAGTTTTAAACTTTACCCTCTAGAAAATGGGGAGGTCACATAAGTTGGATAATAAAAGACAGGGTGGATATGTTATCTATAAGGGATTGGAAGGATAGAGATTGGCAAGAGACATTAGCCCAGGTGCAAGGTAATGAGTATCTGGGCTGTGAGGGGCAGAGAGAATGAAAATGAATTATTTTCCTGTGAAATAGTGGAAAACTATTTCAAGAATAAGTATGACAAATATATTCTGACAAAATGGAAATAACCCTACTAACAAATTTTTCTTACAATTGAAGATGAAGAATAGGGATACTGGTAGTAAAATGAATTTATTTATATTTGAATAAATACATTTTAAAGAAGCTTTATTATTTGAATAATTGCTTACTATTCATTTAGTTACCTGCCCATATACTTTGGCATATAGACAACATGTGATCTGCTGACAAAATCTTAGTCTACACTGAAAAAGGGCACATGACTTCAATTAAACTAACAAAGCACTTGTTTTTCCCATTTTAAGAAAAAGTGCTGGGGTGCCTGAGTGGCTGAATTGGTTAAGTGTCTGACTCTTGATCTTGGCTCAGGTCATGATCTTACGGTTTATGAGTTCCAGCCCTGCATCAGGCTCTGCGCTGACAGCACGGAGCCTGCTTGGGATCCTCTCACTCTCTGCCAATCTCTCTCTCTCTCTCTCTCTCTCTCTCTCTCTCTCTCAAAACAAATAGACATTAAAAAAATTAATGAAAAAATTGCTAATAAAACTTTAGTCCAAGAATCTTTTATGTCAATATTTGGTGAAATTATTAGTTAAAAAAAAAGATAAAGATCTATGGGCTTTATCCAACTTCTTTTTGCCTTGAAGAAAACAAATAAGAAAAGCCCAGAATTGTAAGATCATCTGTTATTTGTACAGAATATAATTCAATCTTTGAGGATTTTATTTTTAATGCTGGCTTCCTACTATAATAAGGTATATTGGTTACCTGCCAGTAGTCCAGATTTACACCACAGTACAAGTGCATAAGACTGTTCGCTGGCCTCTCACAGACAACTATGGTAAATGAACACCCAAAAGTCATTCAGAGTTGCCCTTCCAAATCACTTGCAGCTATTTGTTATTTAATCTCCACAGCAATGCTTTTGTGACATAGGTCAAGATCTCTTTGTAGGCAACCAGGTGGCTGAGTCAAATGACACAAAGTCAGGATTTTAGGGCTTCATTCAGCTGCTCCATTTTCATTTCTGTTTATTACACCAAAGTAGTAAGACTTAACCCAACTATGTATTCAAAATGCAGGATCATAAAAGATAGACTCTGGGCTGCAATAAAAATTTTAAACCAAAAAATAAATAAAAAGATGTTTCATACAGCTGTGGAGTTTGCATTTATAGAAGAGTATTTGTTAACATAATAACAATCTTAGCATTAAGAGTTTATATTTCTTAAAAGTTCTTCAGAGCTTGGAATACTCACCAATACCTTGTGGCAGATGGCATATAAATGGGCTTACTTACCACTTTGTTCATCTTTTGTTTTAAATTTATTTATTAATCCACAAAGGAAGTGAAATGTTTCTACGGGAAAAGTATAAAGACTGAGTTTATGAATATAAAAATGAAGGGTAATATAAGAACCAGCCCTGAAATAATGCAAAATAAATTGCTATCAAAAAGCAAGAAAAAAATTAGAAAACAGTGGATATTTCCACCTTTGAAAAAAAGAGAAAATGCTACTCATCTTCCTCTGTTAAACCCTGACTTACCTTTCCCCAAATAAGTCAATTGAGTCTTAATATTAAATGTCTATTGATGTAGTGGGAATAATGAGATTATTAGTCTATTTATCTCTCTGCACATATACATTACACTTAAATTCAAGACATACTATCATTTGAGGCATTTATTTTTTTAAATGTCAATGTTTTATTTTAAAGAGAGAGAAACAAAAAAATTAAGGGAATAAAAAGAAGGGTCAGAAACAATGTGACACAATAATAGTGATAGAAAGGACCCTAGGGAGCCATATAGGACATTTATCTATCTGTAAGAAGCCTGCAGCTTAGTTATTTAAGATAAATACTTGTGCACATTCTTCTTTGTACACATCCTTGAAGCAACGGACTAGAAAGCAACACAACTATCATGGTTTTTGTTTTTTGTTTTGTTTTGTTTTGTTTTTGCTATTTAATAACAATATGCCTTTTTCATAGTCATCGAACTTTTTTGTGCTTCAGTTTAGCCATATAGAAAATCAATGTATTGTATTATGAACTTTAAGTTTCTTCTATCTCTAAGACTCAGAAAATACAGACTAAATTTAAAGAGATTTTTATTTCTCAGGTTGAAATCAGAAATTTTTCTCCTAGCTAATAAATAAACTCTCAAGGAAAAAAAGGCCAAGTTCCAACATCAAAAGCAATATCTGACTTTGTATGCATTGCTAAATATCGCCAAGGAGAAATGCAAATATGTATTTGGGGTGTGTGTGTGTGTGTTGTGTGTGTGTGTGTGTGTGTGTACATCTGTGGTATTTGTCTACACCTACACATAAATGTGAGATCAAACTAATGGGTCAGCATAATGAATGCTATATGAATATAAATCTATACTTTATATAAATATTAAGCATCTTAATTCTATGGGACATTCTCTTGGGCTTGCAAAATGTATGAAGTATAAATCACAGAACTCATCAAGATACAATAGTTCTAGGGGCACCTGGGTGGCGCAGTCGATTAGGCGTCCGACTTCAGCCAGGTCACGATCTCGCGGTCTGGGAGTTCGAGCCCCGCATCAGGCTCTGGGCTGATGGCTCAGAGCCTGGAGCCTGTTTCTGATTCTGTGTCTCCCTCTCTCTCTGCTCCTCCCCCGTTCATGTTCTGTCTCTCTCTGTCCCAAAAATAAAAAATAAACGCTGAAAAAAAAATTAAAAAAAAAAAGATACAATAGTTCTAATTTGAAAGAGGTTAAAGTCATATGTGCAAAATTGACCTGGAGGAAGTAAAGACCTTTAAGTTTATAACTGAAGTGTGTAGCATCCTCGCTGAGAATAGTATCTTTTTAAAGTTGATTATCTGTGACTTAATGTATGTTGCATTTAAAGAGAGGCAAGATATGGAGGTAGCTACCCACCATCTACTGTGAGTTTCACAGGATTATAGAATCTCAGGTGATACCAGGGCTTGGCCAACAGAGTCACAATAATTTCAGAATTAATTACTTAATTTGAAAACCCAGAAAGTCTATGAAGTCAGGAGTGAGACAGGCATGGGTCCTCTTGAACAGAACAATATCAGGGCAATGCATTATATTATTTAAGAGAGAAGGTTCTGAGCCAACTTGCCTTAGTTTTAATGGCAGGCAGCCCTGACACTTCCTACCCAAGCAAAACGGATAAGTCATTTAATGTCTCTGTACCTCGATGTCCTCTATTTTGAAAAAAAATGCGACTGTGGTCTTCACCTCATACAGTTATAACATCCAATGTGCTTAGAAAAAATATCCATAGCATATAAGCACAATGTGGTCAATCTCTGTCAGTTTTTCCATTTAGTGTCCCTCACCCAACTCTGGACAGTCCTGACAGCACATGGCTAAAGCTCTTCTTTTTGGTGCTTCTTTCACTTTATCCACTTTCTATCTCTTTAGTCCATAGGCTTCTGTGCCAATCTGAGACTTGATAAGATGTCTAGGTCTTTACTTTTCTTCACTTGTCATGAAAAAAATCATTTATTCAACAAAGCTTTATTCAATAAATACTATGTGCCTGATATTCTAGACACTGCAGACACAGGAATGTTATATCAGATGGAGACACACACTATGAAGAAAAACCGTGCTGCGGAGTGTTAGTTCTCCAACAGGTGATCTTTGAGCAGAAACCTACAGGAAGAGAGTGAATAATCCAGGAGGATATTGGAAGCCTGGGTGTTTGCGGAAGAAATGACAGTAAGTACAAATACCCTTCAGCAGGATCGTGCTTGCTGCCTAGTGCATCATAGAAGCTGGGGTATCTGAGGCAAAGTGAGGAAGAAAGGAGATGAGATCATGCAGCCTTGTGTAAGACATGTGACTTTTACTCTCAGTGCAGTATGAAACCTTTGAAGGGTGGAGTCAAGAAGGGGTGTAATCAAACATGGTTTACAAAAAAAAAAGTGCCTTTGATTGATGTGTTGCAAATAGATTGAAAGAGAGTAAGAGCCAATGCAATTAGAAAGCTGTTGCAAAAATTTAGGTAAGAATAATGACCATGAAGAAAGAATTTGTATTCTGGATGTTTAGGATTTGGGAATAGAACCAACAGGGTTTGGGGGTGCCTGGGTGGCTCAGTCGGTTAAGCTTCTGACTTCAGCTCAGGTCCTGGTCTCACTGTTTGCGAATTCAAGCCCTATATGGGGTCCTGCACTGACAGCTCAGAGCCTGGAGCCTGGTTCAGATTCTGTGTCTCCCTCTCTCTCTGCCCCTCCCCTGCTTGTGCTCTGTCTCTCCAAAATAAATAAATGTTAAAAAAAATAAAAATAAAAAAATAACCAACAGGGTTTGTTCACAGACTGGAGGTGGGTGTGAATAACAGAAGTTATAGACAACTTCAGTGTTTTTGGTGTGAGTACCTGGGAGGATGGAGTTGACTTTTAATGGGCTGGCAAAATTATGGTATGAGTAGAGTATGGGGAATCTGGGGTCATGTTAGTTTGTTTAAATGTGATATGGCTATTAGGTATCTGTGAAGTAGTAACAAGGAGGCAGTGAGGTAGATTGTCAAGATGTGGTTACTCTCAGAGTGAGATTGCAGGGGTGGACCCATTATTACCATCATATTTTGGATGTGCCCATTACTTTAATTCATTAACAACATATTAGTCATTTCCCTCAGTATGTACATCAATGAATGTTAGTATGACAATAAGTAATAAAATACCTTCATGTCTACTGTACCCAACAAGGTATTGGTAGAACTGTAAGAGATCACCTACACAAGCATGATGGACAGCTGCATGTATGAGGCAAAGGGACAGCCCCCACAATTGTTGGTACCATTATTTTTGCCACCTCTCTACACTTAGACATTATTTGCCTATATTATATCTCTGAATCCACAGCTTCCTAAATTCTAGTCTCATATACCATAAGATGGAAGGGTGATTATTGACTTCAAGCAGAAGGAAAAATTGAAACAAAATAATTTACTACTTTTGACTATCCAACTGAGTCAGAATAGTGATCTCCACAAATGAAGATAACATTTCAAACCATTTTCATTCCATGAGTCTGAATGTATGTTCTTCCATTATTAGCTCTCATTTTTTTTCCTTCTAACATATCCTTGCTTTTAATGTTTTCCTGGTCTGTTCTAAATATATTAAACTACATGGAAATGGAATTTTATTTACTCCTGAGAATTCTGATGATTTGTTAGCTGAGATAATTTCCTATGCTGTATTAATGTGCTTGTCCTTACAGACTCTAGGAAAAAAGCAAGTTTTCTTTTTTATTTAAAAATTCTTCCTAAATATAGACACAGGTTCCCATGCAGTGCCTAAATGGATTACAATTGCTATACTTTGTATTTTGGTAGACTTTCCTTTTTTGGTGTACCTGTTCTTTCTCTCATTTCATTCTATGCCACTTATTTTTAATTAAGTATAATCACTTCTCACCAGGATGCTTCCTTTTGTTCTAGAAAGTTGCCTCTAAATTCTTCAAATGTTCAAAAACCACTAAACATTTACTAATACAGTGGGATTCATTCTTTGGAATGTCTCTAAAACAATGCATGTTCTATGTAACAAATCAAAATATGCATACCACTGTCTCTGCATTTCCAAAGCTGTTTCTGATTACTGATAGAAATTCCCCTGTTCTTCATTAAAGGCTGAGATTCTTTTAAATGCTTATTTACGGCTGCCTGGTCCACAGGGGCAGACTGTGGATTTAATCGCCTACAGCACCAAATCTCTTTTAACATTTGGCCAACTGAGGATTGGGTAACTTGTTGGTTGAGGGGGTGAGGGGTGCCACGTTCCTACTCAGTGTATAGATAACGTAGCCACAATCCAATATGCTTCATTTACTTTCAAGTATTATTAACACTAATGAGCACAATACCCACACATCAGGAAAAGATACAGAAGAGAGTCACTGCTTCTCAGACTTCATTAAACTCAGTATTGTTTATTCAGGGGACAAGTCTCTAATTTTAGAATGTTCTTTAAAGACAGATGAAAACAAATACAGTGTAATTAATAAAAAGTATTACTTCCTTGTTTAATAGATAGCATGTACTCAGATATAGCTGTGAGTTTTAAAAGATATTTCCCAGGGTAAAAGGAGAAGATAATTAAGTGTACTATAATAGAAAGCAATTCATTAAATTACAATGAATTTTATTTTCTCCTGATATAAGTAAAATAGGCAGGTGTCCACATTAATTTTGTATCTCCTTTTGTGACTGTGATCTACTGCATAAGGCCCTCATTTAAATTTAATTTTTGTTACATGATTAATATTGTTATTTATTGTGTATGTTAATGCTTTTGGCTTTGCATCCACACTATAAAATTAAAACTAAGTCTTTCCTCTTGGAATGTCAGTTCATTTTCTTTTTCTTTAATCTTAAATCTAGAATTTGTTTTCAAGGTCTTTTCTAAAATGATAACCTTCATATGAGTCATAAGAGTTTAAAAACATCTCTGGATTAGTCTGGCTTCAGTGAGGTTAAAGGCAGCAACAGTATGCTCACAAAGAGATACGATAAGCAGTTATAATGGGTATCACTCAACACAACACCAAATATAAATCAAAACTAACAAATGCCCTCCCCCACAAATCCTCTCAAGTTAAGTTCCTTGAATTTAATTATTATAGCAAATGGTAATATAACAAGAGTGTCTACTGTCAGGGGGAAAAAAAAAACAAAACTTTAAGACAGATGTGAACCATACAAAGCGTATGTAAAACACGTGTGATCCAGAGCAAGGTCATAGGACCCATTGAAAGAACACATGTGGAGTACATGAACCACATGCGGACACATGTTGCAAAATCATGTGTTTCTGTTTATTGCCGAGACTCATATCATATTCTAAAGAAATCAGAGGCTCTTAAATAAACTTTGTACTTCTTAAAGTAAATGGATACTTTTTTGTTTTAAAATCCCTTCATGTAGGCAGACAAGGGTCCTCAAATCTAATACGGGGTCTGAAAATACTCAAAACCCTGTTTCACTCCTGTTTTCCTATCCCAGGGTGATTCAGTTGATTATTCTAAGGGAATAAAGATTTCTTCCTTGCCCACAGCTAATCCTTTGAGGATGCCATAGCTTATAATGAAACCTAAGCAAACAGAGTCTATGTGTGTGAATTAGGAGCCACTGTGGTTTGAATGGGCTTTTTCTTTCCTAAAATTGAAATTAGCAAGACATTGATGCCTTATCTCATGTATATGGAATAAAATTAAAATCTTCCATACTTGTAGAAAATCATCGAAAAATAAAATCTAAAGAGAATATTTGTTTTATAACTTGGAGGAATAAGATACTTATATAATTTAAAGTGAATATTAAAAAGACATGTATATACATAGAAATAGTCACAAATATGTTACATGTCTCTCCCATTATTTTCTAGAGCATAGTAACAGTAACAGTGCCTTATGCATAAGCATTGATTTAATTAGAATCTAAGCCCCTTAAGAAAATGTAGTACAACCAGAATTGGGGAAGACAACTACATGCTTTTGTAGAAAGAATCTAGGCTACAGTAACAAATGACGGGAGTCAAAGTTTGACTCTCATGGCTATTAAACTTGTAGCTTCCAACAAATGATACACTTTTTTGAGTCTCAGTTTTTGCATAAAGAAACCTTCTTAAGGGGCACCTGGGTGGCTCAGTCGGTTAAGAGTCTGACGTCGGCTCAGGTCATGACTTCACTGTTCGTGAGTTCGAGCCCCGCATCGGGCTCTGTGCTGACAGCTCAGAGCCTGAAGCCTGCTTCTGATTCTGTCTCCCTCTCTCACTGCCTCTCCCCTGTTTGTGCTCTGTCTCTCAAAAATAATAAATAAAATATTCTTAAAAATGTTAAAAAGAAGAAAGAAATCTTCTTAATAGGTTTGTAAATTTCATAAATTATTATATGCACAATCCTATTGTAAACAGAAATGTATTACATGTATGTGTGTTAGTTATTTCCATTCACAATGTACTCATGAGAAACACGGATCCAGAAAGGCAAGCCAATTGTCACATGACTAATATAATTAGTAGGGCTAAAACAAGAAGATAGATATTGTTACCTAAGTTTCCTCAATCATCTTCCAAAAGGCAAAATGAGCGGAGTTATGTTTCTCATTAACAGGACATTCATTCTGACCTTAAGTCAACAGACATGCATTGATACCACAGATAATCATAATTATAATAATGTCACATTCACATGTATAGCATTTTACATTTTCCCCATGTAAAGCATGATCCAAGAAGCATTTGTCTCTCCCACTTTATGTAGCAAGTAAGCAGGGAAATTTGCCTCTTTTCTATAGATTAATAAGCTAAGGTTCTGAGGACACGGTAAATAGGTTGCTTAAATTCATATATTTATTAAGAAACAGAATGAAGAATCCAATTCAACAGGTGAAATTCTAAGTCCAGTAATTATTTGCCACTAAATTAAAATACTTAAATATATTAATGCAGGCTCTCAATATCATGTATCTGAATGCTTGTATCCCGAATAATATTTCTAATGATGCTGTCCTTAAAAAGGAGGGTATGAAGGAAGAAAAGCAAGACATTAGGAGGAGAAACTTTAGCACTGAAAGGAACGGGAAGATCGTCTTTTGTTATTGTTCTTGGCAAAGTGCAGTGCACCATCCAGCAATTCCTGAAAAGATAAATGCTCCCAGCTGCTTACCACACTTCAATGTGTCTGTTACCTATTGTTTCTTGTTGCTTTTGAAAATATCATTCTATTATATCTCAAGATTTTAAAACTATTTTCCTTAGCAAATACAGTTTTTAGCTAAAATTTCTTTGATAGTGTGACTTTTCCCTTTAAACCTGGCTCACTGCTATTCACACTTGAAGACAAAATTCTAATATCAGTCTGTAAATCCTTCCTTGACTGTCCCAGATGGAGTGGATTCCATCTTTCCCTTGTACTTGTCACATTATGTTACAATTCATCTATTTGCATGTCTGCTTTTTTCTCTGCATCTCTGCTTTTTATTTGTTTGAAAATATCTCAAGAGCAGAGTAATTATTTTTACAACTTTGTATCCATAGTGCTGAGTAAAGTTATCTAAAATGGTAATTATGGCTGGATCAGTCCATAGCACATGAGACTCTTGATCTCAAGGTCGTGAGTTTGAGCCTCACACTGGGGGTGGATTTTACTTAAAATAAATAAATAAATAAATAAATAAATAATAAATAAATAAATGGTCATTTGAGCAAGTATAAAATGAATGAGTGGACAATCATATGTTATTAGTTTTCCTTTTTGGTATTGGTTGACTTAGAAGCTCACAAGCTCAGTTCAGGTGCTAGTTAGGGGCCAGCCCCATACAGTACTAAATTACTTCCACACTAAAAGAAAATAATCCAAATAACCAAGCTGCTAGATTTTTGTTGATTCCTCTTAGTCTATTTATGAAAACATCCTTTAAATAATCAGCTAGAGAAGTAGTCTGACTCTTCTTTTACATGATTGTACGTTACACATGATATCATTGTCATGAGACACTCTCCCCACTCCCCACCATGATGGTGGAAACAGCATTGACATCAGGCTAATGTAGAGAACTATAGACAATATCACTGCATTGGGTCTGGAATTATTTTCCTGGATTTCGACAATAGATTATGTACACACTTTTATACCCTGCATCTCCATTGGAAATTACAAAAAAAAAAAAAAAGAGTAATATTTGTCGTTTCAATTTGCCACACCCATTGACATTCCTCTATTAGAGATGTGGAGCTGGAAATGTGAGTCTCGCCCCTTTCGTCTCATCATTAATGAGCCATGAGGAATGAGAACCACTCCTCATTTTGGCTGTGTGCTTCCTACCATGTGTAAGGCAGACACTGTGTCAGCCATCTTCCAAAGGGGTATGCTGATCTTGCATGCTTTCACATTTGATCAATGCAAATTTGACAGTACCCACTTGCTTTTTCCAAGGCTGGGTCTTATAACTCTTCAAACAGGAATAAAGTTTCCAGCTCAATCAGAATTGATTGTTCTAGTCCTCTTCTCCCATCTAATTCTCCCCATAGTAATCCCGTAATGTCCACATGACCACAAATATGATAAATATGTTTTAAAACCTCCTCTGTGCACAGGTAGGCACGAAATTTTTGTACACAGGATGGTTTTGTTCAGTCTAGACCCACCCCACCTCATCAGGCTTACGTTCAAACCATTTTTTTCTGCCCCCTCTTATTTAATTTTAGTCTCCAGCCACATAAAGTCCTCATGGCTTTTCGAATATGATTTCTACTTGATTTTTCTGGCGTGTCTATCTCTACCTCAGCCTAACATCCTTACTGATCCTTCAATAATTAACTGAAATATCGTCTATTTTGGTGACTCGCTTTCTTTTTATGCTTTCAGAGCACTTTGTACTACTTCTATAGAAGAAATTGTCACATTGTAATACAATTATTTGCTTCGCATCCCATTTTGCATTAGACTGGAGAATTAGTCAAGCTAAGAAATTATATCACATACATTTTCATATACATCTGCATTTGCCCAGTATTAAATAGTATATGGTATTTTAATCCTTGAAAGATTAAAGGAAGCAATGCAGGGAAGGAACAGCCAATCCTATATGAAAAGGAGCAGTTAATGCATACATCCCAAAATATACTTTGCAAGAGAATTAGCAATTTGTTATTCTTAATCCCCAGATATTCATTTTTAGTAAAGGATGCCCCTGAAAATAAAGGATATATTATGACTTCTGAATAAATCTGTTTCGTTTTTTATAGAGCATTGTGTTTGCTTGGGGAAGAAGGGTTTCAGATACAGAATGACTTTTAACTTTTGTTTTTATTATAATATGATCACCTCTCAATATTAGACCAGCTTTTAAAGCAAACAATGCTTGTATTTATCATTTTCTTGTGCACATCATTACTAAAGCCACTTTATCACCGAATTTTGGTTTTCAATAATAAGCATGTGCTCATAATCCCATCTTGGGATGATATCAGCCAAACCATCATAATTAGCATCAATCTAATAAATATGCATTTGTATCACATATCAATAAAATAATAACAACTGAGTGCCTACAATGTACAAGGCACCCTGGAAAGGAGTAGCTCACTGAACAACTGTGAGATCCTAATTAGTAACAGAAAATCCTGAAGAATATGTATATATAGTTGAAGCTTTATTTCTGTTATGTTTTCTGATGACCTGAACACTAAGAGTGTGAATGTTCAGAAGTTTTTGATATCTGAGGAACTTCCAAAGGTAGGATTGTCTCTAAATCAGATAGAATAGGGTACAATCTCCATACATTGTGCTATACCTCAAGAGAACTTTCCACTGTGCTCCAAACAACGCATGTATACACCACACACACACACACACACACACACACACACTCCCTTTATTTCTGAAAGTCACTCTGAGTTTTAGTTTAGCCAAATAGTCTAGTGCATTCCTTAAAAAGGTTCAGGGAAGAAGTGACATTTAATTCCTTGAAAGGAATGAATTAATTCATGTTTCAGAGACAGTTTTGCTAGGGAGCAAGACTGAGGAAGTGCATTACAGATAAGGGGGAAGTGAGAGGTTAACTCCATGTACTTCTATGTAGATCAAGTAACACTAACTTTTTTCAGACTTGCCATTGTCAGAAGAAGCCTCCTCTATCTAGAAGTCTCAATCCTGAGAATTTATAACAACATGGACAACACCAGAGTCAAAAAAATTTTTTTTCTTAGGGGCACTTGGGGACTCAGTTGAATGTCTGACTCTTGATTTTGGCTCAGGTCGTGATCTCACGGTTATGAGATCCAGCCCATGCTCAGTGTACAGTCTGCTTGGGATTCTCTCTCTCCTCTCTCTCTACCCCTCCCTCATTTATGGTCTCTCTCTCTCTCTCTCTCTCCTCTCTCTCTCTCTCTTTCTCTCTCAAAATGAATGAATAAACATTTAAAAAGGAAAAAAAAAGCTTTTTTTCTTAAATCTTCCTAGCAAGAATCTGAGGAGTAATAATTTAATACAGTCCCAGAGGTGTCACAGAATTGAAACTTCCTTCAATGTGTGATCCTTTCTCCTATGGTGACTGCCCCTTTCCTGGACTAACAACAAGTACTCTTTATGGCCCTTCCATTACTACAAACTGAGGTATTTTTTAATGATAAAAATATCTCCTATAGATATTTGTCTGTTGAAACCGCATACCATGTCCTAATATGGTAGCAGTTCCATTTTAAGTCAAGCAAGTCTTGCTGGCGTGTGTGAAAGTTATATTTCTCATAATGACATATAAAACAATTTATAAATCATCATAGGATACAGGGTAAAGATCATGTAAGAAGAATTATTTATTATAGGGGTAATATATTGATTTTCATTTTTTGTTCTTTTTTAAATGTTTATTTTTGACGGGCTAGGGGAGCATGAGTGGGGGAGGGGTAGAGCAAGAGAGTGAGAGAATCCTAAGCAGGCTCCGTGTGATAGAAGAAGGCCTGATATGGGGCTTGAATTCACAAAACTGTGAGGTCATGACCTGAGCCAAAGGTGTATGCTTAACCAACTGAGCCCCCCGGGAAGCCCTAATGTTTTGTCCTTATTGTGGTTTTTTGATGGGGCACTTTACTGAAGGACATCTAAGAATGCTGGAGCTCCAGGCTGCCCCAGTCAGTTGAGAGTCTGACTGTTGGTTTCTGTTTGGGTCATGATCTCATGGTTTGTGAGTTTAAGCCCCGTGTGGAGCTCTGCACTGGCAGTGTGGAGCCTGCTTGGGATTGATTCTCTCTCTCCCTCTCTCTCTGCCCCTCCCCCACTCGCACCGTCTCTGTCTCTTTCAAAATAAATGGATAAACTAAAAAAGCAAACAAACAAAAAAACAAAAAACAAAATGAAAAAAAAGCACATACGTTAAGGTTTTCATTCAATATCTTTCCATTATTGAGAGTAGTACTATTCTTATTTATTAACAATTTTACAAAGATAAGTAAGCATGGGGAACACATTGTTTCAAAGCAATGTGTGACAGAAAACGTTGTGCTTATATTATTCAAGGTCCTTAATCCATTTTGTCTATCTATCTCAAAAGAAATATATGTTTTGAGGTATTCGGAAACTATGTCCAGAAGTATCTTGTGTTTAGTTTTTTTTTGTATTTTTTAAATTATCCATAAAAATCATCGTATGTTTTAATTTCATTAGAATTTATTTGTAACAAAATACCAGACTTCTTAAAAGAAATCTGGACTCCTTTTTCTTACACACACACACACACACACACACACAATTGATCATATAAACTTATTGATTTTGAAATCTAGTCTATTATAATCAAAATGCACAGAATTGTGCACAGAAAGCTGCATGTGCACCTAACCATGGTTCAAACATGAGATGTTCTTTTCCCCAAAGCCTTTTGCATTATACCCTGAAATATATAAACAAAACATTTAAATCACTTAGACCATATCTTGACTTGTATCTATATTTTGCATATATTCTTTCAACACATGTTCCTGAAACCAGGAAGCATGAGACTATGAAGGTACTGCTTAATTTAGTGCCACTGCCTTCAATAACCTGTAATCTTTTCAAATGGATTTTCATTGGGTCAAAATTAAAATTGAGTCACTTGGCTAAGGTTTGTTCTCTTGGAACACACTGGAGTGTCCCTGATGCTTGTATGCGTACCTAAACCTCTATAATGTTAAGAGGATGTGCACAAGAGCAACAAAAGAAAGGTCTATCTTGATGCTACCATGGCTTGTTTGAAAGCATTCTCATAAAAAAAAAGTTGCAAGAATTATTTCCAGCACAGTATATGGGAATTAGGCACATAATTCTGACTACAATAGTGGGAGTGGTGAGTTTAATTCCACCCACACATCCTTATTAACTGAAAGCATCATTTCCAAGTTGCAAGACTTCAAAATCCTGGTTCCAGCAGCAATGCTGTCTGCCAGTATCCCATAAAGCTTTATTTCCCCAAGGTTTCCACAATATGACATATTTGGATCATGTTCAGTTCCTACCTTCCCCTGTGTACATTCATTTTGTGTATTTTTATTGTTCTCTTAATTATCTGCACATAGATATTAATTCCAGAATGTACAAATGGGCTCCATTGTGATTTCTCCACCACACTTTGTATGATAACATCACTTATGAATGCTATTTACAAGTTTCCAGGCAGACGTGTGGTTGATCTAAATTTGCGGGACAACAGCATTCAGATATCTGCTTTCAATTTATGTGCATGTTTTCCCCTGTTATTTTCCCTTTTTTATGGCTGTATTAATTGTTGCCAGAAGTCTCTATGAAATGAATGAGCAAGCCAACAATGGAATGTAGCAGATTAGAAATTATTGTTTTGCCCCATCTGAGAAACGTGTCAATGCAGCCTAATCCTTATGTCTTAGGAACATTCGTGGAATGTTACACCACTTGATTCTCAGCATGTGGGCACTAGCTGACCACCGGGACATGAACTGTCCTAAAGTTGATGCTTTTATCGACCCATTTGACACTGATGATACTTGCAGAAATGATGAAGCGAAAACTAACCCATCACGAAGGGAAACAGGACATGTGGGAATTGGTATGTTGCAGCTCACTAAGTCTTAAGGCATTAAGGCTAAGGATTAATCCACAGAGTCTGTGGCTGGCATCAAAGCCATATACCAGCAGCATGCCTCAGTGAGTTAAGCAGCAGAATGGGGAGCAAAGGGCCCTGTGTCCTAATCCCCAAGTATCGACTTACTATTTGGTCAGGTTTATTTCTGTGAATGTCTTTTGGCACAATGCAATACGTTCTTCCATTTAAAAAAAAGAACTTTAAAAAAGTATAAATAGAACTACTAATTACTTGAAAATACTGTTTAAAAGAATATGCGTAAAACCATAATTTATACAACATATAACTTTTATGAATCTAGGCTAGAAGACCCTGGCCAAGTTACAGTGGGATCAAAATCTCGAGGATTTGAGTGATCAATTAAAGAATATAGCATGAGTCTTTAGATTGAGATTAAAGTGTAATTTGATCTAGTCAATAAACAATAACATGACAAGAAAATATCTCTAAACCTTTCCTACTGTCACTTCTGCGAACAGTTCAAGGGGACACAAAACTTCCATTGATCTAGAAAATTGAAGTAATAATCAGTCCTTCTTTCTCTCTACCTCTGCCTCTCTCTCGTTTTTTTTTTTTCTCATTTTTATACTTTACCAATTATTCTCATAGACCCAATCCATTAAGTCAGAGTCTCCAGAGGTGTGGTCCAGGCATGGGTATTTTTAAAAACACCCCAAGTGACACAAATGAGTACCCAACATTGAGAGCATTTTAGAAGTTCTAATCAAAAGTTTACTCTCACTGTAAATAGCAGCATGAAATATGTCTGTGAGTGTGTGTGTATCTATGACCAATTCCCAGAGTAGATTACTGGCTCCCAAATAATAATTTGTTCCATAGTAATGTTAAATAGCCACTGCCAACTGCTTAGTAAGAATGTTATGCTTGACTTGTTTTGTTTTTTTGCCTTCCTTCCTTCTTTCTCTTTTTCTTTCTTGACCAAATCAGAGGTAGAATCCCTTATACTTTCTTTAAAAAAAAATTCAGCTTGATTGACAACGCTACACTTACATGTACAAGTATTTGACAAGGAAATGTTTCTGCATCATGTTACTAAATGACATAGGGTTGTCAGCATGGGGCCACCTCCTTTTGTCCCTTCATGGCATACAGCTCTCAATACCCATCTACACAGTCAACTGCTATTTTTACTCACTCTTAATGAAGAACACTTTCTTTCTTGCCTCTGTCTATATAGGCTAATGGAGGACTATATTCACTTAGTACAAAAGATAAAAATATGTAACATATCAAGCAGTAATAAATGATGGCTTCTAGTCTTTGTCCTTATGCAGATTCCAACAAACGTTCACTCAAGGAATATTTTAAAAAATATTTCCTGAGTGTTATAAGTGCAGAAGAGAAGGCTTGCAAGACATTTATTAGTGGAAGGAACATGAAAAGGTACGGAGAACCTTCACAGAATGATGCAGATCTGATATTCATAGAAGGAGAGACAAATGGGAGGCAAATTAAATAGGAAAAGTCTGGGGGCACCTGGGTGGCTCAGTCAGTTAAGCGTCTGATTTCAGCTCAGGTCAAAATCTCATGGTTTGTGAGTTCGAGCCCCACGTTGGGCTCTGTGCTGATAGCTCAGAGCTCAGAGCCTGGAGCCTGCTTTGGATTCCCCTCCCCCACTCATGTCCTGTCTCTCTCTCTCTCTCTCTCTCTCTCTCAAGAATAAATGTTTAAAAAATAGGAAAAGTCTCAGACTAAATCACAGTTTCAAGAAAAATTTGGCAAGGCCAATGGGCCAACCTACAGTCAATGTCACCTGTTGGAGCTATATTTCATTTCATAGGAACGTCTTGTTTTACTGTCCCCAGCAGCTCTGTCCTCTGCTGGGAGCAACTTGCAGAAAGTGTGGCAGTAACTGGAGCCATCATCAATTATACTGTTTATAATAGGAAATCTGAAAGCCAAGATTTCTTTTTTTTTTTAATTTTTTAAATATTTATTTATTTATTTTTGAGAGAGAGAGTGGGGAGGTGAGGGGCAGAAAGAGGGAGACACAGAATCTGAAGGTCATGTTTTCAAATCTACCCCAGTCCATCTTTTGTGATACACATACCAACTTTTCCATGATGTTTAAGGTAACAGCTCTTCCATGGCTCCTATGGGCTTATCTTCCTGAGGAGAAACTTAAAAATGAAAGGTTTGTAAGATGAACAACAGCCCCCCTCTCTACAAATGGTCACAGAACCGCAGCTCGTACTCATCTTTGTCCATCTCCAGTACCACCTCTAAATATCTCTGACCTGGTAGGATGGGCCAGATGTTACCTGAATTTGTTGAAGTTGCACTACAGGAAAGAAACTTTGAAATTATGAGACATAGAGCTAACAGAGAGTGGCTGTCTTATTTGTTTGTTCACCTGTAGGGGTGGGGGAAGAGAGGGAGAGAGATAAGGGACTTGCACTCAAATGGCTCACGGAGAGATAAGGAGGAGGACTCCAAATTGATTACGTTAGAATGTAAGTAAATGGCATTTGAGCAATGCACAGTCTCTAATTTCCAAGACATGTTTGCCACACAATTATCCTTTACATAGACTTCTAGTAATCTTTGCTCAGAAAGCTCTGACTTTGTAAAACCATGAAAATATTCATAGAGCCTTGTTTCCCACTATCACTTCAAAAGGTCTTGACAGTGTGACTCAAACACTCATTCCTGAGGTTCTGAGTTCTTGTCCATTATACGGGTCTCCTAAACATGTTTGTTCACTGTTACAATGGGGCCAAGTGAGTAGCAAAAGGTGCTCAGGTATACTATCAGGTTTTCACACTGATCCACATGGGGGATCGTTTGCAGTCAACAAGCAGCCTATTGTTTTTCTTTATAGGAATAGAGCCATATCAAAGGTTCAGCTTTGGCCATCACTCTTTCCATGCTTATAGAAGCTTCTCTAGCAGTAAATATGCTCCATTCCCTGTGGTTCTTGTCAGAGTGTTATATTCCATGCTAAGAGGATGTGTTTCTAGGTCAATGAATTATTATTTACCCCAGTATCAAATCCCAGCCCCCTTGATTAAGTATCATTAAAGTCCAGTTCTAGGGTGTTTTCCTTGACTCTTGCTGGTACCTGCTAGCTAATTTTGAAATTTCTCCAATATATAATCTTTTTTTCTTTTTTATCAGACCCTGCATATCCATAGCCAAGTTACGCTGGTATTTAACACTCATTGGCAGCTTAGGAGTCGGGAAAGATGGTAGAGGAAGCTACTGAAATACCACGTTGCCTTGTAGAGGAGAGGATTTTGCAGCTCTTCTAAAAAGGACAAGTGCTAGTTCTTGAGAAAAAAATGGGACATCTTTATAAACTTACAGAGTTCAAGAATTGGCAGAGCCACTTTCTCAGAAGCATACTTTCAGAAGTTACCATCCCTACTCTCAGGTTCCAAGCTGTTCAGATCTTCCCTGGGGAAGCATTCAAATGTCTCCTGACCTCCACTCAGATTTTTGGTATGCTGCCCAGCTTTTACCGTGGGAGATAAAGGTACTTTTGTAAATTGCCAAAGAAGTCTTTAACTGCTTGCTAATTGCCCTTGGTTTCTCCTTATCCTTCTATAAGGAGTCAATACAGATTAGTAGTAACCAGCAACTCTGCTCTATTTATAGGTATAATTCCCATCATATTTTACAAATTCCTGAATCAACCACAACTTCAAGGATATTTCCCTCCAACAGGATATTTTCCCAAATTTAAAATATGAAAATCTTTAGTCAGGTGAGTGACCATCTCGTGTTAGAAACTCTCTATGCCCCAATTACCATTCAGCTTGGTGTACTTTTCATCAGCATGATGGAGAGTGGATCAATCCCAAATCCTCATTTTACCACCAGTTTTCTTGAACTACTCTAGTTACCATTTATATTATTTTGGGTGCTTCAAGATGCAGAAGACAAATAGGATTAGTGATGAAAGTAAGATGAAAGGTGGGGTTGGGCAGGAGAATGTGAAGAGAATCTATAATATAATATAATATAATATAATATAATATAATATAATATATTTATAATATATAATATTTATAATATATAATATTTATAATATATAATATTTATAATATAATATATAATTTATAATATAAATATAATCTTATATAAGAAAAGTAAAATGGAATGAGTATGAGTATTACTGCAGAGGAATGACATAGTGTATGTGTGGGTGTGTGTGTGTGTGAAAGACAGAGAGGGAGAGGGAGAGAAGGGCACTCTTTAGCATCACTAATTTAACCTCATTAATTCTAACAAATTAAAAGTTGAGATGCAGAGGGGCGCCTGGGTGGCTCAGTCAGTTAAACGTCAGACTCTTGCTTTTGACTCAAGTCATGATACCATGGCTCATGAGTTCGAGCCCCAAATTGTGCTCAGAGCTGGCCATGCAGAGTCTGCTTAGGATTCTCTCTCTTTTTCTCTCTCTATGCCCCCCTGCATCTCTCTCTTTCTCTCAAAATAAATAAATAAACTTTTTTAAAAAGTTGAGATGCAGAGAGTAGCTTGAAAATACAAAAATATCTATAATTTGTTTACAATTATTTTAGTCCCATGAATTTTTTATATAAGGAACTCTACAATAAACTCTTTTCAAGATACTCTTAGCTGCTAGGAATCAGGCTATATCTTTTGATATATTCTCAAAGAGAAAGATATTGAAACATTACTTTTAAATTTCGGAACTTGACGATAACATTTTGAGTAACTATAGATAGAATATACCCAATATTTCTGTTTTAAGACAGAAAAACATGTGCCATTACTTTCATTACTCCAAACACCACAGATAAATTTAGGTCACCACAATGTAATATGAATGAATTACCTGTGATCCAGAGAAGAGTATGAAAGTCTTTGTAATACCAGAAAATTCTCTTTATAAAACACACACACACACACACACACACACACACACACACGTATATGTATATGTATATATATATATATATACATATATATATATATATATGATGTCATTAAATAAAATTTTCTATTTGAAATAAGAGCATTGATTTATGAAAACCCTACAAAATATAGGTAATACAAAGTTTTTATGATAGAAAAGTCACAGAACCATGTCAGTCCTAGAAACGGACAGAACAGATGCAAAATTCAAAAGTTTCAGGTATGTAAATGAAAACAGCCAAGCTAAAAGGGAAAAAAAGGGGGGGCAGTTAAAAGTATCTTCTCAAACATTCTAGGGTGCCCCGGGATGAACCATTTAGAAATTCAAGATCAGAGCAGATCACTGACAGTAGATCAAGTTTTATCAAAGCCGACTACTTGGTCTGCAAGTGGAACAAAAGACATAGTTTAACAAATGCAGAAATAATGAGGGTTTCAGATTTCTAACCGAGGCACCAAAAGATACACTCGAGTCTAAAATTTCAAAGCATGGGAGTTCACAACTGAAACTGCACCATTGCCACATAGAATTTCTGCATACCACAGGCAGGACCTGTAAAAGCAAAAATTTCAGTCACGTCCTCTTTGTATTTCTATAATAAGAAGAGAGCATATGCTAGATCTAACCTATGAGAAATTTGCACATTTCAGTCTTTACGTTGGTTGACCAAAGAGGCCTGTTTATTCTATGGAAAGTTACGCACATTACTCTCCTGCAGATTCTCAAGATGATAAAGTTCAAAACACTGGCACCAGTCACCAAAAGATGATATTTCAAAGTTGCAAATTTGAAGTTGTGTCTTGGGTGAGACTAACACCTTATAAAATATACAAATGTAAGTAATTAATTAAAGAAATTAAATATGCAAATCTTTCTTTTCTTTTTTCTTTTATGAGATCCTAAGAGTAACTTCATTCTCTTCCTTGTTTATTCTCATTAGGAGCATAGGAAATGGAATGAGATCTAGATCATCATGAATTCATATGCTTCCATTCGTTAACTACGTGACTTGATCTATATAAATCTCAGTTTACACACATTAAAACTGAGAATACTATTCTTACCCACCTTTTAGTGTTACCGTGAAGGTAAAATGTGATAATAGAACTAAACTATAGTGGCTTACTAGATGCTTTAAAAAATGTAGTTATTGTTATATTGTTATTAATTTCTATACATCAAGAATGTGGCATTTTTCTACACCTTAAATTAATATAACAGTGTACATTAATAATACTTCAATTTAAAAAAATTAACGTTTATTTATTATTGAGAGACAGAGAGACACAGAGCGTGAGCAGGGGAGGGGTAGAGAGAGGAGGAGACACAGAATCTGAAGTAGGCTCCAGGCTCCGAGCTGTCAGCACAGAGGCTGATGCAGGGCTTGAACTCACAAACTGAGATCATGACCTGGGCCGAAGTCAGACATTTAACTGACTGAGCCACCCAGGTGCCCCAATAATACTTCAATTTTAAAAGGGGAAAAAAGAATGTAACAATTTGAATGTTCACATAATCACACAATTTCTACATTAAATGAATATGCATTCATTATCAAAGATATTCCTTTTATGAAGTTGTCTCTTAATTGCTGAAATGTCTGTTTTTTTTTAACATTTAAATCAACAGTTGCTCAATATTAATGCAAATAAGAGCTAGTAAAACATGGCTTTGAGGTTATGGCTTTAAGGATTGGGTGGAGAAGGTAAGTGTTAAAGGGACTTGGAATAACTAAGATAAGGTAGGCAGGTTTATTCAGACGGAATGAAAACTTGATTTTCCTGACAAGAGGTGTTCATTGGCAAAAAAGGTAGGAAGGGATCAATATATTCAGATTGATTAAAATGCACTAGAAAGTTTTTTTTTTTTTTTAAATTTTTTTTTTTTTCAACGTTTTTTATTTATTTTTGGGACAGAGAGAGACAGAGCATGAACGGGGGAGGGGCAGAGAGAGAGGGAGACACAGAATCAGAAACAGGCTCCAGGCTCTGAGCCATCAGCCCAGAGCCTGATGCGGGGCTCGAACTCACGGACCGCGAGATCGTGACCTGGCTGATGTCGGACGCTTAACCGACTGCGCCACCCAGGCGCCCCCACTAGAAAGTTTTAATGACAAAACTGTAGATGTCAAACTTTCATAATCAATGCTCCGAATTGCACTGTCATTCAAAATATACAGTATCAAACTTTGGGTCTTTGTTTTTAATGTATTTGTCCTGTGGCTAGAAAACTTCAAAAATTCTTTGGGGCCAAACATAAAAAATTCTCTACTTCTCTGAACATGTCTTTAACTGAAAGATTACAGGCTAGGATTTACTTGCAGAGTTCTTTCTATAAACTCCTTAGTGCACTCAGAAGCAACTAGCCCTACACCACAGTTCTCATTTCTACCCATAATATTTTATGGCTTCTGCTACTTGGCCTACCAAACAGCATTCAATTGGCACTTTAGCGCACCTAACAGTAGCAGATGATTTAGGTAACTGTATTGCCGGTACAGCACATAGACTATCAGTGCCTTCTAGTTTCCACTGGCAATGATGTCATCCCTGTCTTTCAATCTAATCACATCAGATAATAAATCCCAGAATTCTATCTTTATAATTGATTTCTTGGAATCACTTATGATAATAAAATTCTCAGTTTGTGTTTCATGAGGATGACAGTAACCATCCTAGATATTTCAAGTGGAGAAAGATTGAATATAGTACAACAGATTTTTTTTAAAACAAAACTGATGACATTTCAAGATTCAAGAAAACTGCTGATAGTTCTCAGATTTGCCACCAACACTCGGGGAGTTATGAGGTTGCACGAACCACAAGAAACTTTTGGCAATGCACACATCTGGCTCCAAGGATGAGGCAGAAGGTTTGTAAGAAAACTTCTGGAGATTGCAGCAACAATTTTGTGCCTGATAAAGCTTATGTTTTTGCTCACTGCTACTGGAGGGATTATGACAAGGCTTCTGTCACCTCCTCCTTCCAATTCTTACATTAGTGTCTCTAATTTTCAGGTTTTCTAAACCTGACCCTATTGGTAGCGATTATAGGAAAAAAAGTTCCTGGACTTCCAGCTTAGAAAGCACAGAAAGTGGAAAACTAGGGCTGAGAAGTCTCAGGCAATCTAGTATTAAATAGTGGTGAGTAATTTCCACTGTGTTGTAGTTATTCACGGAATAGATTAAGACTTGTTTATGACAAATCTGTATGAGATTTTGAAAAAGGACAGTCTCCTGTTATCCTTATGTTTCCAAGCAGCACTTAAATGTTTCAAAACAAAAAAAATCATATTTTTTAGGAAGATATCTTGAATTACAGAATAAAATATATTGGAAAGTTAAGATAGTGGAAGCACACAGATTACTGAATAAACTATCATTATATTTCAGGGTTAAAGATGATGAAAGTTAAATTAAATGAAGTGACAACAGAGTTCAAAAGAAGGAGTTCAAAATGGAAGAAGCATTTTAATACAAAATTAACTTAAATTGGTGAGTAACTAAATAAGGTGAGCTCTTAGTTCCTCCACTTTCCTGTACCTCCTTCTACTTTTCCAAACCTACCTGCCATTTAATTGATTATTGTTTGGTTAAATTTTCTTCCTGTTTTTCAAGTATTTTACACACACACACACACACACACACACACACACACACACACCTACTTATGGTCACTGTCAATGTAGAATCTCTCATCATTTCCCACCAGGATGACTGACACAGGTTCCAACAACAACAACAACAAAAATAAATTACTCTTCTGAACAAAATCCTTCCACAGTTTCACATAGTCTAAAGGAAAAATTCTAAACTCCTTCTTAGAATCAGATATACACTTGAGGTACTCATCAGAATAGGAACTGTTCTCCTCTACTTGTGGGTATCCTATTATTTCACTTTTTTTTAGAGCAAACTTCTCCTAAATTCCATTTCATCCTGATAAATATTGCCAAGTACTGTGTGGTAGGGGAGGTTTGCTATATAAGAAAAATTGAGCCAATCATATCACTTCTCTGCTTGGCCTCAGAGATGTATCTAGATATAGGTACATGGACCAAGTAGAGCCAATCAATGTCTCCTACCTCCATTTTTTTCTAGCTGGAACTTCTGGAGAACACTCAGAGATTCAGAGACAGAAGAGAGTGAAATCCTGTGGTCTTGATCTTCACTATATGATAAAGCCATTCACCATTTTGAGAAGATAAACCAAAAATACAAGAGACAGTAGATAAGAAAGAAGAAAATTCTGTCCTTGGTTCAAGCTGAACCTGTGTCCTTGTCTTTTTTAAGGTTTGGATGAGAGCAAAGTCTGTTTTTATTTAAGATTGAATTAAAATTCTACACTATACTACTGAAATGAATGAACAAATGAATAAACAGAATAAAGAAGGAAAGAAAGAAAGAAAGAAAGAAAGAAAGAAAGAAAGAAAGAAAGAAAGAAAGAAAATGCACACTTAATACCATAATGCACAAGAGCCTTAGCGATCTGGATATAGTTTCATGTTTTCCTGACTTCACATATTTTGCCCCTTTTTCAGGACTTTTCTTTCTGTTCCCCTTTTCCCTTTTTCTGGATCCCTCCTACATTCACTTGTGTTCAAGTCTCACCTTCCCACTAATCCTTCCTTGACCTTTTTTCAAGACAGATTTCCTATGCATATTTCTATCACAATCCTTACCATATATATTATCATTTATCCATATTTATATATGTGTCCGCCATACTACTGGGGCCCATTTGAATGGAACGTTCATCTTATTTCTTTTCGTATCTTTTGGGAGACTATTTCATACACTATTATTCCTCAATACATTCTTGTTGAATAAATACATGACAGGAAGTAGGGTACTTCATGTCCATGTAAAAATATTTTTCTCATTTTTTTCTAAGACAAAATGCTATTATTTTCAGTTATAAATGGATATCTATTACATAATTCATAGTTTATCTACACATTAAATACTGAGTCAAAATAAATTAATTAATTAACATGAATATGTGTGGCAGTGCATTTGCCCAGGTATCCGGACTACATTTTTTTTCACTGTTGCCTCAATTTTTTTTTGCATATTGATATTTATAGAAAAAAATCTTATAAGTGACTGGCAATAAGAACTATTTACCAGTGTGATGTCATGGCAAAATCAAAGACCAGAAGCTAATTCATAGTGCCAACTAATAAGATCCAATTCAATTGCATTCAGTTCAATTAAATGTTGGTCATATCACCTCAACAGCGTGTATTCAACATCTACTATAAGAAATACAGTTTGTTAGGCACTATAGGAGATAGAAATGTAAGAAGTTACCTGTAAATAAATCTTAATTTTGGTGAAGTGTGTAGAAAAAGAGTGTGCACTTTTGGATCTGTATCTCAAAGTTGAGTTTCAGCCAAGAAACACTTGACACTCTTAGATTAACAATATGCTAAATAGATCATTAATAAACTCAACCAGTAGTTGATCAAGTCTTCGCGAGCTTTGAAATTATGCCTTCTATACTGCAATGGAGCTTAGAAAAAATTATGAAGTTTATACATATAAACATAGTGTTACAATTAATCTACAGACAAATCCATTTTATATCAGATTTGTGACAAAGCAAATTGATCAGTGACTTTTACACCAGTGTGTACTCATTTTGTAGCTGCCTCCCACTATTTTGGCAAGACTTTCAAATGTTTTCTTGCTCCATCATGTTCCAGCAAGAAAGCCAACAGCTGTGGCCAAGGCAACAATTTTGGCAGTGGTAGTGCCCAGATGACAACCCCTGGAGTATTTCTCTCCAGCAGTAGCAGTGACATCTGGACCACTTTCCACACTTGAGAGTATCTTGGCTCAATTCCATTTTCTGTATACAGCTGTAGAGCCATTTCTAGTGTTATCCTCAAGTAGGGAAACAGTACTGTCAGAGAAACTATCTTCTTGTCCTCTGATTATAAGATTATTCACATTGTGGGTGTGTGGATGTGTAGTTGCTGTGTGTACGTGTATTTTGTGAGTAAGGTTAAAATCAGTTTGTTTAAAAAGAGAGAGAGTTAAATACACTCCATGTCTTCAATGCACTATGTTTAGTTATGTCTATATCTGGGGTTATGTATATACACGCACATACACACAGGCATCATCTGAGTCAGTTATTCAGACAATTCAGCCTTTAAGAGACTTTGCCGATTATAAGATGCTACTACTTCTTTTATGAATTCATTTGGTGCATAGAGTGTGCTCACTGCTAAGCTATATGTTTTGAGGAAGTAACATGTAAAGAAGCAGATCACTTAAACATAGCATAATCACAAATGAGGAGTTTATAGTCTTACCACCAGAGAAAGGCATAAGAAAGAAATTCAAAAGAATGGGTAAACAAAGCAGTACTTTAACATACCCATTAGGACAGCCTTGAAATGCATCATCTATATTTCATTAGAATGTCAGTTACTATTTATCTGTTAAGAATTGTGCTACTCACTATGTACATATTATCTTATTTAATTCTCACAACCCTGTGAAGTAGACATTATTCCCATTTTATGGATAAGATAGAGGCTCAGACAAATCAAAGGTCACATATCTCATAAATGGTGAAGCTAGATATCAAACCCTCATCTCTCTGCTTTCAAAAGTCACTGTCTTTACCTCTGTTCCTCCCCTATAGCATCTAGTACAGTAGCTTGCCAGTCATTACATTTTCTGAAGTAAGTCCTATCACGAACAATCATTTGTGTGGAGACACAAAATCAAGTTATAGAAGTAATTCCAATACAAACAGAGGAAAAACTAAGAGAAAAAAATGGAGATAAGGCATTTCAGATAAGAAAATTTACCACTAATAGACAAATAAGTAGACGTTAACAAGACAGGTTAGCAAGCTGATTGGCTTGTCTGCAATCACAGGGCCAAAGTAGACATTTCAATAACTACAGTGGTTGAGTGACACCCTCTGGATTACTCTCTTCTGGTAACAATATTTTACTATAAAGTTTGCAATTCTTGACAACTTATTGCTATCAAATTTAGCATTCCTTGTTTTCTATTTTTCCAACTATTTGCAGCAAAAATGTAAGAACCGTGCATATGCAATACAGTCATGTGTAAAGTTGTTTCCTCCTCCCTTTTTTCAAGTCACTATTTATTCTCAGTTTCTATTTCTTATAGAAATCATTTATTATTTGCTGGAGTTAGTCACTTAGAACATTGAGGGAAATGAATGACATAGACTACTGGATAGTTTTATTACCTAACTAATGGAAATTATTCTTTGATTTTAAAATTTTCCTATTTTAAACAAAAGCATTAGATGATCTAGATTTTTACGATGATACAATGTTGAGCCGTTTCAGGCCAAAAATAATAATACATGAAATTAATAAAGATTAAACTAAAAAACCATCTCAACATTCATTCAAAGTTCAGGCAATTTTTAAGCATGTGCCTTTTTCAAACTGTGTTTTTCAAGGCCTGACATTCAATCAGACACAACTAGCTCACTGAGGCCCTCTCCAGTCTTTCCTGAATGTGCATGTAGACTTGCATTTGCTACAACCTTCGGGTCCAGGGTTTAACAAGGTTTGCTTTGCTTGTCTTGGTCCCCAGATTTCCTGTTAAGTTTCTGGCTAGTCTGCTAGTCTATTCCTTATCCCAACTAGTATCAAAGCCCCACGCTAGCTGAGATGCTGGGCTTTCCTGGCTGTTTGCCACTGGCATCTTTGTTTTTGACAATATCACAGGTCCTGGCATTTCCAGCATGCTTCTCCAAAGAAAGTCAGCCCCCTCCCATCACCTTGGTCTCACTTCTGTGCCACAGAGTTGAGGTGGGGGTAGGAGCAGTGCCTGACTAAAATGTCACAGGCTCCCACTGTTCTTACTGAGGTTTAGCATAATTTCTCAAATAAATATTCCATAGTTTGCTATATGACTTTGGTCAATTTTAGATGCCTTAAATAGCTGAATTTTTATAATTTTATCTAATTTGCCATTTCATTTTAAATAAAGGTTCTTAGTCAACCATTCTAGAGGTCCTACTCTCTCTGTTTCCTTTGTTTTTCATTCCCTCATGCTTCCTACCTGCTTTGGGGTTATTTAAACTTTTAGTGTACTTAATGTCTTCTTAAATATATCTGCATGTTTGTTTTAATGATTGTTCTTGGGATAACAATGTAATTTTAACTTTTTAGTTTGTTTGGAATCATTTTTTTAGCACCTCAACTGAAATATATAAAACTTAGTACCATAGAGATCTCTTTATCTTGCCCATTATAGTTTGCTTACATTATACATTATATTTATGTACATTAAATTCCATCTGACAATTTTATGGGTTTTGCTCTCAACCGTAACACATATGATAAAGAACCATGAGAGGAAAGAATAGCCCATTATATTAATCTGTACATTTACCATTCTGTTGCTCTTTCACTTCTGATGTTCCATGTTTACTTTGGCTACATTTCTTTTCTGTCTGTAAAACTTACCTTCACAATTATTTGAAAGCATATCTCCTAACAACAAATTCTCAAGATTTTCCTCATTTGAGAATGTCTTTATGTTGTTTTTATTCCTGAAAGGTAGTGCCTCTGGATATAAAATTCTGGGTTGATAGTTACTTTCTTTTAGCATTTCACAAATGCTAGTCCACTTACTCCTGGCCTTCATGGTGTCCGATGAGAAAGCCACAATCATGCCTATCATTTTCCCTTATAAATAATGTGATGTTTTTCCCTGGCTGCTTTCAAGATATTTTTCTTTTCTTCAGTTTTCAGCAATTTGCCTATGATGTAACTAAGGCATAGGTATTTATCTTTTTTTGGACTCAGTGAGTTTCTTGAATCTGCAGATTTATATCTTTTATTAAATTTTGGAAGTGAGAAGTATCTTTTTTTTTCCACTGCATATGTCTTTCTTTATGAGAGTGTGATGACATGATTCTTAGAACTTTGGTACTGTCCCAAAGGTCTCTGAGGTCCTTCTCATTTTCAATCTTTTTTTCTTCTATTTTCTTCAGATTAGATAATTTCTAAGTATGTTTTCAGTTCACTGAATCTTCCTTTGGGCATTTCCATTTGGCTACTGAGCCCAACCAGAGATTTTTATTCCAGTTACAGTATAGTTCAATTTAAATATTTCCATAGGCTTCTGATACCTGGTATTTCTTTGATGATATTTCCATTCACTCTAAGAGGTTCACCTTATTTGTTGGAGTATTTTTATAATAGCTGCTTTAATGTCTATGCCAAATAATTTCAATGCCTTTGTCATCTCAGCTTTGGCATCTGTTGAATGCCTTTTCCCAAGTGAGATGAGATTTTCCTTATTCATATATTTTATGAGGAAATTGGATTTTATTCCCAGATATTTTGAATATTATGTTATGACACATTAGGTCTTCTCTTAATTCTGTGGAGAATGTTAATATATTTGTTTTAGCAGGCAGTTGGCCGGATTAGGTTCAGCCCACAATTTCAACTACTTTCTGTAGAATGAAGTCTGTGCCCGCAGTGCTCTTCAGATCAGTTACACATGGGCACTACCCAGCGTGCCCAGCGTCCAGTTTGTGACCGAGGCAGTGGTCTTTTTTAACTTCAGTTCTCAACATCTATGATGTGCTATTTAGCATCAGGTCCATGTATACACAAAACAGGCGTAAGTACAAAAGTTCATAAACAGATAAAGGGAGTCACTTCCCAAACTACTCCTTCTCCACAATCTCTCTGGTATTTTCTGGTATCCTGGGTTCCTCTGTTTTGGTTCTCTGGGCAGACAGCTGTGTACTTCCCACAACTGTGGGACAAGCAGCAAGAGGTCAGAGAGAGGAGGGAAAAAAACAAAAAACAAAACATGGCTCTGCACCACACTCTTAAGAGTATGGTTCTTTCTATTAGAAGGAAGTTTTCTCTCTTTCACAGTTAAAGGCTCTTACAGGTCCCTGTGATACCAATGCCATGAGAATGCTTTGGTGGCTGAGAAACAAAAGAATAGAAAAAAGAAAAGAAAAATAATGACGGAATTCCCATATTCTTTTTGAATGTCAGGAGACCCCCCCCCCCAACTTCCAAATCCTCACAGCAGAACTATCGGAGATATGTTGGAGATTTCTCTCAGCATCAATGCTCATTTCTGGGTTGCCAATATGTTCAATCTAATCCTAAGAATATTGGAAGGAAAAAAATAGTAAATCTACTGCCAGTTTGATATGATTTTGAATTCTACTCTCCTCCAATCCACTGGCTATTATTTGCTTTTCAGAGTTCTCAAATAGTTTTCCCAAGCATTCTTTCCAGTTTTTATAGCTGTATTCAGTGGTAGAGGCAGGTTATTCTTACTTTAAATTACCCAATATATATTTGCTACTCCACCCATGTCTTCACCCATAACTCTAGCTGAGAATCATATCTGATACTACTTTTATTTCAGCAAGTTGTCACCATTGGTGTTCAAACTCTCATCACACACACACACACATGCACACGCACACACACCATCCCCAGAAATACATTGATATTGTTTAACAAAGCTTCACACAGGTCTCCTTTTTTCTTTTCTACTAGAGTTTAATCTGAGGACAGTTCTATTAATCCACTGTGGAAAAAAAACTGAACCTAAGTAAGCTCCTTTGATTATGTGAGAGTCTGGCAAGTGATTTTTCACTCTTTTTTTTGTTGTTGTTGTTAACATGCATGCCAATAGTTTTCCTGGAATTGGTACCAATTTACTCATGAAAGGATAACCATAGGAATCCTTCCTCCCCATTCCCTGTAGTAGAATGCATTGGCTCTAAGTCACAACATTTCTTCCAGGAAATGTACTTTTATGAGCTATGGTTGTATGCAAAATATCTGATTGTAGCCTACAACTTGAAGACTTTCATTCTGTCTAGGTATTTGACAAATTAATCACCGTAGATAGTTTGAGTGAATGAATAGCCAGAATGCCGAGTTTTCTGGGAGTTAGGCAATTCAGAAGACTTTGGAACTTTCTTCAGAAATAAAAATTCCTGAAATACCTGATCCCATTATTTTAAAAGCTATAAAGGCAATGACCTTATCAGCAAGAAAATACCTTAAAAACTGGAAGCAAAATATTTATTTTTAACCGTTTGCTTTTAAAGAATATGACATAACAAAATCTCTTTCTCATTGGTATCTTCAAATTTCATTACCAAGTTACAGTATTTTAAGACATTTGGAAAGGTTTACAAACAGAATTTTTTGTGTCTCTAAATGGACACAAAAGTAATAGCTAAAACAAAAACATACTTGTTGGCGCAAAAATCAGTCATGTTTCATGAAGCTTTTTCTTGCTTAATTGGAAGAGAAAAATATAAAAATTGCAGGGTGGTTGCATCCATCTTCATAAAAGGTGTTGAATGAATAATATTGGAAACCAAGTTTATCTATAGCTTTCTTGATGTTTAGCTTTGCTTGCATTTCTACACATGTTCATGATCATGGACTACTGACAGTTTGCCAATTGTAGAAAATGTTGATTTTATTTACTTAATCTAAGAAACAAGGAAGTATGATCTTGGGAGAAGCTCAGACTATGACATATTTTAGAATAATAAAAATTTTGGATTTATACTTTAATTCATGGCTTATTTTCAATCAAATTTAAATTTTACTTGTAATGCATTTCTTACTTCTTGAGCTATTTATGTTTTAAGGCCTTTGCTGAATCTTGTCAGAGAAATTGAGACATGTGGCATAGATTCTTAGTTGCTTACCCAATATCCACTCTTATGTTGTTCCTTTTATTATGGATTCCTGACATTTTTAGGAGATGGCAATGGGCCCAGCAAAAAAAAAAAAAAAAAAAAAAAAAAAAATCTAGTATTGTGTAAAACTTCTGTGAGAGCTCTTAAATGTGTCTCTAATAGCAAATTCCTTCTTTCCTTTATGCTTGCTAATTTCTCCTTTCACCCTGTATAGATTGCATACACAACTACTAGAGCTCCAGCAATCATCTTGTGAACACAAAAAGAGCTTGCACATGGAAACCACAGAATAAGGATGACAGAAGAGAAAGACAAAGGAGCCTAAGTCCATGAGGTCATTGTGAAATGATAGTGCAATGCTAGGATACAATTTTGTAATAAAGGAGAGGAAGAAAATTTTAGTTTTTGAAGTTATTGTTATTTTATGTCTGTTTTTAATAGCCAAAGTCATTTCCTAACAGATGCAAAATACACAGTGTGTAGCACTGGTTGTCTTTCTGTAATATCACTTCCTTTTTTGTGGAAATTTTTTCTTTTCCTATTTCAACTATGTAATTCCAATGATAACTGCCATCTTTCTATAGAGTCTTGCCTTTCTTTCTATTATTAACTGATTCAGAGTCACCACTTGAATGAGGCTAAGAAACAGCACACTCAATCCTTACTCCCACCCCCCCAATTATTGGTTGATCTTGCAATGATCATATGTCCTAAGTTGTACAAGTTTAAAAGTTTAAAGGATCTTTGAATTGAGTATTGGAGAGAAAGGAAAAAAAGAAAAAAAAAACCCTTCTATTTTCTCTCAGGTGGAGATATAATCAAAGGTAAAACCTGGGCTCTTTTGGTGGTCCTACCCAACAGAGAAGGTGGCCAGAAAAAAAGGAGATAACCTGCAAAGGAATCAGGTTTTAGAGACTGGAGGAAAGAAAAGAGCTCTGGTCATTTTCAAGTTGTTCATTCCAGTTATCCTTAAAGCTGCACTATACTTTTGTTTGTCCCAGAGATATAAGGTAAAATTTATTCTACCTCTTAAAATAAACTTTTTAGAGTTGAAGTGCTTGACATCTGCACTAAATGTAATGAGCAACTAGATTAACTTGGGTCATTTTATTGTTTCCAAAGAATATAAAGACATGTTCATCTGTTTCTCTACATAAGTTGAATTGCATTAGTAACTCAAGTTGAGCAAAAAGCTATTCACTCAAATTGGTTCTTGCCAGAGAAACTTATTCCTTAAGATGGTTAAGACATCGTTCATTCTCACATTCCGAAGTCAATATTTTAGCCCAAGTCTTATACTTTGTTTTGAAGTTTTCTTTATTTATCAACCCCCTAATTTTTTGTTATTGTTTACCTTTTTTTCTCCTTCATTATTTTTGCTTCCTGGCAATGAATCTCCTTAAAGGAGGGAAATGGTTGGTCATTATTCTGTATCTATTTACCTAATTAATAATTCTTAGGCATCGGCGAAGGAATCTGTATTGAGACATGATTACAAATATGCTAAGACATAGTAACATAGCCTCTTCTTTCAATGATCTTAAAGATTATTAGTTATAGTTATGTAAAAATAAATGAAAAGAAATTAAGATACTAGAAATATTTACAATGAACAACAGAGTACAAATGAGGAGATAGTCATATTTACTTTAGAATTGGGAGCCTTTAGTAAAGATTCCACACAAGAATCAAACTAGAACCTAATCTTGAAAGGTGAATATATATAAGAAGTTGAAGAAAATTATTGTCTTACCAAAATTCTAAATAGTTTTTTTTGGTCTATAGGTTAGGTAACTGTTTAGGGTAGATGACAAGTCAAGAAATAGCATTAACTATTTAACTAAATAATTAGGCAGAAGTAGAATCATAGAAGGAGTGGTATGATTTGCTAAAAGTGTGGATATTTCTTTATTGATAATGAGCAACTTTTGGATAGTTTCAGCAAGGTCACTCCAATTACAATAACTTAACTGACATCTTATAAAAAAGTCTGCATAAGAATGAAGTAGTAAGGATAAATGGAATAAATAAATTTAAGAGATAATAGGAATATAGAATTTCTCATATTTAGTAAACAAACATGTAGAGGTGATTAAAGATGAGCACAAAGTTTTCACTCCTATTGGAGTGACGATATGGAGTTTTCTGTCCTTGAATCTGGACTGGCTTACATGACAGTTTGACTAAAAGAATGGAGCAGAAGAGGCACTCTACCATTTTTATGCACAGGTCTTAAGAGACTGATAATTTCCACTGCCTGGCCTTTCTGTGGAAACCCTGAGCCACAGTATAAGCATTCCAGCTACTCTAAGATTACCACATGCAAATGTTCTGGTACACACATTCACCTGAGCCTAGCTTTCCAGTCTGGTAAGAGTCTGGTACTCTAAGGTACCAGATACATCTTCTAGACAACGCATTCCACAGCTGAATGATACTTTATGCTACATGGCAGTTGTCTTAGTCTGTTGGGCTACTTAACAATTGTTATATACATTATTGAAATTGTGAAGGGAAAACTGGAATGTCCCATGAAAATACTTCTGAACTCATGACAGCCCAGAATTCAGCAACATTCCCTAGACTACAGAGAAAAAACTCAGAGCAGCACCATTAAAATACCAGTTTCATCCCAGATACTCCAGATTTGGTCGCAGCCATATACAAGACAATTAAAGAAATACCATCTCTACTTCCTTCTAAGGGGTCAGAGTGTGCAGTTTCCTTGTATATCATCTCTCCCAGATTGCTCAGGCATAAATGTTATTTTTCCTCATATTCTTCTTGCTTTGGCTTTCCTTCCTCCCTTCTCACTCTATTCTGCAGCTGTTTGGGCCTCATGGGTAAGATTTAAGCATGTAAAATATATGGGGCATATCTCCTCCCCACCAAATAGTGTGTGTGTATGTGTGTGTGTGTGTGTGTGTGTGTACACATTATGGATGGGTATCTTGTGTGTGTAAAATGAATGTTTATATATTTATATTTTATATATTTATAATAATATTATTATATTCATAATATTTTAGAGCCATCTGAAATAAATTGCTTATATAATGACCCCTTATCTCTAAACACTTCAATTTGTATTTCTATAGAATAAGGACTTTTTTTACATAAGTACAGTAATACACAGTAGATCTGTCACCTTCAGTAAACTTAATTTTGGCACAATAATTTTATCTATTATTTTAATTTTATGAATTGACCCAAAGATTTATTTATAGCATTTCTTTCCTTCAATACCATACCTATGGTATGGTATTGAAACACTAGGTTTCAATACAATACCTGTTGAATTCAGTTTTTACATTCCTTCCATCTTCTTTATTTTGTACATTTCCACAGCCTTTGCTTACCTTTTATGGCATTGATATTTTGAAGAAATTTGTTCATTTATACTTAGCAGAATGGTACTTATTTTGAGCTTATCTGATGTCTCCTAATGCCTGGGACAAGATTATGTATTCCTGACCAGATGCTTCATAATATTATATTGTTAGCTGGGTTTTATTTTTGACAGCACACAATGTGCATCTACTTTTAATTGATGATATTTATTTTGAGCATTTGGTCAAACTGTTGCCCAATTTCTCCAAAGTATAGTTACTTATTTTTCCCTTCAACCAATAGACAATCTGTAGGAAGATATCTTAAAATGTATATAATCTGCTCCTTATCTAAACTTTCCACTAGATTTAGCATGAATTGCTGATCATTGTTTGCAATAATCTCTACTACAATTGTTGCAAAATTATGATTTTGCCAACTCCAGTGCTTCCTCCATAATTATCATGTCACTTGACAATTTGCTGTAAGGCAAGAACTCTCCTTTTTTCCCATTTATTTATATATTTACTTATCTATCTATTCATTATCAGTACAGACTCATGAATTCTTTCAGATTTTCCATAATTTGTAATTCATCAGCTAATTATTCTAGCCTTCAAATCAATTATTTTCTGAGGATTACTGGTTTCTTTAGTGGAGAAAGATATTAAAAACCATGATCTGGGAACTAGATATGCTTTTTGCTACTGGGTGTCTGCTTCTAGGTTCTTTCAAGATCAGAGTACATGTGGATATATGCACAATATATATATACGCACACATATGTATGCACACATATACATGCATTTGTACACACATATATATACATGAATATGCATATATTAGAAATCATGTCTTTTGCCAATATATCTGACACCGGTTCATTTATCTTGGGTATTATTTTTGCCCATTCCACATGTGTGTCTTCTTCCATTGTGAGAACCCTGCTTCTCAACATCAACATAATTTTTCATTTGCTCCATCTGTAATCTAAAATAGTTTCAGAATACCTTCTCCCATCCAACCACAAAATAACCTATTTTTAGAAGTCTAGGATTCATCTGTATTTCTACTGTTAGAAAACCCCACTCAAGGCCGAGGGTATATAGTCAAATATTATGTTTATATTTTAATTTGATTGGCCTTTTATTTTCCATTTTATTGTGACTGTTCTTTAAGAAAAAAAGAGAAGGCTTTTTCTTTAATATTTATGTGGTCCAATAAGTCAGTCTTTTGTCTTATTATAATTGAATTTTTAGTCACTAAAAGCTTTCTTTATATCTAGTCTAGTGAGGAACTTATAGACTAGATCCAGACGTGTATAGATTTAACGTTTTAACGTTTGAATTTATGATGCTCTTGGAGCTTATCCTTGGTAATGATCTGAGGAATAGATAAACTATTGCCTTTTCTAAAAGCTATGCTGAAACACCAAAAACGTATTAAAAAGACCATCTTTGTCCTAGTGATTTGACATGACACCTTTATCATGCTTTAGACTTCTATGGGTAGTTGAGTCCATTTGTAGACTTTTCATTTTGTTTCATTGACCTTATTATTCATGTGTCAGTATCACACTATCTTAATTTTAGAGGCTTTGTATTGTATTTTATTATTTGGTAAAATCAGCCTCTCTTAAAAGTTTTCCTTTTCAAAGTTTTCCAAGAGATCATTGTTTTTTCAAAATTATTTCATTATGGGGGCGCCTGGGTGGCGCAGTCGGTTAAGCGTCCGACTTCAGCCAGGTCACGATCTCGCGGTCCGTGAGTTCGAGCCCCGTGTCAGGCTCCGGGCTGATGGCTCGGAGCCTGGAGCCTGTTTCCGATTCTGTGTCTCCCTCTCTCTCTGCCCCTCCCCCGTTCATGCTCTGTCTCTCTCTGTCCCAAAAATAAATAAACATTGAAAAAAAAATTAAAAAAAAAATTATTTCATTATGAACTTTAGAATCAAATGATCCAAGTCAAACAAAGCTCATTGATGATATTATTAGGGTCTTGTTAATTAAATTAATGTGTTATTTTTGGAAGCATTTATATCTTCATGTTGAGATATTTTTATCATGAAATAAGGGATTCCTTTATATTTCTTCAAATCTGTCTCTGTATCTTGTCTTTCGAAAGTGTTTTATGTTTTTTTTTCAGATAAGTTTTGAACACTTCTCATTAAGTTTATTCATAAATATTTTATATTTTTATTAATAAAAATAAGGGTTTCTCATCCTTTATAACTTCCAAATGGTATTGTGTTTGCAAATGCTAGCAATTTTTTTACTAAATTTTATATTTGACATATTGTTGAATTATTTTATTAAGTAAGCATTGTCACTGATTCTCAGTTTTATTTTTTTCCAGTTAAACTGTCATAGCATCTACAAACAGAGGAAGTTCTTATTTTTCTGCTTTTAATAATTTTATCCCATTTAATTTCATTGGCTAATACCTTCAGCATAATAGTAAGTAGTAGTTAAGATATTGGGAAACCTTGTTTTTTTTCCTAGACTTTGTAGACTGTCTCTAGTGCTTACCCACTGATTAGCCATTAATTAACGTACTGGCTTTAGGATTCAGGTACATGCACACAGGAACAGTCAAAACTTCAACCCAGCAATAATGAGCAAAATCTGTCTCATGTTTCAACTCTGTCTCACTACCTCTTCTGACATGTCTCTTTGCCTTCTGCTGCTTTTCTCTTTTGCTTATAAATTCTCATATGATAACACTGTTCCCACTTGGACAACCCAAGTTTAAGCTTAATACTTAACCATACTTAACTCAATACTTAACTCAAGCAATACTTAACCATAATTACAAATGAAATGCCTCTTTTGTTCAGTATTTATGGAAAAAATCATAGTGCTCTTTCTCTTTACATTTATTAATAAAGTGAATTAAATGAATAGATTCCAAATATTCTCTCATTCTTGCATGTCTGTCATAAAATTCACCTGGTTATGGCATATTATTTTCATAACTTGGTTGAAGTCACATATTAATTTGTCAAAGATTTTGGCATTGATATACATAAGAGATATTTACATGTAACATTCCTTTGTGGAGCTGTCAAATTTAGGTACCAATGTTACATTTGCTGTAGAAAAATTATTTGAAAGTTTACCTTTATTTTCTGTGCTTGGAAAGGATTTATGTAATAGTGGCGTTATGTGATCCCTAATGGTCTAGTGGAGCTCCCCAATCAAATAATATAGACATGATAAGTTCTCTTTCAGAACTTTCACTACACTATGGAAATTGACAAGCTTAAGGTTTTTATTTATATTGGGATGAATTTTGGTAAACTATTTGATTCCTAACAAATCAACCATTTAATGCATGCTTCTAATTAATTTTACATATATGTATGCAAATTGTCTATTATTACTTTCAATTTTTTCGGTAGTTATTTCCTATTTGTTTTGTTTACTTGCTTTCTTCCTTTTAAAAATTTAATTAGTTTTTCTTTTTTATAGATAATCTTCAGAGAAATAGAATTTTACTACCTTCTTTCTGTATTCTACCTTATTAATTTTTGCTTTTATTTTTATGATTTTCTTCTTATGCTCCATTTTTATTTGTTTTGATCCTCATTCACTAGCTGTTTGTTTAGAATAATATTAGTCAGTGTTCTCCAGAGAAACAGAATCAACCAACCAACAGAACCATTTCTTATAAATTAAAAAAAAAAAAATCTATTATAAGGAATTAGCTCACGTGATGATGGAAGCTGAGAAATCCCAAGATTTGCAGTTCACAAACTGGAAAATCCAGGAAATCCAATGGTGTAAATTCCAGTCAGAAAGCCAGCAGATTCCAGACCCAAGAAGAGCCAGTCACTTTGAGTCTAAAGGCAAGAAAAGATCAATGTTCCAGATCAACAGTCAGGCAGTTTTCTCTAACTTGCAGCAGGGTCACCATTTTGTTCTGTTCAGGTCTTCAACTGATTGGATGAGGGACGCTCAAATTAGAAGACGCAATCTGCTTTACTCACTCTATCAATTCAAATACTATATCCCCAAAATTCCTTCACAGACACCCAGAATAATGGTTGATCAAATACTGAGGCACAGTATGGAATAGTCAAGTTGACATATACAATGAACCATCACAGTAATTTGAATCATTTATTTTCATTCTTTCATTTTTTTATTGATGCAGATATTTGAGGCTATAGATTTTCTTCAGATAACTGCTTTAATCTATTTAGGCTTTTGTAAATTTTTAATTGAAGTATAGTTGACTTATTATATTAGTTTAAGTTGTACAACACAGCAATATGATAATTATATACATTACAATATTCTCCAATAATGAGTATAGTTACTATTTGTCACCACACCAAGTTATTATATTATTATTGACTATATTCTCTGTGCTGTACACTTTTTATCCCCATGATTTATTTATTTTATAATAAATCTATTTTTAATTAAAGATTCTGATATGTTGTGTTATTATTAATTTTTTCAGAAATTTTCTTATCTCCTTCTATTTTATCTTTCACTGAAGGGTTGGTTAATAGAATTTTTCACATTTCCATGTAGAATGGCACTTGGAATGGCAAGTGTCTCTCTAATACTTTTATTTATTTCTCTATGTCATTTTCATTCTCTTTTTCATTTCCTGTTTTTCTTTACTAGCATTTAAATAAATTTTTATTTGAATCTACCAGTTATTATATATTACCCAATTATTAAATAAAGATTACTATTTTATTCTTTTTATAAGAGTATATCAGGGGCGCCTGGGTGGCGCAGTCGGTTAAGCGTCCGACTTCAGCCAGGTCACGATCTCGCGGTCCGTGAGTTCGAGCCCCGCGTCGGGCTCTGGGCTGATGGCTCAGAGCCTGGAGCCTGTTTCCGATTCTGTGTCTCCCTCTCTCTCTGCCCCTCCCCCGTTCATGCTCTGTCTCTCTCTGTCCCAAAAATAAATAAACGTTGAAAAAAAAATTAAAAAAAAAAAGAGTATATCAGGTATGAAAAAATTAAAGCATATTTTCTATTTCAAAATGTAAAAATTAAGTATTATTGTAAATAAATCAAGCAAGAGTGATTTTTTTTCACTTTATGTACTTGTCTTTTGTGTGTGGAAATATATCTATATAAATTCTTATTCATCTTTGAAGTTGCATATTCAGATTGGTGTTGATCACTCTACTTGTGTGTGCATATTTGAAAAATATGTCATTAAAGTCAAGCAGGATTTCTCTAGTATCACTTTGAAGTGAATAGATATTTGTATTCATTTGGGCATAGACTGAATTTCCTTTGTATTCCCTATCATTTTGGTGATGTCCATTTTAGTTTTTGTTCTCTCTAATGTTTTCCAACATTGTACTCAATATATATATATATATATATATATATATATATATATACACACACACACATAGACATACACATAGATATAGATATATAGATATATATATTCTTTCTTCTGGTGCCTTCTAGCTTAAATTATATCTTTTGTTATTATAATCACGTATATTAGCCCTATAGTTTTTTAATACACCCTATTACTATTTTATTAGAAAGTATATATTGTTGGTAAAATTTTGTTTTCTTGGAAAATTTCTCTTTTATCCTTTCTTGGCTTTTTATTAACCTTCTATATCCTTTTGTATTGCAATATCTACATATTCTATGTACATTTCTCAGGATTATTATTCATCTGCGAATTGGGCCACTGTTTTTAAATAATAGTGTGGAATGGAGGTTCATCTTGTCACAAAAACTATCTCACTAAATTTATTATTCCCTCGGCCTTGGGAACACATGACCTCCCTCTTTTGGAGAGCTCTAAACTTTCCCTGTGTTAAAGGCTTTCAGTGTGTTTTGATCAGGTGCATTTTTGTTTCACCACATTCTTCCCACTTAATCTCCAGAAGGTATTTTAAAGCTGGTAAACTGAGTTATTGATATGATAAATAGCATGTCAGAATTTCAGTAACATATCATTTAACAATATCAACATGAATTGTTAACAGGGAATTTAAAAAAATATTTTTATATGACCCATCACACTTCTAAATCTCACTGCATTAATGAAATCATCATTAGATAGACTATTGTGGAGTTATGAAACTTATTTTAGGAAAACCTATATTCAAATCTACATTTGAGGAAATAATTTCTTCCCATAATTCAAGTTCAAACAAATACCCAGTGATCCGAAGGAATAATTTTACTAAATGTTTATTTACTTTTGAGAGACAGAGAGGGAGAGACAGCAGAGGAGGGGTGGAAGAGAAAGGGAGAGAGAGGATCTGAAGCAGGCTCTGCTCTTTCAGCGGAAAGCCAATGTGGGGCTTGATCTCATGAATTGTGAGATCATGACCTGAGCAGAAGTCAGACGTTTAACCAACTGAGCCACCCAGGTGCCCCGGAAGGAATAATTTATACTATTTATCATTGTATGGTTTGAGGATACATATAGGTTTTACATATATATATATATATATATATATACACACACACACATATATATTTCATAATTTCTCATATATTTACTATTAATATGTGATATACTGTAATACATTATGTATTATATACATTGACTTAAGTTCTTGTCTTTTTAATTCTTATATTTTTGTTAGTTTTGAAGGAGACAAATAAAAGTTTCCTTTATACTGATTTTTTTTTTAAAATTTCATGTTTATTTTCATCTGCGAGAAAGAGACAGTGTGCGAGTGGTGGAAGGGTAGAGACAGATGGAGACAGAATCGGAAGCAGGCTCCAGGTGCTGAGCTGTCAGCACAAAGCCCTACTTGGGGCTCCAAGTTAATAAATCCATTAATTTCTCTGCATCCTTAAAATGTGGAATTCATAGCTTGCTAAACAAGACTTTTCTTTAGTCACATCTTACCTTTCTGAACTCAACTTTTGAACTTATCATTACTAACTTATACTAAAATCTTTAGTACACCATGAATAACAACAATCACAACCACAAACTATGTCTGTGTCCATATCATCTACATACATTGTTTTCTCCCTCCACCATTATGTTTCACTGGTCTACAATGCCTCCATTTTCCTTATGTATTTCCTTTCTAATTACTAAACCCAGCTATTTAGTTACCTAAACCCAAAATAATTCCCTCTGTCATTTAAAAATAGATTAATAAAAAATGTTTGAACTAAAAAAAATACTCCTTCAATTTTAACACTGCCAGAACATTGCATAGTTACATTAAGAAGCTATAAATTTAAAATTGAATTGTGAAAAACATGTTTAATAGAATGAAAATTCTCCACAGCACTGCAAATAACGTTTATTAATGAAACACATTAGAATATTTGCAGTGCAATTCATAAATAGGAGTGCGCAGCATTCTGCTTCAGTCATAAATGTGTAGCAGCTGTGACTGTGAAATGAGTTGGTACCTTACATGGTATAAAATATAGAACACTACAGATGACTAATTTAAATCAACATGGTTTTACATGGCATGTCACAGTGGGAATCTCAATGATCTTCTACCTGGATTGTTTGTCTAAGACTCACATTTTCTGTTCTTTTATGTGTGGATGTGAACTATGCTGAAGATAATTTGTGACTAATTACTATCCATGTCAATGGAAATTCTTCTACAATGATAAACCATATTTTCTTTTATAAAAAAATCTTTTCTTGGATAATGGCAATTAAAATGAGGATATTTTGGCTGTTTCCTGGTGTCTTTGTTCTCAAGAGTGTTGATCTTCCCTTTGAAAAACCAAGAATCACTTAATTATAAATAAAAACTTAGATTTTATTTGCACTGAAAATACATGCTAAGGACAAAAACAGAAGGCTAATGTGGCAAGTGGTACAGGGCAGTACTCAGCCTTAATCATTATTCTATTTTATTAAAGGAATTTAAAGCGGTGCAGAGGCAAATGTAATGAGCACTAAATGATTTAGTTAGATAAATATTTTCTATTGTGTTATCTTGCTTTTTCTTATATTGCAGCTATCTTGGAGAGTAACATGCTTGATAATCTTATAACTGCAAGCTTTAAAATTTGGTATTTACTTGAGATTTCTGAAATAGAAGTCTCTCCAGTGGAAATACAAATAAAACAAAGTGGAATTGACTAATTCATAGCAGATGCAAGATTTTCAAGTGATTTTAATAATTCTCATTACAAAATCACTGATATCTACACTGTATTTACACTTTATAGAATTAACAATGTTCTCAGTTAAAATAATCTCTTTAAATTTTAACATCCATTTGGCAATTGGTTTCCAAGGTACAGTATTTTGCTAAATACGTATAATCATTAAAATTAGCCTAAACATCCTTAAAAAGACCAACTTTCTCTCTATGGTATATTTGGAAGATCTGATTATATGATTGCCTGAAGGGAAAGTGTGATTCAAATAAATATATTTGTTTTAAGAAAATAGGGAACCTATATATACCACAAAGTATGAGATGCTATGATCTTTTATGAAGTAGCATTAAGCTCATTGAAAGCCACTGGTACACAAATAGTTAGGGTTAATAATTAGAAAAATCAGCCTTTCTGATGTACTATTGAGATAAAACAGCTTATTCCATAGTCAATGACCTTGTCACCAAAATTAGTTTCGTAATGGAAAAATACAGATAGAATAATTGAAGCATATTTACCAAAAAACTTGACCCTTATGGAATAGAAGAATTTGGTATATAGCTCATCAGCAAAATATAACAATGTACTTGGATAGAGAAATTATAGCCTAGATCCCAAAAACAATTGCCAGAATTCCATGTAAACTGACTAATTAAAAGTGCTAGAATAGTTTTTCTTTTGTGTCCTTTATCAAATACAATCACTTAAACATATTTTCCACAGCTCACCCCTTGACATGCAAAAGTATAGGAAGAAAATTTAAAAAGCAGAAATTATTATACACAACTGTTTTTTTTTAAATATGCAGCATTGGAGCACCTGGGTGGTGCAACTGGTTAAGTGTCTGACTCTTGGTTTCAGCTCAGGTCATGATCTCATAGTTCGTGAGTTCGACCCCGCATCAGGCTCTGTGGTGACAGTGAGGAGCCTGGTTGGGATTCTCTCTCCCTCTCTCTGCCCATCCCCCACTCATGTTCTCTCACTCCTCTCTCTCTCTCTCTTTCTCAAAAATAAATAAATAAACTTTGTAAAAAAGGTGGAGCATTCTATTCTCACTATTACAACAAAGCATGAACTCCATCTGAAACTACTATGCTCTTGTTAAAAATATTCTAGAAGCAAATTTGAATAGGCTGTTAATGTACAATGTTCAGATATTTTAAGAATCCTCAGGGGTGCCTGAGTGGCTCAGTCAGTTTTCCAGATCAAGTCATGATTTCACTGTTTGTGAGTTCAAGCCCCAGGTCAGGCTCTGTGCTGATAGCTCAGAGCTTGGAGCCTGCTTTGGATTCTGTCTCCCTCTCCTTCTGTCCCTCCCTTGCTTGCACTCTCTCTCTCTATCAAAAATAAATAAACATTGGAAATTTAAAAAAATAATCCTCAGAAATAAATGCAGTGGATCAAAACATCAAATATGTTTAAATTCATGAGTTTATTATTGATATTAAGAAACAACAGCAATGAAAGCTTAATTGGTCACCTTTGGATGAAAATAGATAACCAACTCATTACCTTGAAAACTAGTTTAAAAAAAATAAGGAGGAGGAAGAGAGCATGGAGGAAAAAGGAAGAGCATTCAATATTTTCTAGATTTTTGTAAAAAAAATCTATACTTCAGATTAACTTAAAAGTTGATAATAGAAGTCATGAAAATACCACTTATAAATTTAGCTTTCACCAAATACATCAAACCTGAATCTAATTATGCTTCTATATCTAATTACCAATTTACAAGAAATATAGTGGCAGAAAAATGTGTTAAGTGACCTCATGGGGTTGCAATTGGCAAAAATCTAAAGCATGGGTAACAAGACAAATATTCTGTTTTGCCCATTCACATCAGCAACATAAAAGCAAGAGGTAGGAAGACACGACTAAGATTTAAACAGATATACCAACAAATAAACCAATTACAAAATATAGAACTCAATTTATACTTTGAATAAAACTCTAAGAATTATAAGACAAATGGTATAATATGAATACAACATGGATATTTAAAGATAATAAAAATCATGAATTTTAAGCTATAAAATGATATTTTGTGTATGTTTTGAAATTTTTTTAAGTTATTTTTTAGTTGTGTAATGAAATATTTACAGATAAAATGATAGGTTATCTGGGATTTGACAACATTATTTTGGAGGGGTGGGTAGGAATATAGGTCAAATGAGATCAGTTGGAAAACTGATCATTTTTGTACCTTGATGATGGTTATACAGGTATTCATCATATTATGAATTATTTTTTTCTCTTTACTTTTGTATAGGTTTGAAATGGTCTATAATAAAAATTTTAAGAAATAAAGAAAACACTTGGATCTTTAGACAAAGAAAGCTCTGGGAACAATGTCATCTGTGGAGAATGAAACTATTTCTGCTCTGTGATCACTTGCAGCCTTTAGGATGCTAGAGCCTCAGGAAGAGACAAAAGACAAGGCCTCAAATAACATGAATAAAGAACTGACATGAGGACCCCACAAAAACTATACCATCAACAAAAAAGATAAACTGGAAAAAGTACATCCGCTTAGAAAAGGTGGCAGCAACAAAATGAAATTCCTGTTTTGCCCTAAATATGATTGGGAAAGAGGCACAAGCTAAATGACACACACACACAAAAAAGGTAACAGACAACACAAGTTGTGCTATATTCTGCAGGATAACTTTCATTAGTCAACGGATTTAAAAAAAGAATGAGGGACTATTTCATGTTAAACAAAATTCAAGAGACAAGAAAAATTGTGCATTGAGCTGTCAGGTTGGGTTTGTACAAATCAAGCATAAAAATAAACTGTCAAGATATTTGGGGAAACATAATGGGCTGAAAATTAGATGATGTTAAGGAATTATTGTTAATTTTTAAGTAGGCTAATACATGAGTTTGTAAAAAAAAAGACTCTTATTTTTGCAAATACATAATGAAGTAGGTACTGCTGAAAAAGCATAATATTTGAAGTATGCTTTACAAATGCATTACAGTGTGGCACCCCAGAACAGCAGCACTGTCCTCTCCTGGGACACATTAGAAATGAAGAAACTCAATCACCACCACAGACTCACTGAATCAGAATTTACATTCTAATAAGGTCCCCAGGTGATTTTATGAATACTAAATTTATAGAAACTCTGATTTTCAAAACTCAACAAAGAAAACAAAGCCAAAGAAGATAAATGAAGACAAGGTAGCAGAATTTTCATAAGTGCTACATTTAGAAAGACACGCAAGATTCATTACATAATTTTTCTTACTTTTATATGCTTTGGATATTTTCATAATTAAATCTAAAAATTAGGGGCGCCTAGGTGGCTCAGTCAGTTAAGCGTCTGACTTCGGCTCAGGTCATGATCTCGCAGTTCGTGAGTTCAAGCCCTGCGTCAGGCTCTGTGCTGATGGCTCAGAGCCTGGAGCCTGTTTCAGATTCTGTGTCTCCCTCTCTCTCTGACCCTCCCCCGTTCATGCTCTGTCTCTCTCTGTCTCAAAAATAAATAAATGTTAAAAAAAAATTTTTTTATAATCTAAAAATTAAAAGAGAGAGTATAAAACTCAAAGTCCAACAGCATATTTGCATAATTTCTTCTATGTTTATTCTTGCTCTATTTCTGAAACTATGTAATATTAAAATTTAATTCTACTATATTGATGTTAAAAAGAAATATGTTGCTATGCTACTTAAACTAAACAGTGTACTGGAAGCAGAAAATTCTGATAAATATGGTTAATTTTCCCTGAAACCTATGATACACTGGAAAATTATGTCATGAAATTACTAGAATGTTCAGCATTAATGTATAAACACAAGTTGAGGTTTATGATAATATAATCATGTTTAAAACATAACTATAAAAAATGGAATTTTTATTATACATGTTGGCAAGAATCTATATTAAATTATACTGTATTCGATGATTAGAGTCAAAGAAGTAGTAATCATTAAAACAAGATTAGCTAACATAGAATTAGATAACTCTTAAAATGGTCAAAAAATAACAATCTAATTGTATTTTTGTGTCTACAAAAAACTTTAAGGAAAATTATTTTTTATATTCTATATATTCTATATATTATATTATGTATTATATATTTATATTTCTAATTATATTTTATATTACTATTATATTATATTTTATATTACTATTATATTATATTTTATATTACTACCAGAATATATCATACATGCAGAATATATATATATGTATGTTATATATATATATATATATATATATATGACAATTTCTAAGCACATAATACATTCTGAAGCAGTGGGTATATAAAATAATTTCAGCATCTTTAGTCCAGTCTGTAGGAAAACTATTATGACCAACATTATTATTATGCATATCCAATTTCTCAACAAAATTACAGTGGTATTTGTCTTTCTGTGACTGACTCATTTCAGTTAGCATTAAACTCTCTAGTTCCGTCCATATTGTTGCAAATGATAAGATTTCATTCTTTTTTATGGCTGACTAATATTCCATTATATATACCCCCTATCTTCTTTATCCACCTATCAATGGACACTTGGGACTGTAATTTGACTATTGTAAATAATGCTGCAATAAATACAGGGGTGCTTATATCTTTTCAAGTTAGTGTTTTTGTACTTTTTGGGTAAATACCAGGTAGTATAATTACTGGATCATATGGTAGTTCTACTATTAATTTTTGAGGAATCTCTATACTGTTTTCCACAGGGGCTGCACCAGTTTGCATTCCTACCAACAGTACACAAGAATTCCTTTTTCTCCACATCTGCATCGCTTGTTTCTTGTTTTGGGTTTTAACCATTCTGACCAGTTTGATGTGATATTTCATTGTGGTTTTTATTTATTTCCCTGATGATGAGCATCATTTCATGTGTCTGTTGGCCATCTGTATGTCTTCTTTGGAAAAATATCTGTTCAGGGGTGCTTGGGTGGCTTAGTGGGTTAAGTGTCTAACTTCGGCTCAGGTCGTGATATCGTGGCTCATGGGCCAAGCCCTGTGTCTGACGCTGCACTGACAGTGCAGAGCCTGAAGTCTGCTTCGGATTCTGCGTCTCCCTCTCTCTCTCTGCCCGCCCCCCCACACTCTGTCTCTCTCTCTCAAAAATAAATAAACATTTAAAAAATCTAAGTTTAAAAAAGAGAAATGTCTGTTCACATCTTCTGTCCATTTTTAATTGGACTTCTTTTTTGGTGTTGAGTTGTGTAAGTTCTTTATATATTTTGGATACTAACCCTTTATCAGATGTGTCATTTGCAAATATCTTCTCCCATTCAGTCAGTAGTCTCTTAGTTTTGTTGATTGTTTCTGTTGTTGCCAAGAAGCATTTTATTTTGATGTAGTCCCAATAGTTGCTTTTTGCTTTTGTTTCCCGTGCCTCAGGAGACATTTTTTAAAGAATGTGCTATGGCCAATATCAGAGAACTTACTGCCTGTGCTCATTTCTGGATGTTTATGATTTCAGATCTCACATTTAGGGCTCTAATCCATTTTGAGTTTCTTGTTGTGTATGGTATAAGAAAGTGGCCCAGTTTTGTTCTTTTCTATGTTGCTGTCCAGTTTTCCTAACACCAGTGGTTGAAGAGACTGTTTTTCCCATTTCATATTCTTACCAACTTTGTTGAAGATTAATTGATCATATAATCATGGGTTTAGGATCATTTGTTCTAGTTCTGTGAAAAATACTATTGGTATTGAAACGATTGCATTAAATCTGCAGATTGGTTTGGGTAGTACTAACATTTTAACAATATTTGTTCTCCCCATCCACGAGCATGGAATAACTTGCTGTTTGTGTCATTTTAATATTCTTTCATCAATATTTTATAGTCTTCAGAGTACAGGTCTTTCACCTCCTTAGTTAAGCTTATTCCTATTTATTTTTGTTTCAATTGTAAATGGGACTGTTTTCTTAATTTTTCTTACTGCTATTTTATTTGTTTATAGGTATGCAATAGATTTATGTATATTGATTCTGTATTCTGTAACCTTACTGAACTTATTTATCAATTCTAGTAGTTTTTTTTTTTTTTTTTTGGTGTACTGTTTTGGGTTTCCTATTTATAATATTATGTCATCTGCAAATAGTGAAAGTTTTACTTCTTCCTTACAAATCTGAATGCGTTTTATTTCTTATTCTTGTCTGACTGCTATGGCTAAGACTTTCAGTACTTTGTTAAATGAAAGTGGGGAGAGTGGACATCCTTGTCTTGTTTCTGACCTCAGGGGAAAAGCTCTTAGTTTACCACCATTGAGTATGATGGTAGCTGTGAGCTTTTCATATATGGCATTTATTATATTGAGGCATGTTCTCTCTAAATCTACTTTGTTGAGGGTTTTATCATGAAAGGACAATGTACTTCATCAAATGCTTTTTCTGTATCTATTGAAATGACCTTATGTTTTTCCCTTTCTTTTGTTGTTAACGTGATATATCATGTTGATTGATTTGTGAATATTGAACCACACTTGCATCCTGGAAATAAATCCCATTTGATCATGGTGAATGATTTTTTAAATGTATTGTTGGATTCAGTTTGCTAATATTTTGTTGAGGATTTTTGCATCTATGTTTGTCAGAAATATTGGCCTGTATATTTCTTTTCCTGTAGTGTCTTTATCTGGTATTGGTCAGGCAATTCTGGCCTCATAAAATGAATTTGGAATCTTTCCTTCCTTTTCTATTTTTCTTTTGAATACTTTGAAAATAGGTATTAATGTCTCTAAATGTTTAGTAGAATTCACCTATGAAGGCTTCTGATCCTGGACTTTTGTTTGTTGGGAGTTTTTTTTATTATTGATTCAATTTCATTTCTGGTAATTCTATTTCTTTCTGCTTCAGTTTTGAGAAGTTATATGTTTCTAGGAATTGAGCCATTTCTTTTAGGTTGTCCAATTTGTTGGCATATAATTTTTCATAATATTCTCTTATAATCCTTCATATTTCTGTGGTGTCAGTTGGTTATTTCTCCTCTTTGATTTCTGATTTTGAGTCCTCTCTCTTTTCTTTCTTTTTCTTTCTTTGCTGTCTTTCCTTCTTTTTTTTGTTTAATGTTTCTTTTTTTCTTTTCTTTCTTTTCTTTCTTTTTCTTTCTTTCTTTTTCTCTTTCTTTCTTTCTTTTCTTCTTTCTTTCTTTTTTCTGCTTTGGTGAGTCTAAGTTTTTGTTGATCTTTTTCAAAGAAGCGGCTCCTAGTTTCATTTATATGCTCTATTATTATTTTAGTTCTATTTTATTTCATTTTATTTTAATTTTTGAGAGAGAGAGAGAGAGTAGGGGAGGGGCAGAAACAGAGGGAGAGAGAGAATCCCAAGCAGGCTTTGCACTGTCAGCACAGAGCCCAATGCGGGGTTTAAACCCACAGTGAGATCATGACCTGAGCCAAAATCAAGAGTATAATGCTTAACTGACTGAGCCACTCAGATGTCCCTCTATTTTATTTATTTCTACTCTAATCTTTATTATTTCCTTGCTTCTACTGTTTTTCAGTTTTTTATGTTTTTCTTTTTCTAGCTCCTTTATATGTAACATTAGGTTGTTTACTTGCGATTTTTCTTCCTTCTTGAGGCAGGCCCTCTTACTACAAACTTTCCTCTTATAACAGCTTTTGCTACATCCTAAAGATTTTGGAACATTGTGTTTTTATTTTCATTTACCCTCATGTCTTTTTTGATTACTTTTTGATTTCTTGGTTGACTCATTCTTGTTTAGTGACATGTTATTTAACCATCATGTATTTGTGCTCTTACCAGATTTTTTCTTGTGTGTGAATTCTAGTTTCATGATGTTATGGTTTGAAAAGATGCATGGTATGACTTTGACCTTCTTTAACTTGTTGAGAATTGTGTGTTGCCTAATGTGATCTATTCTGGAGAATGTGCCATGTGCACTTGAGTAGAATGTATATTCTGCTGTTTTAGGACGGACTGTTCTCAATATTTCTGTTAGATCCATCTGGTTCAATGTGTTATTCAAAGCCACTCTTTCCCTGTTGACTTCCAGTTTGGATGATCTGTCCATTGATGTAAATGGGGTGTTAAGTATCCTACTATTATTGTACTACTATTGATTCCTTCCTTTATGTTTGTTATTAGCTGCTTTACATATTTGGGAACTTCCATGTTGAGTGCATAAAGATTTACAATTGTTGTATCTTCTTGTTGGATTGTCTCCTTTATTATTATATAATATCCTTCTTTGTCTCTTGTTACAGTCTTTGTTTTAAAGTCTGTTTTTTTTTTCTAATGTAAGTATTGCTACCTCAGCTTTCTTTTTACTTCCATTTACATAATAAATGCTTTTCTACCCTTTTATTTTCAATCTGTCTGTGTTTTTAGGTCTGAAATTAGTCCCTTGAAGGCAGCATATGTATGAGTCCTGTTTTTTATTTTCCATTCTATCACCTTATGTGTTGATTAGAGCATTTAGTCTATTTACATTCAATGTTATTATTGGTAGTTATGTATTTATTTTTTTGTTTCTTATTTTATGGTTGTTTTTGCAGTCCTTCTCTGTTTCTTTCTTATCTTGTTCTTTTCTCTCATGGTTTGCTGGCTTTCTTTAATGGTATACTTGAATTTCTTTCTCTTTATTTTTTGCATATTTATTACTGGTTTTTGATTTGTGGTTACCATTAGGTTTGTATATAACATCTTCTGCATATAGCAATCTATGCCAAGTTGATGGTCACTTAATTTGAATCCATTCTTTATACTTCTCCCTCACGACTACCACATTTTAGATATTATGTCATACTTTATATCCTTTTTATTTTGTGAATCCCTTTACTGATTTTTATAATGATTTTTTATTGGTTGTTTTTTTTGTTGTTTTTTTTTTTTTTGCTATCTACTTTTCTTACTCCTACTTGTGGTCTTTCCTTTCGACTCAAAGAATCTCTTTTAATATTTCTTGTAGGGCTGGTTTAGTGATCATGAATTCTTTTAACTTTTGTTTGTCTTGGAAAGTCTTTATCCTTCCTTCTATTCTAAAAGATAGCCTTGCTGGATAGAGTATTCTTGGCTATATATTTATTTTTCTTTCAGCACTTTGAATGTGTCATTCGTTTCTGCTGAAAAATCAGCTAATAGCCTAATGGGGTTTCCCTTGTATGCTACTGTTTTCTTTCCTCTTGCTGCTTTTTAAATTTTCACTTTTTCACTACTTTTTGCCATTTTAATTACTATGTATTTTGTGTGTGTACATCCTTGGATTGACTTTGTTGGGGCCTCCCTGTGCTTCCTGGATCTGGATTTCTGTTTCCTTATCCAGATTAGGAAAGTGTTCAGCTATTATTTCTTCAAATACATTTTCTGTACCCTTTTCTCTGTCTTCTCCTAGGATCCTTATAATGTGAATGTGATTACACTTAATGGTATCATTAACTTCCCTAAACTTATTTTCATTTACTATTATTTTTCTCTGTCTTGTTCAGCTTGATTGCTTTCCATTACTCCATCCTCCAGGTAGCTGTTCTGTCCTTCTGTTCCCTCTAATCTACTATTTATCCCATCTTGTTCATTTTTAATTTCATTCATTGAGTTCTTCATCTCTGATTGGCTCTTTATGTTTTCTATCTCTTTGTTAAGGTCTCACTAAGGTCTTCCACTCTTTTCTCAAGTCCAGTGAGTAGCTTTATGATCATTACTTTAAATTCTGTATCAGGCATATTATTTATCTCCCTTTAACTTCGGTCACTTGCTGTGATTTTTGTCCTGTTCTTGGATTTTGGACATATTCCTCCATCTTCTCATTTTGTCTATTTCTCTGGGTCTGTTTCTATGTGTTAGAAAAGTTAGCTATGTCTCCTGCTCTTGAAAGTAATGCCCTTTGAATAAGAGGTCCTGTAGTGTCCTGCAGTGCACTGCTCCCTGTTCACCAGAACCTGGCTCTTCAGGAGTTTCTCCTATGTGTTTTGCATGTGACCTGCTACTGTGGCTGAGCCCCTTTGCCTTTAGTCTAATTGTCTGCAATGGCTTTCTTTGCCTATTGTGGGTAGGCTTTGGTCCCTTTGTTGTTAGCAGGTCAGTCTGGGGCTGCCTTGGACTTAAGTTGAGTCAGACCAGGTGTTTGCGAGACATGCAGTAGCACCAAACTGCAGAAGAAGGTGGAGGTGGGGGCAATAGGTGCCAGGAAGGTTCATGCAGGTTGGAGGGGACCTGAAGCTGCCAGGAACCTAGGCAGGCTGGGCTGAAGAGGAACCACAGAAGCACACAGGGGCCTTGGTGTTAGCAAGGTTTGCCAGGCAGGGGACCTGAAGACTAAGCCTGGCTGGAGGAGGCATGTTCACAGGAGAATGTGGAGGTAAGGCACAGTGTTAGGAAGTTAGGTGGCCAGTATTGGTACTGTGTAGGTTCCCAAAGGTGTTCCTACATTTATGCTGGGAGACAGGGAAGGGAAATAACACCCAACAGCTCCTTTGTTCCTGGAGAAGTTTCACAATGATCCTTGTCCCTCCACCACATTCTCTGAGATTCATTAATAAGTCTCACTCCTGTATACCCCAGCATTTTTCAAACTGCTCTTTCTATGCTGTATCATCACAGGGCTCTTTGATGTTCAGTCTCTTTCAGGGTGTGGACTCAGTTTCCTCTTGCCCTCTCAGCTTTCCCACAAGCTTCCTGATTTTTAAAATTCCAGGTTTTAAGCCCTGTTTATTTTAAGAACTTGCAACATTTGGCCCCTCTCACTTTCAAAGGCAAATGCTATGGAGATTCATCATCCCTGTCCAAGTTTCCTGGTGTGAGAGTCTGTTTCTTTCTCCTTTCCATGACCAAGGCTTCCTCCCTCCTGTGGACAGTCCCGTGGGTCCGTTTAGCTCCTAACCATGTCTCTCCCTACTCTCTTCAATTCAGCCTCCTGTCTATAGTTATCTGTGGAAAGTCTGTTTTCCCAATCTTTGGGTTGTTTTCCAGGTTACTTACACTGATGTGGCCATTTTCTGGTTGTGTCCATGGGGCAAGATGAGCGTAGGGTTCATCTACTCCACCATCTTCCCCAGAAGTCCCAGTTTATTTTTATTTTTTACTGTAAGGACACCTTACACTGCTATTGAAAACAGCAAAGATCTTTAGTTTTTGTGGATTATATTTATTGATATTTCCCATATTAGAAATTTAAAACTGAGAATTTTTTTAATTAATTGATTTTTAAATAACAATAAGCCCATTACAAATGAGTCTACGTTGCATATTTTTATGAATAATAGCTCTATTTCAGGAAGAGAAATATCAATGAGAAAAGTAACATATTTTACATTTTTACAAATATTTTTAATATCTGGCTCAGTAGAAGACAGCTAGAGTCTCTTATCTATTCCTGCCTCCCATTGGTTGTGATATCACAGGAGGGGCACAATTTGGAAAGGTCTCCTTATGAAACAATGAGGATGAAAAAACAATGACACTTAGTGTTATTAGGAAAATTGTCTTGACCTTGTAGACTCCCAGGAGACCCTGAATAACACTTTCAAAATGTTGCTGTAATTTTTCTTTCAATTTTTCTGTTTGTCTTTTCCATATAAATTTGCAGGAGTATTTTTTATATTTTTTCTAAGATACATATTGTTGGAATGACTTCTATCACTGTTCATTCTCTCTTAATGGGCATTTGATGCATATGAGTTGTTAACTCTAATGTAAATCCATTTATTGATTTTTTTCTTCATATTTAACACATATGTCCACTTTTAGAAATTCTTTGTCTACTTGAAAGTCATGAATATTTGTTTCTGGCTGTCTACTAAATGCTTCAATGCTTAAAGCTCATATTTAAGTATGCAATCTATATGCAATTCACTTTTATGTGTGGTGTGACAAAGGAGTTTTATACATTTTTTCCTTATAGAAAGCCAACGCTATAGCCTCATTTGTTGAAATAACCACTTTTTCTTACTGCATTGTAGAATCACTCTTTTCATAAAATATATTCTGGTATGTATGAGGTCTGTTTTTGGTCTCTGTATTCTTTTCCATTGTTCTATTTGTCTCTGTGCCAATATCACACTCTGTTAATTACTATAGATATATTTTAAAATTTGATATCAGGTAGTGTAAGTCCCCAGCTTTTTCTTTTCCAGACTGCATTAGGTATTCTTGTCCATTACATATTTTAATTTTTTTTCATGGTGATAAAATACACATAACAAAATTTACCATCTTAACCATTTTTAAGTATACAGTTCAGTGGTATTAAGTACATTCATGTTGTTGTTTATTATTTTAACTACTCTAGGTACCTCATATAAATGAAAACATACAGTCTTTGTCCTCTTGTCATAGGTTTATTTAACATATGTCCATTTAGCATTATGTCCTCAATATTCATCCATGTACCATGTGTCAGAATTTCCTTCCCTTATAAGTCTGAGTAATATTCCATTGCATGTATATGCCACATTTTACTTGTCCATTCATCTATCAATAGACACTTGGGTGGCTTCCACATTTTAGCTATTGTGAGTAAAGCTGCCATTAACACGATTGTACAAATATCTCTTAGAGAACCTGCTTTCAATTCTTATGGGTACATACCCAAGGGTGTAATTGCTGTAATTACAGCAATTGGGTGTAATTGTAAATATATAATAATTCCATGTTTCATTTTTTGAGGAACTGCCATATTGCTTTCCACAAAACTGTATATTCCCACCAACAGTGCACAAGGATTTCAATTTCTCCATATCCTCATCAACACTTGTTACTTTCTTTTTGGTTTTGGTTTGGTTTGGTTTTACAGTAGCCATCCTAATAACTATTATGTGGTATCTCATAGTTTTACTTTGTATTCCCAAATAATTAGTGAAGTTGAGCATCTTTTTGTGTGTTTATTGGCCATTCAGGTATCTTCGTTGGCGAAGTATCTATTTAAGTCATGTGTCATTTTTTAATTGGGTTGTTTGTTTTACTGTTGGTTCCCACAAGATGCATGCCAGTTGTTCTCAGAACACATGCATGAATGCCTCTAACAGGGCTCTGAGGTGGGAAATGGGTAACTTGTTGCTGAGCAAAGAGCTTAAATTGATGAAAATTAACTGCAATATACAATCTGAACCTTCCCCTGGAGTTTAAAAGCCTTCAATAGATTCCAGAGTTCCATAATAGTTACATTAGACAGAGTTTGCCCACTGAATTTTTGTCTAGGTGGGGAGATAAATTCTTGATGCTTCCCATGTATTTTTTGTTTGTATTCAAATGCAATTTTTACCTTTGTAGAAAATCAATGTTTTTCTTCTTTAAGGTTTTATATTATTAATGAGTATGTAATTTTCCTTATTATATTTTCATCAGGTTTTAGAATTTCCTGGCCTTATATAAAGAGTTTGAATATGTTTCTAATTATTCTATTCTTTTGAAGTGTTTGTAAAAAATTATAAATATTTAGAATAATACACAAATAAAGCCACTGGGCTTGGAATATTCATTGTAGGAAAAGTTTTATTAGTGCATTCAATTAGTTTAGTAAATATCTGCTTATAAGATTTTCTATTCATTTTCTGTCAGCTTTCTTAAGGTGTATCTTTTTTTTTTTTACAATTTTGTCCATTTCGCGCACAATGTCAAAATTAATTTCTCAAAAATTGTTCATAATAACTTCTTGTCATGTTTTGATGTTCACAACATCTGTACTTTATTCCTTAAATTGGTAACTTAAATGTATGTGTTCTCTTTTCCTCCTTCTCTTTCTCCCTCTCTCTCTCTCTTTAATTTCTTTTTTAAATTGTTGAAGGTTATTAATTCTGAGGGAGAGAGAGAGAAAGAGTGGGGAGGGGCAGAAAGAAAGGAAGAGAGAGAGAATTCCAAGCAGGTTTTGCGCTGTCAGCGCAGAGACCCACACGAGGCTCTGTCCCACAAACCAGGAGATCATGACCTGAGCCAAGATGAAGAGTTGACACTTAATCAACTGAGCCACTCAGGCGCCCCTCCCTCTTTCTCTCTTTATCCTTTTTTTTTTTTTTTTTTTTGCTTTTTTTTGTTTTTGTTTTTTCCTGTCGCTGTCCTGTTTCCCAACTTTCTCCAACTATTTCGGACTGAAACTAAACAACATCTGGTCTTCAGCAGCTCTTGAAAAATGTAGCTGCTCTGTCTTACCCACTTCATTTGGCATTGGCAAGGATCCTCTTCCTCCCATGTTTGGTCAAAAGTAAGACTAGCTCTGTGTCTCATTTCTCCTTGTAGGTGCTTGCTGCTTTCTGAAATGTATACTAATTGGTTACCTTGAAGTTTCTGCTCTCTGAAGGGTTCAAGAGGAATCACTATTTTGTATTTTATGTTTTTTCCCCATTATTTCCCCATTATACACTGAACTCTAACAGTGTATGTTTTAAATATCTATTTATTGAGAATAAATTTGAGAAAAATTTAAGACTCCATTGGGGAAGAAAAAACAAAATGTAAGAACCATTGATCTAGAAATATACAGCAGCAAAAACGTTCATGTGTTCATATAACTTTTCTCCCTCACTTCTAAATATTTAAATCAGAAAGGCATATTAAAAATATTAAGCTTTTTATATGTAAAATGTTGTTATTTTATTGGCTCCCTATTTCTAGTTGAATAATTTGCATGTGACAAAGGGTCAGATTAATTGTGAACCAATAGATCAATCCTGTTTCGATGGTACATTAATTTATTAAAGAACAAATAATTTATGAATGTGTCTTTAATGTGTGGCAATGTTCTTGGCCCTACAGAGACACAAAATCCCTACTTTACAGAGTATATATTTCTGCTTTGGGAGTTAGAGAGCAAGAAATATACACATAGAAGATCAAATAATTTCAAGCAGAAATAAATACTATCAAAACAAAACTACTCAGTGACATTGGAGAAGATCAGAGTGAAGACTTTATAATTTGGATGTGGTGAGTGGTAACAGAATACCTTATTAAAAGTTATTTTTTAGTAGGAATCTCAATGACCTGAGAGAACCACCTTCATAAAAATATGTGGGAGAAAGACAACTGAGAAAGCACAGAACAGAAGTCACAGTAGCTAGAAAGTGATGATTTAGATCCCATCTTTTGGTCTATTTTAGACACTATTGTTCAAATGGGCTATTTTAGTAGATTACTTTCCCTTTGTAAAACTTTACCAAGTGGCAGCCTAATATGGGTTAAGAAAAAAAAAACATTATATAGGAAGAATAAAACTTGTGCTCAGCAAAGTTACAGCTGAGAGCATTCAAATCAGTTGGAATATCTGGATCTCATCACTGTTTTTAGGATACAATTTCTTTGTAGTAAGACAGTGGTGACAATGTAATCAATGTAATCAAAGGATGAACAATGTCTGTTCTCATACATACCTGTCCATGAGCCCAGTAGCCTTAATTTTTGCAAGCTTAATTTGATGGTAGTTGTCAGGTAATCACAATGTTAGATAAAACATGTACAATTTACACTCTATTCAAGAGTTTAATGAAAACCAGTGCATTTCTTGCCTGAATCTTCTTTAAAAACCCCAAAGACATATCACTTCAACAGCCCATTTAGAGAACTACACCAGATGGAATCCACCTTCATATTTTCTTTGTAGGAATATACAAAGTGATGGTGAGAAAGCCATTTTCTCCCCGTGAGGGGAAAACATGAATAATACTTACTTATAATTTTATATTTCAATGACATTTTAAACCAATTATGCAATTTATCATAAACTATATAACATCTATAAAACCACAAATAATAACCTATTTTAATAATGTATATACTTGTCTAAGTGTTCACCAGTGATATACTTCTTAGCATAACATGAGAGCCACAGAATTATCTTCTTTTTTTTAATTAAAAAGTTTTTTTAATGTTTATTTATTTTTGAGAGAGAGAGAAAGAGAGGAGAGAGAGAGAGCATGAGCAGGGGAGGGGCAGAGGAGAGAGGGAGACACAGAATCTGAAGCAGTCTCCAGGCTCTGAGCTGTCAGCATGAACCATGCTGTCTCATGAACTGTGAGATCATGACCTGAGCCGAAATGGACGCTTTACCGACTGAGCCACCCAGGCGCCCCTACAGATATTACCTTCTGAGACAAGTCTATCCAGACTTAACAGATTCAGTTTGATATTTCTATCTAACAAACTAGGAACAAATAATTTATAATAAATTAATATTTTCCTTTTTCTAAAATTATTGATAGCTAAAATCCAGGCAGAAAATGGAGATTTTAGCAATTTTGCTCATCTCACTATTTTTAGATAAATGAAATAGTAATTAATAATAATAATTTTGTCAGTAACTGCTGGAAAAGCTATATGGAAAACATGACTTCGTTATACAAAAAGTAGTATTTTAGTATATATAGATATATATTTAGATGAAGATATAGACACATAACAATACACACAATATATAAGATACAGGATATGTAGGAAAGCACCAGAATGGTACACCCTGTTATTCTTGTGCTGCTCTGAAAGGCAACTATTTAATACGAATTCACATGGCACAAATGACTTTATTTTCTGTACTAAGTTACAAAGAAAGGATTTTCCAATACTTGCTCCCATAGCCATTAAAATCATGGCATCCCACCCTTCAACAAATATTCTGAAAATCATAATTTCCTGCAGGGGATGTTTTCAGTGACAAAAAAAAAAAATCAAAGACTGATAATGTGTTAAAATTAATCATTCTTTAAAAAAATTGTTTTTAATCTTATTTATTTTTGACAGTGAGAGAGAGAGAGAGTGCAAACGTTGGAGGAACAGAGAGAGAGGGAGACACAGAATCCAAAGCAGGCTCCAGGCTCTGAGCTGTCAGCACAGAGTCCTCCGTGGGGCTCGAACCCACGAAGTGTGAGATCGTGACCTGAACTGAAGCCAGACACTTAACCAACTAAGCCACCCAGGCACCCCAAAATTAATCAGTCTTTATATTCATCTGCTCACTTGCCTTTGAAATCGATTCCTGTTTCTCAGGAAAAGAAATATGCTAAGCTTTGTATCATTTTTCTACTGTGTAGACCAACTATTTTTATAATATACAATTTGTATTATTTATTAATTTAGTTTATGTATATATATATATATATACTATATAACAAAATAATTTATTTTCCTTTACTATATTCCTCCATAACTTGCGTTGTACTTCCACATTTTCTTTTCACTCTGCTAGTGATAATATTTTTATATATTTTTTAATTGGGTGTTTAGATTTAGAGATTTTCATTTTGTAAGACAGTCCATACCATAGATCAGTGCTTAATTTGATTATATTGAAGAAAATTTTCATAATTACAAACTCTAGTTATTTTGAAAACCTAAACAGAAAGAGGAAAGTGAAATGCAAAGAGATGACTAAGCTGACATTTACCATTTCAGACTTCACATTTTATAACAGCAAAGTTGTTTTTTTCAGGGAGGCTCACCTTGCTTCTGCAGACTCATCTCTTTTAGTCTCATTCAGGTCTGTTTGTTGTTGTTGTCTTAAATCTCAGAAACTGTATTTTTCATCTCTAGAAACACAGTTTCTATTACTCTTATATCCTCCACGTCTCCTTAAAATGTTGATGTTTTCCTTTAGCTTTTTGAACCCATAGAAATAGTTGTAGTAACTAAATGTCTTTGTTTACCAACTACATTCTATGTGCAACATTTTCAGGCTGTTTCTATTGACTGATTTTTCTTCTTATTATGGGTTATACTTTCCTTCTTTGCATCCCTGGTAGATTGCATGTCAGATATTGTGAATTCTACTTTATGTTCATTGAATATTTTTGTATAATTGGAATATTCTTGAACTTTGTTCTGGAACTTATTGGTTGTTGGGTATTTTTGTATTATTTAAATATTCCTGAACTTTGTTTTAATGAAGAAATAGTTTGATCATTTTGAGGTTTGCTTGTAATCTTCATTAGGATGCAACTGAGATAGAAATTAGTCTAGGGCTAATTTGGCTCCACTACTAAGGCCATATCCAGTGAATACTATGGGTATTGAGTACTCTAATTGATGCTGCATGTATTAAATTACACCAAGTAATATTTGTATACTTCTCAAAGCAACAAATGCAAAATGTATAAAAGTATGTTTTTCTTCTAGTAATTATAGTATTTTCAAACAACTGTTGAAAAAAATGATAGAATTCATGTGATCAGTTTGCAGTTCTTAAAACTTTAAATTATTCTTTAATTCTAAGAGAAAGTCAGATAATGTTTAAAGCGATTTCCAAGACATGTTAAAGTGTCTGCCTTCATTTCCTCATCTGAAGGAAACAAGATAGAAATAGATGGCTCTAAATTCCTTCCAAGTTCTCCAAACTTCTGTGTCTTTTATATGTCTATGATTTAATGCTTATCATTTTCAAGATTGGCTCACTGTTGAGGTGATCTTATTAAAATAACAGATTTTATACTGTATACTAAGTATATTAACAACTTACTGATAGATGATAATATTCATAACATCAGTTTAATCTTATTTCCATGAACTGAGCATATCTTTGAGAATATGAATTCATCTAATAAGGATTAAGATTTTAGACAATAATGCCTGAAACATTTTTTTTTGATGCTTTAAGACAGTTTTCCTAGAAGATAGTACTTTGAGAAATAATAAAATCTTGATTAAGTTAATCTCAAACTAAAGAAAGACTCTATAGATAAGATATTTGGGAAAACCAAGTCACCATTTATACATTCAGATAAATGGCTGTATACATATCTTTAATGTAACCCAGATTATAAGAAATAGTTTTTTGGTATAGAAACTACTCTACATTTTGCCTATAGAAAAATATAAAATCTGAGTTCACTGAAAATTTGTCTTATTGCCCTCTGACAGTTTATGCCTGTCCAATCCATAGGGCCCCAGTTAAGAACTATTCTATCATCTATACATCAGAAAGGAAAGTGCCTGTGTGCTATGTTGATAGTCACTCTAAACAAATATTTATACAGTTTGAGATCAGAGATATAAAATGTCAGTTCCAAATCCACCCATGATGGCACATATACCAGACAGATGACAAAGTCTGGCTCAGGTTATAAAGGCTTGTGAAATACTTGAATCATATTTGCAACCCTTGAAAGAATTCAAGTTGAGATTAGCAGAAAAACCAGGCTCAGTTCTGTTCGTATCCCCTTTATCTGTCTTCTAGCCAACAAATGAAAACCTTAAAGCCAACTGACAAATAGAGTGTGAAGGACCTTCTACTGCATTAAAAAAAAAGAAAGTCAGACTGCTATAGGTAGAAATTATCTTGTATGTTACCATTATTGGTTGTTATTATTCATAGAAATAATGCGGGAGAAACCTCTAAATGATACTATTCTGCTGGATTCTTTGTTAAATGTAATACTCAATAAATTAATTCCCTTCATGTAATACCGGGCATATAACATGAACATATGTGCAAAGAATAGAAATCCATCTCTGTAAAAACAATGCCTCAGTAATGCAGATATCTATTATTTTAAGGTCCAGGCAATTGGATTCATTAAGGCATAAAAGTGTTTCAGGACAGTCCTTCTGCCAGAAGTAAAAACTTAGTAGTCATTTTAAACAGTGAGAGATGATGCTAGCTAGAGATAAAGTAGAAGATTATTCTCTGCTGATATGCCAGGTTAGAATTCTGCATGAAGTCGCATACAGTGCTAGCAACCATCAACTTATGCTCTCATCAAGCATAGATATTTCAAGAAAGATAAAGAGTACATTGAATGTAAGACTTAAAACATTCAAGTTAATTGTGAAAGAAAAGAAAAGAAAAGAAAAGAAAGAGAGATGCTTTCAATCAATTGGATATTGGAAATTCTTCCTGCCAATCTAAACACAGTCTATGTGGGTGTTTTATATGTTCCTTTTATATGCGGCAACTTAGAAAAAGCAAATAAACAAACAATAAACGATGCAGGGAAGAAATCCCAAGTTTCAAGATTGAGGGAAAAAAAAATATTCACCTTTTGAGTAGTGAGTAGGAGATAAAGCCAAGAATTCAAGGGGGAGACCGGAAACCATACACCTTGTTTTTGAGGACTAGGTTTAAATATCTGTTGTTTTCTCAAAAGAAAACAGATGCTGAAAGATAATAGAATAATATCTCCAAAGTCCTGAGGTCCTATAGTCATCCAAATTAAAATTGTATACCTGCTTAAAAAATAATCACTCAAGAACAAAAAGTAAATAAAGATATTTCCATTCATCAAGAGACAAAGGGGAATTACCATATACAAACTATAATGCCAAAAAAAAAAAAAAAAGGATTAAAGCAACAGTGGCAGCTATTGGAATCATCTGCAGAGCAAAACAAAATATGATACCTGAATGCAGTATCTCAAGATTTGTTCACTTAATTGATCCAGGGAGGTGCCTGAATACTGAGAGTTTTAAAGCCTTCTCACTGATTTTCATGTGCTTTAACCAATATTGGAGACCATTGTATAAGAAATGTTCCTTCAGTAAGAACAGAAAATAAACACAAAAAGAAGTAGGGTATATTGAATAGTGACAAGTAAAGAAATTAGTTGGGACACCTGGGTAGCTCATTGGGTTAAGCCTCTGACTCTTGATTTCGGCTCAGGCCATGATCTCACGGGTTCATGAATTCAAGCCCACATCGGGCTTTGCAGTCATAGGTGCAGAACCTGCTTGGAATTCTGTCCTCTCCCCCTCTGTCTCTGCCTTTCCCCTGCTTGTGTGGTCACTCTTTCTCTCTTTCTCAAAATAAATGAATAAACTTAAAAATAATAAAATAAAATAAAAAGAAATTAGTAATTTGGGGGATAAATTTAATAACTACTGAGTACAAAAAATGATAATAGTTCTATGATTTCACTCATGTGGAATTTAGACACAAAAGAGATGAACATAAGGAAAGGGAAGGAAAAATAAGATAAAAACAGAGAAGTCAAACCATAAGATACTCTTAAATACAGAGGACAAACTGAGGGTTGCTGGAGGGGCTTGGGGTGGGGGGATGGGCTACATGGATGCTGGGCATTAAGGAGGCCACTTGTGATGAGCATTGGGTGTTATATGTAAGTGATGAATCACTAAATTCTACTTCTGAAACCATTATTACACTATATGTTAACTAACTTGAATTAAATAAAATAAGATAAAAAAGAAAATAATAATAACAGTAAGTAAAGGATAGGTACAAAATGGGACTAAAACACTAGTAATACACTAAGATTAGAAACCAGAGTTAAAATTGGGTGGGAGGGGTATGAAGTGAGATGATGATTAGAAATTTTTAGAAACCCTTAAAATGAATACTGAACATATGATTCATAAAAAGGTAAACCAAAAAAAAATTTAAAAACTGTGGATAAACAATATAATACAGGAAAGGATAAAATATGGGGGAAAAAAGGAGAAGTAAGTCAACATATATCAAAAATCACAATACATTTGATTACAAAAACAATAAAAATAGATTTAAAAATTCCAGTTGCATGCCACTTACAGAATGTGTAAACCATTTTAGAGATGAAATGCCATACTTCAATAGAAGAATTATGTATATGTGATAAGTATTTTCCAGAATTACAATTTTGTGATGATGACATGTATTTTCAGAAACTCAAAACAATCATTCACTGTTCATGGATTCATTGAATATAGTAAAATATTACAGCATGGATTAGAAATATTCGTACCAAATTAGGAGTGAAATGGGAGTGGAAAGTAAAAAAGAAGCCTTCAAATTCACGTATATGCTTTATTTTGTGTGTGTGCATATGTACACACACATACAACACTCAAAGGTGTGCCTCTCTCACAGCATCATTCATTGTATTCCACCATAATACTAACAAAGAATTTAAGCAATATGGCATTTGTGCAGAAATTACAATTGTCTCATGCTTATGTGCATTGTACAATGAGCTCATCTTACTATTTCCATTCATTCTTCAATTAGAATCTAGAAATGAGAATGAGCTGTTATAGTTTAGTTAATGAGCCAATTATTTTTTCTGAGCATGCTAGTTGTGCACAGCTTCTCTTTTGCTTAATTATGTTTTACAATAGCAGGCATTCATCTTATGTCTTTAATTGATAGTTATCACACACACAATTTGTTTGAAAATTCTTATCAATATTTTTGAAAGATATTTGTTTGAATCATTGGAATAATCTTTTTAAACTCACCCCAAAGTAATATATTTTATAACTTTCCACTGAAAATGGCATTTGTGTTTAGCCTTCCTAAAGACAGTGACACTTTCCAAAACACAAAGTAATTGTATTAAAATTATTCCTAATATAAAGACATACAAATTCATAGAAATGAATTTTCTAGGGGCACCTGGATGGCTCAGTCAGTTAAGCATCTGACTTCAGCTCAGGTCATGATCTCGTGGTCTGTGGGTTCGAGCCCCGCGTTGGGCTCTGTGCTGACAGTTCAGAGCCTGGAGGCTGCTTCAGATTTTGTGTCTCCCTCTTTCTCTGACCCCCCCTGTTCATACTCTCTCTCTGTCTCAAAAATAAATAAATGTTAAAAAAATAAAAAAATAAAAAGAAATGAATTTTCTCATAAAAAATTTAGCTTCCAGAATGGAATAAAAATAAGAGTAGAAATTTAATGAGAGGCAAATTTGAAGATAAAAATCAAAATTCAAATTTTGTAGTAAAAGGAAAATATTAGTCATTATAAAAAGAAAACCAAATAAAATGCAAAATATATTAGAACATACTTTTATTAGGTGCAAAAATATATAGTAAGTTGTAGCATCCATTATTGCACTATTTTCTAGCCTATTTTAACTAGAATTCCTTGAAAATATTTAAACAAGTCATCTATTGTTGATTGGAAAGCATCTAGAGTAGTCGAGGTGAAATAATGTTCAGAGAATGTGTTAATATGGGGCTACAAAATCTTATAGAAAGGCATAAGCTTAGTTCTTTTTTTTAAATGTTTTATTTTATTTTTTTGAGAGAGAGAGACAGAATGCAAGCAGGGGCGAGGCAGAGAGAGAAGGAGACACAGAATCTGAAGCAGACTCCAGGCTCTGAGCTGTCAGTACAGAGCCCAATGAGGGGCTTGAACCCACAAATGTGAGATCATGACTTGAGCCAAAGTCGGATGCTCAACCAACTGAGCCACCCAGGCAGCCGATATAAGCTTAGTTCTTAATATTGAGTTTCCAAATCCGTTATGAGAATATACATTATTACCAAATTTTAAATGAATAATAATTTTATACACATATATATTTATCTTATCATATTGATTATTTAATGATTTTTTTCTTTGATAAGCCAAGTAAAAACCCATGAAAACTAAGTCTGGTTGAAAAATGTAAATATCAACGTCGCTCCTTATCAGGGAAATACAAATCAAAACCACACTCAGATATCACCTCACGCCAGTCAGAGTGGCCAAAATGAACAAATCAGGAGACTATAGATGCTGGAGAGGATGTGGAGAAACGGGAACGCTCTTGCACTGTTGGTGGGAATGCAAATTGGTGCAGCCACTCTGGAAAACAGTGTGGAGGTTCCTCAGAAAATTAAAAATAGACCTACCCTATGACCCAGCAGTAGCACTGCTAGGAATTTACCCAAGGGATACAGGAGTACTGATGCATAGGGGCACTTGTACCCCAATGTTTATAGCAGCACTCTCAACAATAGCCAAATTATGGAAAGAGCCGAAATGTCCATCAACTGATGAATGGATAAAGAAATTGTGGTTTATATACACAATGGGGTACTACGTGGCAATGAGAAAGAACGAAATATGGCCCTTTGTAGCAACGTGGATGGAACTGGAGAGTGTGATACTAAGTGAAATAAGCCATACAGAGAAAGACAGATACCATATGTTTTCACTCTTATGTGGATCTTGAGAAACTTAACAGAAACCCATGGGGGAGGGGAAGGAAAAAAAAAAGAGGTTAGAGTGGGAGAGAGCCAAAGCATAAGAGACTCTTAAAAACATAGAACAAACTGAGGATTGATGGGGGGTGGGAGGGTGGGGAGGTGGGTGATAGGTATTGAGGAGGGCACCTTTTGGGATGAGCACTGGGTGTTGTATGGAAACCAATTTGACAACAAATTTCATATATTGGAAAAAAAAAGAAAAATGTAAATAAGCCTATTTTTGTGTATTTTTCCAAACACTAGAAAATGAAAACAATTTCTATTATCTGTCATTTTTCTACAGAATCTCCTGGCTTCTTGAAAGTGATTGTGTTTAGATGTTAGAGAAATATCCTTAGGAGACAACAAAGATCAGTAGAAGTGAAACCCACACAGTCTCCTCATCATAGAAAGAAAGAAAGAAAAAGAAAGAAAGAAAGAAAGAAAGAAAGAAAGAAAAAGATAAAGATAAAGAGTTCCTATCTATCCATTTCAAAGTGCATCCAGAGATGCTTACAATATAGAATTTTAAACTTGAATACATATTGGGGTGCCTGGGTGGCTCATTTGGTTGAGCATCTGACTTTAGCTCAGGCCATTATCTCCCGGTTCCTGAGTTCCATCCCCGTGTCGGGCTCTGTGCTGACAGCTCAGAGCCTGGAGCCTACTTCGGATTCTGTGTCTCCCTCTCTCTCTGCACCTCCTCTGCTCACAGTCTGTCTTTCTCTCTCAAAAATAAATAAATATTAAAAAAAAGTTTTAATTGAATACATACTAGCTGCCAACTAGTCCGCCCCTTGGATTACTCATTCATTCCATCCTAAGTATATTGTTCCTAGAATTCAGAGGGGCCCTTGTATACCCCCTCTGCCAATGCAATGCCTCACAGATCCAGATTTTCCTACTTCATGGCATATCAGTATTTATTAGACAAATATTTATTGAGCAGTACTATGTGTGCTAAGCACTGGGGATCAAAGATGAGTGAATATTCATTTGTCTTTAAGAAGTCCACAGTGTACTGGAGAGAGGCAGAACAGATGAACAGATGGCCACATAAAAACACAGAATGAGGTCTTATTTATTCAGAGGAAAAAGTCCTCATCATCAGGCAACAAGTGAAATAATTTCATTGACCCAGAGATGGATTTGAGATTGGGAACTCACAAGTATATTTATCTCATTATCCATCAAAGATGATCATCTATTACAACCACAAAGACTTCATGGCACAGCAGCTAGAGAAGGACATCAGGCATGAAGCTGTCATATTCAGAAAGCAAGGAAGGGGCACAAGGGGAATGACGCAAGAGAAGAAATAAACATGAGAGCAGATTAAGGATTTACTTTAAATGTTTTTACTATATTAATCTACTTTGGCTAGTAGTTTTCATTAATGTTAACCTTTTTTCATCCAAAATTTGAATTCAGTCTTCAGAATTACTTTTATAAAGTTACCAATAATTTACTTTACTTCACAAATTGATAAAAATAGATCAGCACCACAGACCTATTTATTGAAAACAAAGTAGGTAGAACAATCAAACTCATTAATAATTCTTTGTCAACCAAGGTAAACAGAAGTTTTATTATGTAGAGGTCAATCTTGGGGCAGAGGCTTTAATATTTTCATCAGTGACTTAGATGATGGAAAAGTCCGTGAACTTAGTAATTTACAGTTCTCTGTAGTTGCAAAGACTGATTAACGCTTTGAATGTCAAGATTAAAATTCATCATGACCATAATGTGACCTTGACAAATTGGAGAAGTGGTTTAAAACAATTCAATTCAATAAGACCACAGGTCAGATATGGACTTCAAAGAAATTGGGAAGGAAATAGAAATTATAGTAATGTAGGTGATACCATGCTAATGAGAATATGTGTGTGCATAATATGGTATATAGAAAATATTGAGTATGACTTGAGTGAAGATTATAGCAATAGCTTTTATTTTTTCTTTCTTTTCTTGGCATAGTGCTTACTCATTTATAAATGTTTTTGATACATATTATCACAATTATCACAAGTTAAATCCTATATCCCTGCTAATTAAATTAAATATGATTCTAAAATAAATAAATGAGAAGGGTATAAAAGTATATATAAGTGAATAAGTGAGTGAATATCAATGAAATGACTTTGTAAGTGTGTCATGTATTACAAATATTATTTATCCATGTATCTTGTTACTAATACATGTATTCATTCATTTATTCATTAATCATTAAATATGTATAAAGCTTTTACTATGCCCCAGGCACTGCCTTAGATGCTGGTAATACAAGGTTGAGAATGCAAGTATTGTCCATATTTCCTAGAGCCTAGGGTCTAATGAATATTTACTAGTTTTAGTAAATATTGACAGGGTACTATGAACCATGTATCAGGGAGTCTTGTTCTCATCTGGAAAGATGAGGAAAGGCATGCCTGGTAAAATGTCTTTTTAACTGATGTAAGACATAGGTTGGCTAAGAGAACAAGGGAATTAAAGGAGTAGATCTTTCTTGCAAAGAGGACAGTAATATTAAGGTTTAGAGCTTCAAAAAGGGAATGCTTGCAGTTGATATAACAGTAACAATGAATACAATTAAATTTCTGTTTGTTAATACATTGCGCCAAAGTGGAGAAGTGGATTGCTTCCAAAATTAGGGGATATAGTTAGGATTAAAAATGTGCTGCATAATATCAGGGACTTTGACACGGCAATGGAACTGGGAGAAAATGTAAGCAATCAAAGAGGTTGTCCTCTGGAACAACAGCACTGCTGCATATCCAGGTCTCTGCTGAACTGTTTACTCTGCTATCAATATCAAGATGCTCTTGAATAAGAAACAATGACTTCACATATGAGTTTCAAACTAAAACTCAGAAAGACAACTGCTCTGGTGTGATTTAAATGTGAGCTGCTTCTCAGAGATGTAATTTACACTTCAGGGTGAATAGAAGCCAGGATGCCTTTCTCTAATGATGTCAATAATCCATTTTAGTTAAGTTTGATTTACTATTTTCATTTAAAAAATCTCTGACCTTAAAAACTCTCTAAGGGAAGATAAGGAGGAAGGGAGAAGACCATCTTGTTTAGTTCCATTACCTTGAATTTTGATTCATACTAAGCTGTGCTGTCTCCACCAATGCTTAAATAGAAGCATGAACAGGAGTAGTAATGGAGGAGAATGGTTCATTTTAATTGATATATCTGATGAATCTCAAAGAAATTCAGGTAAAAAAAGCCTTTGCATAGTTTATAGCCAATTACTTATATATGGGAAATGAATGCTAATGCCTAGAAAATCATAAATGGTGAATAATCTATAACATTCAAATTTTTCCTTGAGGTTTTCCTGGATTGGACAACCATGCTAAACATGTTTGGGTTTTCAAAGACATGTTTCGGAAGTTTACTGGAGGTTTTCTAAGATATACCTTCATGTTAAAATAATCTCTAAATATTTTAGGAATAACTGGTATCTCCATAAATAATTCATGCCTTGATTAATTATTGTAATTGTTCCTAATTAACACTTAAATATTTCAGGAAGAGATAACACATTAATACATTAAGAATGTGACTTTGCTTCTATGTCATAAAGCGCTTTGGAGATATCTCTATATGGAATGTATTGTATTTTGCTACATTTTTGTCTTCTCTTCCAGATTACCTGCTTCTTAAAAAAATAGATTGTGCAGAGATCTAACATTGTTGCCTACATATGCAGCACTGGAGACTATAGTTGAAATATGAGTAAGAGATAGTTTAAAATAATATAGGCAGAACTCTACCATAGATTCTAGCATTATTTAATCATCTGAAACATTGATTAACACAAATTTGAATCTCTAAGGTACTTATTCAACATATCTGAAAAATGATCATGAGCTGGCACTTAAATGTCTTCACTAAGAAGGAAATTGTCATTTCAGAAGTAAGCTTATTTCATTTTTGGTAAGCTCTAAGTGTTGAAAAAAAACTTCACTATTAAAGAAATTAAAACCTTTGTGCTACAGCTTGTGTGCATTTTCCTTTTTTTTAGTTAGGAGCAACTTGATAGATATATATTATTTTACAGCCTTCACAAAGCACTTGCCCCTTACCCACCTGTTCACAATTGTTTTTTTTTTTTTCATTAAAAGAAATGCATTGTGGTATAATGCATATAAAAATATACCAGTTTAAGTATACACATTAATGAATTTTCAAAATGTGAACATCGTGTAACTTTTGTTACCATCAAGATAGACAACTTTCCTAACCCCCAAAAAGTTCTCTCTTTCGCCTTTGCAGTTACTCTCCACTCCATACCTGGTACCAGATAAGACTGATATGCTTTCTGTCACTGTAGATTACTTTTACTATTTCTAAAAATTCATATAAACATAAACAAAATACATACTCTTTTGTGTCTGGCTTCTTTCTCAACATAATGTTTCTGAGATTCATTCTTGTTGCATTCATCATAATTTCAATCCTTTTATTGCTGTGTGATATTCCATTGTATGGATATCACAACTTGTTCACCCATTTAAATATTGATGGGCATTTGGATTGTATACAATTTTAACTATTATAAATAATGGTGTTACAAAACATTATGTACAAATTTGTGTGGCATAAGTTTTCACTTTCCTTGGGTATAGTATCTGTATTTAATTGCTGTGTTATACATAATGTATATTTAACTTTATAAGGAACTATCAAACTGCTTTGAAAACTATTAAATTCCACAAACCCAATAGCAATGTATAGGAATTCTATTTCTGTAGGTCCATGTCAAGACTTGATATTATCAGTCTTTTAAATTTTAGACATAAAATACTGCATAGTGGTATCTCATTATAATTGTAATTTGTACATCTTTGATGACTGCTTATTTAGACTATTTCATATCACATATGCTTAGCTATTTGTATATCTGCTTCTCTTTTTTAAGTGCTATTCATAATGTTTTTTGCTATTTGCTCCCATTGGGCGTCCTTTGTATTTTTTAAACTGTAATAATTCTTTATTCTGTATACAAATTATTTGCCAGATATTGACATTGCAAACACTTTTGTAAGTGTTATCTTGCCTGTCGATTTTCTTAAAGTTTATTTATTATTTGAGACGGAGAAAGAAAGAGCACACGTGTGCATGCATGAACAGGGGAGGTGCAGAGAGAAAGAGAGACAGAATTCCAAGCAAGCTCGCATGTCAGTGCAGAGCCCATTATGGGGCTCGAACTCAGGAACTGTGAGATCATGACCTGAGCCGAAATCAAGAGCTGGAGGCTTAAGGGACTGAGTCACCAAGGCACTCTGCCTGTCGATTTTCTTAATTTTGATTTCAACAGAATGGAAGTCTTTAAGTTGGATAAATTCCAAATTATCAATATTTTCTTTATGTCTCAAACTTTTTGTATTATCTAAAAATTATTTTTCTGTCTTAAGAGTGCGTATTTCCCTTTGTTTTCTTCTAGATGTGTTATAGGGGTTTTATACTTAAATACATGGCCTATTAGAGAAATTTTTATGATTTCAGATACAGGTCATGGTATACAGATGACCTACATACAGATTTTTCTATACAGATATTCACTTGTTCTGTTGTATCTAAAACAGTACTTTCCAATAGAAATAGAACATGAAACACTATTGATAAGTTTTTATTAATAGTAGCCACATTGAACTGTAAGAATAAAGAGGTAAAAGTAATTTTACCATATAGTTTATGTAACACATATATTCAAAATAGTACCATTTTAACAAGTAATTAATATAAAATATAATTAAGAAAAAATCAATAAAACAAATTGCAGTGCCTATAAATGGTATCCCATATAGTAAGGGTGTAAATTGTTTGTTAATTATGAGAGATAGCAGCTAAGAGAGAAGCAAAAAGGCAAAGCCACCTATGAGATGTAGGATCTAAACCACTAGAGAGAATCATCTCACAAGATGGAAGAGCAGCATGGAGACCCTGAGCTTGTCTCATCCCTGAAATGCAGCTATATCAACACCAAACCATTTTGCCCACCCAGGACATTGATCTGAGGATTAACACAATATGCATAACTTGAGCCACAGAACTCAGCAGGTATGCAGCACAGAGAGGTGAGCTAGGGGAGAGAAAAGACTTAGAGGGTAGGGAACTGTTTTTGTGGAGAGAGGGAAGAGAAAGGGGAAGAATGTGGCACATTGGGAGAGTCCAGGAAAAACACTCACCCTGAAAGTAGCCAAAGAGAAGAGAGACAAAGAGTAAAAACACTTGCGTGGGACTGAAGAAGAAACTTGTTCTCCAAAACCATTGATGGGAAGAAAGGAGAGGGTTTCAATACCACGAGGATTCTATAAACAGTCTGAAGTTCTGGAACTCAGTGCCTGGCAGTGCTCTGGTGAGAAAGTAGAGTGAATCCCCAGGGCAGGAAGCAGGGTCTGAGGGGTCCATGTGCCACATAGGGAGAAGTGGTTGCCCTGCTTGAAGTGCATTTGCTAGAGGCCATATGGCCTCCCCAAAGGCAAAGGTCCCAGCAGGCCCCAGAAAGTAGTCATGTTTGCTGGTATTGGGACAAAGACACCAGGTTTTGGTAACACCTGACACAGGCTGTGTTGTGATAATCTCTGAAACTCTGCCACTGCACAATTGCATAAACATTTCTGGAGCAAGCCAGCACTCCCCATTGATCAACAAGACCCTCCACCAGAGAGTCAGCATGGGTCCAAGCTGCAGGGGTCTCTGGAGTGTGGAGTTTTGAAACACTACCCCACCTGAAATAAATTCTGGAGGGAGGTGCCACCTGGCAGGCAGAGGTCTTGGACACAGACAGGGTAGAGATGAGGAGTGGAAGGAGGTCTGAGACAAAAGAAGGGTGCTTTATCATGGGTCAGTGAGAGCAGGAAGTTCCTGTTCCAGAAACTAGGGAACTGGGTGAAGCCATTTCCACCTTCCTCACACGGGATTGCCTACACACACACATGCCCATAACAGTGATCAATCCCAGTAATCTAGGCAGTGCCACCTAGTGGATAATGGAGCCATAACACCAAGCCCTGCCTAGAAGCACATCCCCTAGGAGACAAGCACAAGTCACTCCCTGCTTAGTGTACAGACTGTTGAGGGCTTCATAATTTCAGTTCTAGGGGAAACTGGATGTAGGTTTCATTTAGGTTTCATTCTGTTTGCTGGTTCACTCATTAGTTTGTTGGGGTTTTTTTTTGCTTCTGTTTTTTTTTTTTTCATTTTTCTCCTTTCTTTATTTATCTTGGACAAAAAAGAAAATATATTTCTTTTTTTTTTGTTTAATTTTTTAATATTTTTAAAATTTCTTTCTTTTCTTTTATTTTTTAAATTTTTTATTATATGAATTCCCTTGATTTCATTTTATTCTATTTTATATATGTATTTTTAATTTTTTAATTTTTTCTTACTTTTTTTTTTCTTTCTCTTTTCGCTTTTCTTACAAGCTTCTTTCACAAGCAGACCAAAGGACATCTAGGATCTAGCTTCCATTATTTGATTTTTTGTTTTGTTTTTAATATTTTTAAATTTTTAAAATGTATTCTTTCTCTGAAATGACAAAATGAAGGAATTCACTCCTTCTTTTAAAAGAAAGAAGAGGAAGAAATGACAGCCAAGGACTCAATCAACACAGATATAAGCAAGATGTCTGAACTAGAATTTAGGACAATGATAATAAGAATATTAGCTGGGGTTGAAAAAAGCATACAATCCATTTCTGTGGAGATAAAAGAACTAAAATCCAGTCAGGACAAAATTAAAAATGCTATAACTGAGAAGCAAATTTGAATGTATGGCATGATGGCAAGGATGGACAAAGCAGAGTAGCAAATCAGTAACACAGAAGAAAAATTATGGAGAATAATAAAGCAGAAAAAAAGGGAAACAAAGGCAAAGGAGCATGATACAAGACTGAGAGAACTCAGTAACTTATTAAAAAGGGAATAAGATATGAATCATAGGAGTCCCAACAGATGAAGAGAGAGAAAAAGGGATAGAATGTTTATGTGAGCAAATTATACCAGAAAACTTTCCTAATCTGGAGAAGGACACATACATCAAAATCCAAGAAGCACACAGAGCTCCCATTAGATTTAACAAAAGCTGACCAATCACCAAGGCATATCATAGTCAAATTCACAAAATACACAGACAAAGAAAGAATTATGAAAGCAGCAAGGGAAAAAATGTCCCTAACATATAAGGGAAGACAGATCGTGTTCGCAGAGAACCTATCTACAAAACATGGCAGGCCAGAAAGGAATGGTAGGATATATCGACATGTTGAATTGAAATATGCAGCCAAGAATTCTTTATCCAGCAAGGCTATTATTCAAAATAAAAGGAGAGATAAGAGTTTCCCAGACAATCAAAAGTTAAAGGAGTTCGTGACTACTAAACCAGCCTTACAAGAAGTTCTAAGGGGACTCTTTGAGTGGAGAAAAGACAAAACAAAACAAAAAAAGGACCAAAAGCAGCAAAAACTAGAAAGAAACAGAGAGCATCACCAGAAACACCAACTCCACAGGCAACACAATGGCAATAACTCATATCTTTCAGTACTCATTTTAAATGTCAAGGGACTAAACATTCTGATCAAAGATATAAAGTATTGGGGCGCCTGGGTGGTGCAGTTGGTTGAGCATCTGACTTCAGCTCAGGTCATGATCTCACGGTTTGTGGGTTCGAGCCCTGCATCGGGCTCTGGAGCCTGGAGCCTACTTTGGATTCTGTGTCTCCCTCTCTCTCTACACCTTCCCTGCTCATGCTCTGTCTCTCTCTCAAAAATGAATAAACTTAAAAAAATATAAAAAAAAATAAAAAAAAACAAAAGATATAAGTATCAAAATGGATAAGAAAACAAGATCCATCAATATGCTGCTTACAAGACACCCATTTTAGATCTAAAGACACCTGCAGATTTAAAGTAAAAGGATGGAGAAACATCTGTCACTAATGGTCATCAAAAAGCCAGAGTACTTATATCAGACAAATTAGGTTTTAAAGTAAACATTGTAACAGGAGATGAAGAAGGACATTATATCATAATTAAGGGGTCTATTCACCAAGACCTAACAATTGTAAATGTTTATGCCCCCAATATGAGAGCACACAAATATATAAATCAATTAATCATAAACATAAAGACACTCATTGATAATAATACCATAATACTAGGGGACTTCAACACCCCACTCACAGCAATGGACAGATCATCTAAGCAGAATATCAACGGAAACAATGGCTTTGAATGACTACTGGACCAGATGGACTTAACACATATTCAGAACAATTCATCATAAAAGCAACAGATTACACATTCTTCTCAAGTGCACATGGACACAAATCAGGCCTCAACAAGAAGTACAAAAAGATCAAGATCATACCTTGCATATTCTCAGATTACAATACTATGAAACTCAAAATCAATCACTAGAAAATATTTGGAAATACCATGAAAACTTGGAGATTAAAGAACATCCTATTAAGGAATGAATGGGTTAATCAAGAATTAAGAGGAAATTAAAAAGTACATGGAAGCCAATGAAAATGAAAACCAAAACCCCTTATGCAGCAAAGGAGGTCATCAGAGGGGAGTATATAACAATCCAGGCCTTCCAAAAGAAGGAAGAAAGGTCTTAAATACACAGCCTAACCTTACACCTAAAAGAGCTGGAAAAAGAACAGCAAATAAAACCCAAAACAAGCAGAAGAAAGAAAATAATAAGGATTAGAGGAGAAATCAATGATATCAAAATAATTTAAAAAATACAGTAGAATAGATCAATGAAACCAGGATCTGGTTCTCTGAAAGAATTAATAAAATTGATAAACCTCTAGCCAGACGGATCAAAAAGAAAAGGAAAGCACCCAAATAGAACCATGAATGAAAGAGGAGAGATCACAACTAACATCGCAGAAATACAAACAATAATAAGAGAATATTATGAGCAATTATTGCCAACAAATTGGGCAATCTAGAAGAAATAGACAAATTCCTTGAAATTTAAACTACCAAAACTGAAACAGGAAGAAATAGAAAATTTGAATAGAACCATAATCATTAAAGAAATTGAATCAAAAATCTCCCAAAAAACAAGAGTCCAGGGCCAGGTGGCTTTACAGGGAAATTCTACCAAACATTTAAAGAGAAGTTAACACCTATTCTCTTGAAGCTGTTCCAAAAAATAGAAATGGAAGGAAAAATTCCAAACTCATTCTACGAGGCCAGCATTACCCTGATTCCAAAACCAGACAAAGACCCCACTAAAGAGGGGTCTTTTTACAGACCAATTTCCCTGATGAACATGGATGCAAAGATTCTTAAGATACTAGCAAATCAGATCCAACAATACATTAAAAGAATTATTCACCACGATCAAGTAGGATTTATTCCTGGGATGCAGGGTTGGTTCAATATCTGTAAATTAGGTAAATGTGATACATTGCATTAATAGAAGAAACGGTAAGAATCAAATGATCCTCTCAATAGATGCTGAAAAAGCATTCGACAAAATACAGCATCTTTCCTGATGAAAACCCTCAAGAAAGTAGAGATAGAAGGATCATACCTCAAGGTTATAAAGGCCATATATGAAAGACCCAATGCTAATTTCATTCTCAATGGGGAAAAACTGAGAACTTTCCCAAGGTCAAGAACATGACAAGGATGTCCACTCTCATCACTTATTTCCCATATTTCTGAAAGTCCTAGCCTCAGCAATTAGACAACACAAAGAAATAAAATGTATCCAAATCAGCAAGAAGTAAATCAAAAACTTCCACTCTTCACAGATGACATGATACTCTATGTGGAAAACCCAAAAAACTCCCCCCACAAACTTGTAGAACTGATACTTGAATTCAGCAATGTCACAGGATATAAAAACAATGTACAGAAATTGGTTGCATTTCCAATAATGAAGCAGCAGAAAGAGAAATCAAGGAATCAATCCCATTTACCAAAACCATAAAATACCTAGGAATAACCTAACTAAAGAGGTGAAAAATCTATACACTGAACACTATAGAAAGCTTATGAAAGAAATTGAAGAAGACACACAAACAAAGGAAAAATATTCCATGCTCCTGGATAGGAAGAACAAATATTGCTAAAATGTCAATTCTACCCAAAGCAATCTGCATATTCAATGCAATCCTTAACAAATAACACCAGCATTCTTCACAGAGCTAAAACAAACAATCCTCAAATTTGTATGGAACCAGAAAAGACCCCAAATAGCCAAAGCAATCCTGAAAACAAAAACCAAAGCAGGAGGCATCACAATCCTGGACTTCAGGCTGTATTACAAAGCTGTAATCATCAAGACAGTATGGTACTGGTACAAGAACAGACACTCAGATCAATGGAACAGAATAGAGAACCCAGAAATGGACCCACAAATGTATGCCCAAATTTTTGATAAAGCAGGAAACAATATCCAATGGAAAAAAGACAGTTTCTTCAGCAAATGGTGTTGGTAAAACTGTACGCAACATGCAGAAGAATGAATCTGGACCAGTTTCTTACACCATACACAAAAATAGACTCAAAATAGGTGAAAGACCTAAACGTAAGACAGGGGCCATCAAAATCCTAAAGAATAAAACAGGCACCAACCTCTTTGACCTCAGCACAGCAACTTATTAATGATAAGTCTCTGGAGGCAAGGGGGGAAAAAAAAGCAAAACTTAACTATTGGGATCTTATCAAGATAAAAATCTTCTGCACGGTGAAGGAAACAATCAGCAAAACTAAAAGGCAACTGGTGGAATGGGAGAAAATATTTGCAAATGACATATCAGATAAAGGGTTAGTATCCAAAATCTATAAAAAGTTTATCAAATTCGACATCCTAAAAACAAATAATTCAGTGAGGAAATGGGCAAAAGACATGCATAGACACTTTTCTAAAGAAGACATTCAGATGGTTAACAGACACACGAAAAAATTCTCAACATCACCCATCATCAGGGAGGTACAAATCAAAACCACAATGACATACCACCCTTACACCAATTGGAATCACTAAATGAACAACTCAGGCAACAACAGATGTTGGCAAGAATGAGGAGAAAGGGGAACCCTTTTGCACTGCTGGTGGGAATGCAAACTGGTGCAGCTACTCTGGAAAACTGTATGGAGAGTCCTCAAAAATTAAAAATAGAATTACCCTAGAACCCACTAATTGCACTATTAGGTATTTATCCAAAGAATACAGGAGTGCTGTATCAAAGGGACACATGCACTTCAATGTTTATAGCAGCGCTACCAACAATAGCCAAAATATGGAAAGAGCCCAAATGTCTATCAACAGATGAATGGATAAAGAAGATATGGTATATATACAATGGAATATTACTTGATGATCAAAACTAATGAAATCTTGCCATTTACAACAATGGGAATGGAACTAGAGAGTATTATGCTAAGCAAAATAAGTCAGTCAGAGAAAAGACAAATATCATACAATTTCACTCATATGTGGAATTTAAGACACAAAACAGATTAATATAAGGGAAGAGAAGCAAAAATAATATAAAAACAGAGGGAGACAAACCATAAGAGACTGGAGGGGTGTTGGGTGGGAGGATGGGCAAAATGGGCAAGGGGCAAGAAGGACACTTGTTGGAATGAACACTGGATGAATCACTAATTCTCTTCCTGAAATCATTATTACACTATATGTTAACTAATTTGGATTTAAATTAAAAAATAATAAAATAAAATAATTTAAAAACAAACCACTAAAGAGTAATACTTGTTTTAAGAAAAGAAAATAGTATACAGTCATGAGTTTTATGAATAGAAGCATATCAACCCAAAGAATAGAGGTCTACACAGGATTAAACAACACCCAGAATTCTGAACTTGTTGCTGGGCTTGGTACATTTTAGAGATGTGTGCAAATTCTGCTTCACTTTCCCTAGGGATCACTGTCCTTAGATGCCTGTTGTTAAATTTCTGAAAACTGATGATGTTTTGCTCGGTTTTTTAGTTTATAAAGAAGGACAGAAGTTTTGTAGCAATCATTACTTCATGGACAGAATCAGGGTGTGCAATTAATTCAAGGTTAAGAATTCTTCTCAGTGCTCTAAAGGTGCCACTTTGTATTCTTTTAGCTTACATTGCTTCTGACAAGTCTGCCGTAATTCACATCTTTGTTTTGTGTACATAATGGGTCATTTTTCTCTGGCTACTCTTAAAGATTTTCTTTGTCGTTGTTTTCAATAATTTGGCTATGACATGCTGCTGGTGGTATGTGTTTCTTGAAGTTCATTGTGGTTTATCTATTGGTTTAATAGCTTTTATCAAATTTGACATTTTTCTTCACCAAAGAAGATATAGAGATGGCAAGTTAGCTTATGAAAAGATGCTCAACATTATGTCATTAGGGAATTGCAAATTAAAATAACAATAAGATATTACCACACACCTGTTAGAATGTCCAAAATCCAGAGCACTGACAACACTAAATGCTGATGAGGATGTGAAGCAACAGGAATTCTCATTCATTTCTGGTAGTTACACAAGATGGCGCAGCCACTTTGGAAGACAGTTTGACAGTTTATTACAAAACTAAACGTGGTTTCGCCTAATAATCCACCAATCATTCTCCTTGATATTTACCCTAATGAACTGAAAAGGCATGTTCACACAAAACCTGCACAGTGATGTTTTTAGCAGCTTTATGATAATTGCCAAAATCTGAAAACAGTCAAGATGCCCTCCAATAGGTGTGTTGATAAATAAACTGTGGTATATCCAGACTGTGCAATATTTTTCAGCACTAACAAGAAATAAGCTACAAGCCATGAAAAGACACGATGGTTTTTAACCATGTATTACTAAGAAAAAGTAAGAAAAAATGCTATACACTAGATGACACTCTGGAAAAAGCAAAACTATGGAGACAGTAAAAATATTAGTGGTTGTTGGAGGAATGGATCAATAGGCAGTGCACAGAGGATTCTAGGGAGCAAAACTATTCTGTGTGATGTTACAATGGTGGATACATGTCTCTATGTATTTGCCGTAGAATGTGTAACACCAAGAGTGAACCCTAATATGAACTATGACTTTAGGTGATAATGATGGTCTGTGTGAGTTCAACATTTGTAACAAATGTACCATTCTTATGTGGGATAGTCATATTGAGGGAGGTTGTGTGGACAGGGATTATATGGGAGCCCTCTTTTTTTTACTCAATTTTGCTGTAAACATAAAACTTCTCTAAGAAATAAAGTTCATTATTTCCATTGTTTTTTGACATTTCTTTCATCCACTATATTTTCAAATTCCTTTTCTTTCCTTCCATTTCTCCTTTCTATCTGAGACTAAATACATTCATGATTCATTTCTTGATATTATCCCATAAGTAAGTGAATCTCAGTTTATTATTTTTAGGCTTTTTCTCTTTTTTCAATTATTTGGAATGAAAAGGAGATGTAAAATATTTCACTAATAAGTTTTAGAAATCAGAATAATTATGGTGATTTTCATAGTAGAGTGACATACATCTTTGTATAGTCACATATTGAATAGCACCCTTAAACAAAGACCAAAAAAAATATTTTTAAATGCGTCTTAGTATTGCTCATGCCAAAAACCAGAATGTTGACTGGAGTTGTCAGTTGGGAATTTTTATATTTGAAAATAACTTTTAACCACAGGGCTTGATGGAAAATATAATAATATCTATTGAGAATAATTTAATGAATATCATAAAAATAGCACTCTATTCTATACTATAAGTTTTATTGCATTGGAAAGGCTATAAATTATATACCATGGCATTTGATAATAATTACTAATACTTCCCTTATAAGAACTAGAGGGGCATCTTTGCTATATGTGTTATCTCTCTATTAGTCACAGCTTGGTTGTTCTCTTCTGTATCTTCTGCCCATGTTCTTTTTGTGTTTATTGCACAAAAAGAGAGATGTTTATGCCTCACATTAAAAAAATATTCAAAGTTAAGATCACAAATGACAGAGTTCCCATTAACTAGAAAGTTGTTATTTTCCACAATAACTTTACAATGTCTATAACATTTCCTCTTTAGCCTTGATTGTTTTTTTCTTAGTTTAATGTTTTTCTCTCATTGAAATCTTCCTATCCACCATTTATCAATGTTCTTTCTGGTGTTTATATATCACCATGATAATTCCTGAGCTCTTTTGGGAAAATTGAATTTTGATGGCCCTTACACTTTTTTGAAAAAGCAATGTTTAAGTTTTTTGTAAGCTGTAATGAAAACATGAATACCATTCTTCCTATGCAAGAGTTTTAACATTTAGACCATTGTATGCAATATTTATGGATACTATAACAGTGTAAGGTTATTCTTTCTTCAAATGTTGCCCAAGATTCTTGAAAAATGCATTACTGTTAATAAATTACTTCTTATCTTGATGTAACTTCAACATTTCTGTTTTCCACGTGGGAACAGAAATTCTTGCCTGTTGAAAGATTTAATCTTGGTGTGTGTGTGTGTGTGTGTGTGCATGTATGTGTTGACCAAGAAGGCCTGATGTTCCTCTCAGCTTAACTAAAGTTTAGACAGGTTTTCATCTGACTATAGGCCCCTAACTTCCCCTTTTTAGAGCATTTACTTTTAAAAACTTGCAATTGTGAATTCCTTCTCTATGTTTCAGATGTAAATCTTCTCTTAGCCTCTTGCCAGTTTTATAATCCAAGATCTTTCGCAAGAACCTGGGCATCAGAGAGTTACCAGGAAACATAAAGCCCCGGTCTCCTCCTGTGTACTATTTTCTGTGGGATGGCAGGAGCCTAATTTATATAGATGACAATTAGCATACAAATAACCTAATCATGCTGACCAGCTTCTCTCTTACTACTGCTTACTATTTGTCCACTAGGTTATCCCAGTGCTTAAAAATTCTCCCACCTTTACTTCAGAGAAGTTGGGTTTAAACTCTCTTCCTTACTGCAACCATCTTAAAGTCTATTGCAATAGCCTCAAATATAGACTTCTTTTAACTCTGTCCAATACAATTTTTCTCTGACAGTATGTGTGCTGGGTAATACATATATACATTTCTATAAATCTGTGTATGCATACAATATATACATATATATGTATGTACACACTACACACACATGCTCATGCACACACACACATACATGCATATCTACCATACATACGATAGGGCCACTATTAGTTCAATTATGATTCATTTGTATCCTTGGTTTTCTATAAATTGTTGTACTTCATTTCCATGGAGAATATTAAAAATGTTGCAGAGAAAATTTTTCAGTAACACAAAAATAACAAACTCTTTTTCACCAACCATTTAAAAACACAGTTGCCAAAAATCCGAGCATTTACAAGAAATCTAAGATTGCCAGTCTCTAACCTGTTGTATATTTAGCCATACAGAAAGTAGATTCTTCATTAGTACCCCAGTCTGAAACAACAAGGGGAAAAAAACTGCTTATATTTGAAATGCATGTTGATTTATTTCTGTGACCTTCAAACATTTCTATAGTGATCTACTGTGAAATATACTTTCAACAGTAATCTAACACACACATACACACATCCACATATAAACAGACACATGTATATATAATTAAAAAAACCTCATGATAGGGAGTTTATTTTTACTTTGAGCAATGCATATTAATATTTGTCAATTTGATACTTATTGCTACCAAACTATAATGCTCACTATTATGCACAATGCACTCTGATATTGCCTTCTCCATGCTTACCCTTACCAACTAAATTGATATCCTAACCAATTAAGTAGTAGTCCACCTATAATTTGAAAATCACTGACATAGTAGAATTTAAAACTTGCTTTTGGCATGGCCATAAAATATTGGTAACAAAATACATATATAAATATATACTTTATGCATAGACCAAACATTAAAAGGTTGCTTTTCCCAGAGATGTACTTTTTTATAGTGATTTCCTGGGGCTTTTGCCAATGGAGGAGGTTCTTTAAAAGTCCTGTAGATCAAGTGCAGGTATACCCTTAAATTAAATGATAAGAGCAGTAAGAATTCTAATTTGCTAAAACACTTAAAGTTGATTCTTGAAAACAAAAGGTTCATTTACAAAATGGCAGCTGATGAACTCAGAGGGAAACTATGTTGGCTTAAAAACAAAACCACAAATGCCTGAGGAATTATTGTTTTCACTAAGTTCTCTCTTCATGTGTTAATTGTAGGGTAGGAAGTGATTCATATACTTATTCTTTCTCTACTTTTTCTTGCCAAATTCCCTTAAGGTAGTTATAGAAACAAAAGAGTTTGTAGGGTAAGATATGGAAAGTGAAAGCAGAATGCGCTTCGAATAATATAATGTTAAATGCAAACAAAAAATGGTTAACAATTCTTTGTAAACTTTAAATCATAGGATCATATAAAACAGTAATATCAATGAGGCTGATAAAAGGATTTTAAGTCCACCTTTTTTTTTCTTTTCAATAGTGATTTTAAAAATAGAAGAAATCATACTGGGATAAAAATGGACAATTTGATATAACTTTAAGTCATTTGGATTTCAGGAAAAAAGTTATGTTAATGTTGATAACCGATTCATATTTTTACACATTATACGTGAGGAAAATAACATCAACACATCTATTATGTGGACAGGAAAATTCTCCACTAGGAGTTTTATCATTCTTATTATAGAAGACAATTAAAAAAAAAAGCCACCTTCATTTCTCACCAGTATGTTGATGAAACCATTAGGAAACTGTTAACATATGAAGATTTTGCAGTGATTTTGTCACACTATTTTCCCCCCTTTAATCCAACTTTTTCTCTCTCTTTAGGGAATTAGAATGGAAGAAGAGATATATTCTCTCCAGTAACTCTCTGGTTGTAAATAATGTTTGCAAAGAAAATTAAATAGAACAAAAAAGGAAAGTCTGCTTAGTTTCTCAAGTAGATTGAGTTTCTGCTTACAACAGAGAAGAATGTAGTAGAAAAAGCAGGAGTTGCAGCAATAGAGAGATCTGCACTCACATTACACTGCTGCCCATTACTAGCTGCTTGATCGTAATCAAAGTAACTTGCTGTTTCTGTGTCTGTTTAATCAAATGTAAAATGAAGATGAATAATATCTTCTTTGGCGGCTTCAGGTGATTAAGGAAGATTACATGCAAATACTTGGAATATATTATATTCTCAGTAAATATGGGTCCTTTCTCTATAAAGAAACTAATTCATTACTATTTAATTACCCTACCTTTCACACCTCTAGGACATGAAAGCCACCAGGATAGCAATAGAGAGAATCGGGGAGAGAAAGAGAAGGAAACCAAGTTATAAGCTTAAAAGACAGAGGTCAGGAACTCTATCTGTCTACCATCTGCCCCTGTCTGAGGTAATTGTCTGTATCTTCAATCCCACTTCTTGTACAAAACTGCCCATTTAGCCAGGAGTTCATTGGATCAGGGTGTGGACTGGTCACTTGATTTATATGCAGCCAATTTCCAGACTGATAAACCTGGCCGAAGAAGAAGATCTGGACAGTCTTACTTTCTCCAGTCTTTGGAATTAGGCCACCAAGAGATTAGACAATTCAGAACTTCCCCAACTACTGGAGTGGCAGTCCCAGACTAAAGAGGAAAAGGTAGAAGTTAGAGCTGAGGAGGGGAGGTGTGAGAGGAGGGACTGAGGAAGGCAGTGGTAAAGTCCATCGACTTATTTTTTTCTTTGGTTTAAGCCAAAACTTGAATGTGAATTTGTTAAAGAAGAGGAAGAGGAAGGAGGAGGAGGTGGAGGAGGAAGAGGAGAAGAAGCATGAAGAAGGAAAGGAAGGAAGAGGAAGAGGTGGAGAAAAAAACAAAGACAATTGTCCCCCATAAATAAATTAACAGTTCATGTGGGTAGAGCACTATTTTTCTCAATGTGTGATTCATAAAGGAAAATATTCTGAATTGTGCACACAGTAAAATGTGGTGAGCATTTTAGAAAAGCCCATACTTTATGTGGAAATTAAATATAGGCACTGGGAAAGCCCTAACTGTGACACAAAGACTGCTGCATGGTGAACATGTGGAACTTATTCTATCTTCTGTAAACTACACATGACTTTCTTTCTGCTACATCCCTCATGCAGCCAGTCAGCAAAAGAGATGTGTGGCTGTCACTCTGTCTTTCAGCATATCTCCCGGTTACTGTGAAACTGACAAAAGCCAACAACATGTCAATGGGCATGATGCAACTAAAAAACCTCCAGGAACTCCAGAAAATCTAGAAAGAACAGTTTGCTTGGAAGGGAGTCAGGTGCAATGACTGCTGATGGAACCCATCTGAAGTCCTCCATCAGTCCATCACCATGAGCTCCTGCGACAGAGAACCTCACAGCTGCCATGCAGCCTGCAGAGAGCGCCTCCCATTACAGTCAATTCGTGAGAATGTCAGTTAAAATATTTTAGGTTTCTATTTGACATATTTTGGGCCTTATGTGTAAAAAGTAATGTTATTAAATGTTTATAAAGCTAAATATCTGGTTAAATAATTCTATTTAGAATCCCTGGTGAAATAATAAACAAATACTCCTGAGAAATCCTAATATATGCAGAATTAAGATAAATGTTCAAAAGAATGTTGTTGCCATTAGAGTTAACTACCTCACAAACTACCTTTCATGTTCTTTTTAAGGAAAGATATATAAGTAATTTGGAAGGAATAATGATACTAGATAAAACTTTGACTCTTCAAATTAACAGGAAACCAGTAATTGCTAACAGCTCTCTACTGAATTCCACCCCATTTCCCATCCACAAATTAGTTCCCTTTTTTATTGATTCAGTAGCAGGTCCAAGAATTGCATAGATTAGATCCCTTTAGGCAGTGCTAAGGTACATCATTTCAAAAGAACATCATGTACTTATGCAACCTAAATCCATTTTTATAATAACATTCTGACCACAAAAACATTTCAGTCCACAGATATGTCAATTCAAATTCTTTCCAAATTCACACAAGCAATAAAAAGAGAAAAAAGATACCTAACTCTGAGTTCACCAAAGACTTAGCCAAATATAAATAATAGTTCAGTAAAGCATAGAAGTAGAAACATTAACACTAAGATCAAAAACTCTAGTCACAATGAGCTAAATTCAATTCCTGGCCTTCGTATGGATGTGTGACTTTAAACAACTTAATTAACTTCTTTGTGTTTCCTTTTCCTTATCTGTCAGTGGAATTAATAATCAGACCATCATGAGAATTATATGAGATAAATATGTAGCACTCAACATGTGCTTGGAATTGTGCTGGGCTAGAGACACTAGACACACGTAGCTGATGTTCACTATAAATGTGGCAAGTGTGAATGGAGATTGGCAGTGTTAAATACACAACAGATCTCAAAGATGTAATACGAAAAATGGACATCACGTATCCCATTACTATTTTGAGAATGATAAAAATTTTGGATATATTGAATTAAAATGTTATTAAAATTAATTTTTTTCCTTTTTTAACACGGATACTACACACCTAAAAATCTCATAGCTGTTTCTCATTAGAATTCTATTTGACAAGTGCCAGCAGGGAATTAGAAAGTGCTTAATAAATCATAAATAAATTAAAACGTAAGCTATTACTGTAAATTTTGACTTGTATTATGTTTTCCAAAAGTCAGACAAAATTAAGCTGTGTGGAGAAGGAAAAGTAGGGGTCATTTGTGCTTTTTGTCTTAAATACTTAAGACATAATCAGGCAAAAAAAAAAAATAAGGAAGTGTTAGTTTAAAAGCTGTCTTCAGTTCACATAAGAGAAAAGGCACATTCCATTTCAAGACAGAACTTTCTTACCTTTCCAGCAAAAAATAAAAGCAAAACCACTCATTGGACTGCACCATAGTGAAAAGCAAATATTTTCTGTGTAGCGTTTAATTGAATAGGTTTAGACAAGACTTTAGACTGCTTCTTTTGCAGAGCAGTTTAACAGGTATTGGGCTTCTTCCCCCCCCCCCCCCCGGAAGGGCCAAGAGAAGAGGAGGGTGAAGAGTCACAGGCTGAGGAAAAGAATCTGTGCGGAGAGGACTGGAGAAGGCAGCAGCCTGCACTTAAAGAAGACACAAATAGCACAAACTTGAGCGGGGCAAAGTGGATCAGTGACTGTTCTTTTTTTTATGAATAATAATGATTGATACTCAATTTTAACTTTCTATCTGATATGTGCCCTAAAATTTTACTCCAGATAATCATCAGAAATCTGTTTAATGGAAGATCCTTGAGCTACTACTGTTGCTTTATGAGATGAAGCAATGTGTGGGGGGGAGGGGGTACCTTGAGGGTGAAGATATTTACAAAGATGCCTAGAGGTACAAGAAGCAAGGAAACATCAAAGATAATGAATTCATCAGAGGCAGGAAATCGGAGTGAGAAATGCTAAGGATAAATATAATCTCCTGGAGAATATGTGGTACTTAATCCACAACATACTAGGAATTCATCTCAATCTGCTTAGTGAGATATTAAAGGAAAATTGACCTCAGGTTAGCAAAGGAGATGAAGTGTCCCTAAACCAGTAATTAAATTACATTTACTGATGCATTTGGACCAGGAATCACAGGAATAATGTTAGATAGTATTTGTATACTGAATACTTTACAGTTTAAAAGTTCTTTCAAAAAGGTAGGAATGATTATTTTCCCCATTTTAAAGATAATAAAACTGAAACTTAGAAAGGCCATATGACAGAGCCAAGATCATTCATCTATTAAGTATCAAAAATAGGTATCCTGATCTTCAGAAGGTAAATTTCATGTTCTTTCACCTCAACGTATGTATGACTATCTTGTGCTTGCCCTTGCAATTATGATCCACTATTTTTCATGTTGCTATAGTTTTACTCCTCAGTGTGAATCAATGGTAGCTATCTTATTAAGTAGTGGTGGTGATGATGAAATTATTGACAATGGTTATTAATTTCATCAACATCATCATCATCAAAATTATCCAAAAAAAAGCCTATTTTAAATAAGCAGCCATTTTGAGGTCCTAATATCCCTGTTAAAATAGCTATTGATATTCTCAATAACAGAAATACTAAGTCTAGGTAGACAATGAGGCACTAATGTAGCTTCTAGTATTTTCATTACATTGTTGAAATTGAAGACATTCATTCAAGCAACAATTTTTGTATAAATTCTAAGTGCTACAAAGTCTGTGTGCTAGGAATAGTTTTATGTGCCTAGCAGAGAGGACAGAAATATGAATCTGAAAGGCCTCAAGATATTCACAGTCTAGCTAGGGAAAGAGGTATAAAAGTAATTAACAGGCAATTAAACAAATGCATACAAATATAAAAAAAGGTACTAGGGAAATAGGATCATTACTGTCAGAGATGAATAAATGTTATTCTAGCTTGTTAGCCTTTATCAATATTTATCCGAGGAATAATGTCTTCTTTCACAAGAGATAAGAGGTAGCGGCTGATGTATTTAATAGGCAAATATAGTCCAAGTATGGAGATGCTGGCTCTTCTCTCTCTCCCTCCCTTCTCCCCTTTCCTTCCTTCCTTCCTTCCTTCCTTCCTTCCTTTCCTTCCTTCCTTTCCTTCCTTCTTCTTCTTCTCTTCTTTCTTTCCTTCTTTCCTTCTTTCCTTCCTCTCTTTCTTTCCTTCTTTCTATCTTTCCTTCTCTTTCTCCTTGAAAGAGACAATCATCCATTCATCAGGTATCAGCCAGTCAATTTTGTGTTTACATTTGACATTTGGGATGGTGATAAAATAGCTAATTTTATTTTATTTTTTGTTGGCTAGATTTACTATTTCATATTTTTAAATATCTAACTAAAAAAATTCATAAAGTTACTTGTAAAAATAAGGAGTAACAAGGAGTTCCCAAACAGACAACATAAGATATATTGGAATAATTGCTGTTAGGGAGATGATAGAACAGAATAAAATGAGAAAATGACTTGGAGTCAATAAGAACTAAATTCAAATTCTGGCCCTGCTACTAGGCACACAAACTTTGTCAAATTAGTGAAGTTCTAGAGGCTTGGTTTCCTTTTCAATAAAAATAACAATTTTCAACATGTTTTATTGAGATCTGAATAAGACCATGTTTATAAATACCACCAGAACACACTACAGAGCGTATACCATATAGCACATAACAACAATATAACATTGACATTATTCTTATTTATCACAGAACAGAGCATCCGAGCCGATATTCTCCCTGAAGCTGCCAAGGATATCAAAACAACATTAAATATACTTAAACTCATTTAAAATATGAAAATATTCTAATATTTGGAATAAGCACTCCAGAAAAGTATTTCTTTGTTCCTTCTTGACTCCATCATTTTTCTTTATTTGACAGTGAAACATGATCCTATTTCACTGGGTTTTTTTTACTCAATCAAGTACTGTGTGTGTCTCTTCTCCATGTATGGATAAAAACAACCTTTCTGCAACATGTGTAATTTGTAAGAATGCAATAAATGCCTCCAAAAAATACAATCTGAACCATCACCACAAACTAAAATCATTGTAGCTAACTATGCACAGAACCCACTAAACTAAAAGCAGCCTTTGCAAAACAAACCATTCTTTTCTTAAGCAATCAGTGCAAATTGCAAAAGCAACAAACATTTTAGCCACAGATGTAGGAGCCACAGACAGTCCGCAGAAGCCTCATGTGAAATTTGCCACATATTACAGAACAAGAAGAAACCATTTGGTGGTGGTAAGAGCTGACTGCACCGAGATATTCTAAAAGATATTTAGAACTCTCAAATGCATGAATGCCCATCAGAGTCAACATCTTACTGGCACAATAATGCATTCCCATAGGGTGGGGGCATGAAAACATCTTATTTAATTTTAAAATATAATACTGAGAAATTGTGAATTTTAACAAAATAAGAGAAGTAATATTATAAAATAAATGTGAAAGATACTGCCAAGCAATTGATCACAATTAGGTATTGAAGATAGATTTGAAAATATGAGCTCCGGAACCTGATGCGACAATAAATAGAGGAGACTCTAAGCAATGACATTATCAATCTTTTAGAATAATGCTGAGTCTTAGGGGGATCAAACACAAATTCTCAGGAAATCATACAAAAATTTTAGCCAGCCATGCAAAACAGCTGAAGAAATGTGGATAAAGAAGCTATAAAAAAAATGATATTTAGATTTAAAGCAATGCTATTTTCTTTTAAAGACAACAAAATATTACAAGACAGAAATCCATGGGAGTGTTCAGATTAGTGTAATTTAGTAAATATACTATATTCATGTAGTTAACATTTTGAAAAATAGCATGAGGTTAAATTCTGAGTCCTACCCTCAGTTTTTCAATCCTTACTATATATGGAATTTTATTTTAATATGAAACAGATGGCCTGGTTTCCTTTGGTACTCATACATTGTCTTCACAGAATTGAGAACTTCTCTTATATTCACCTAGTTACTGTTGCATTTCCACCCTGGCTTCCTAAGCATGTCATATCAAATAGATATATTTCTTGAAAGAGAAAGACTGAGAGATTTACCCAAGAGTTATCTGAAATTTAGGGACAACAAAATAGGGAACAAAAAATACTACTGACAAGCACACTGACAGTGAGATGAATAAAGCCTCTCATTCAATATATTCTACTCTTCTGTTGGAATTAAAAGTTAAATGAGCAAGTACTATAGTTCAAGTTAAGAGAGACATGCAACACACACACACACACACACACACACACACCTTTCTTACACCACACTGATCTTAAAGACGTCAAGATGATTAGTATTATAATTTATTTTTTACTCAAATGTGTCCATTTAAAAGTATGCTCAACTATGGTTGCTATAGTTTGTGGGGAAATGTTTTCTGTAGATTGTATCTCCAGGGTAATGAACCACAAGCATCTTATAGTATCTTCACATTATAGGGCATGGCACATTCTACATGATGCATACTTATTGTTAATATATTGTTGTATTTTAGTTAATATTAAGGTGCTTAATAAAATAATCTAAGTATCAAGATTTCTCACTTTTCTTAATGACCATACCTAGTGAAATTTTCAGAAACTCTTGAAGAAGTCCCTTACCCGGACTGACCCATATATGCTAGACATTAAGTAATGAGAGTTCTAACAAATTAGTTTTCAGCCAGTAGTAGTTTTATAAACTCCCAGAATATTTAGTGGTAGTAGATTTGGAGAAAAGTGCATGTTTTTCTTGGGCATGTCTATATAGCATGATGGAAAGGGATAAGGAAGTAAAAGCAGAAAAGGAATTCTCAACTCTAAACTGATAAGCCAGAAAAATTCCGGGCTAGCTTCCTGTATGCCCATGTCTCAAGTGCCCATCATGATGACTCCTTGTAACAACTAATTCGTGCACACATGCAAAACTTACTGTCCAGGAGAAAAGCATTTATTATCAGGAGCATACACTCATTTTATTACTGAATACTCTGAATTATAGAAAAGGCATGTGCCATGCAATGAAGCCTCAACCTTCCCATTTTCTGAGTTTTTTAGAAAGACAAGACAAGACAAGACAAGACAAGACAAAAAAAGAAAAGGAAAGGAAAGAAAAGAAAAGACAAAGAAAAGAAAAAAGAAAAGAAAAGATTTTGTTAGATGAGCGCAGGACTCACAGCCCTCTAATAAGACGCTTGTTGTTAGAATAAGCAGTAAAAAGACCAGAAAAGAGCAAGGACTCCCAGAGTATTTTATTATACGTAAGTACACACGACCAACTTCATCCCATTTTCTCTAAAAGTTTTCAACATGGACAAAATAAAGAGGTGTGACAAGGAACAGTAAGCACCCTAACATTTCACTACAGCAACGCCTTCCTAGCCTGTATATTACTCTGGCACAGCTGTCAATAATGAAATAGCTAAAGGATCAGGAGGATGACAACACCAATGACAGAAGAGGAGGAAGAAGAGGGAGTTGAAAAGAAGAAGGAAGGTCAAGATGTCCCAAACTTCATGAGCTAGGAAAACTGACAAGGACACACCAGGAGTGAAGCACTATAATTTTAAGAGCCTACTTGATAAATTGAAGAACAAAGCACACAAATCACAAACACCCTTTCCAGAAAGAGCACATTCTGTACTTGCAGAAGGCAGTCCACTTGGGTTTGAGGGAGTCATGAGAATTAAATGAAAAATTCCCAAGATGTGAAAATGTCATTTAAAAATATTCATTGTTGCAGGGCGCCTGAGTGGCTCAGATGGTTGACCGTCCAACTCTTGATTTCAGCTCAGATCATGATCCCAGAGTTGTGGGATCAAGCCCTGTGATAGGTTCCATGCTGAGTGTGGAGCCTGCTTAAGACTTACTTTCTTTCTTTCTTTTTTCTTTCTTTCTTTCTTTTTTTTTTTTCTTTCTTTCTTCTCTCTCTCTCTCTCCCCCCCTGTCCTCTGACCCTCTCCCCACTCACTCTCTCTCTAAAATAAAAAAAATTCATTGTTGGACCTGAGAGTTTATGATAAGTTGTTTTCTTTTGCATAATACATAGTGATTACTGACTTACTTTACTTTTAATAGACCTTTGATGTGTGTTTATCAGTATGCTGATGTTACTTATCTGGGCTGTGCTTTGCAGAGAACTTAAGGCTATTTTCAATCTCTACAATGTTCAATGACCATTCTAAAATAGATGCATCAGAGTAAGAAAAATTTTGGTCAGTGTTATGCAAGTGATCTTGCTTTGAAATCTATCATGTTTTATTTTTCTCTTTTGATATTTCTGTATTTGTTTCCATATTTTTTGTCTCTTTCTTTCTCATGAGGTGGTGCTAAAGTCAGGAATATAAGTGTTAGGGACAAATTTCGGGACTAACTCAACTATTAGATCAGAAATATCAGTTTGGAAGGGACTGTTCAACCATTTAATTTTTACTTTTTTGATCTTTTTATTTTTAATTTGAGAGAGAGAGCTTGAATGGGGGGAGACAGAGAGAGAATCTCAAGCAGGCTCCACATCCATCACGGAACCCAACAGGGGACTTGATCCCACGACCCTCGGATCATGACCCCAGCCAAAATAAAGAGTTGGACACTCAACTGTCTGAGCACTCAGATACCCCAATCCCTTCATTTTTAAATGGAAATGTTCCCCAAAAGGAATCCCAAACCAGCTATGAAGACAACAAGAACATGAAAGAGAATCTCTGCAATATATACCAAAAATAAGTCTTAAATATTCATGTAATATAAAGCAATAGAAAAAAATACAATTGGAAAAAGCATATAGTATTTAGAGAAAATACAAAAAAATAATAATAAATGTGTGAAAATGGATTCAGTTTTGCTATGGATCAAAACCAAAAGATCAGAAACTAAAGCTTAAATATTACTTTACTTGATTTAGGTCGGCAAAATTAGAATGATGGTCATCTCACCCATTATATTAACCTACATATAAAGGAGCACAATATTTTGGAAGGGAAATTAGTATGACTATTTGACACAACAATTTTAATTTAGGAATTTATCATGAATGAGTACTCCCATTGTGGAAAAAGAGATGTCTTGTTGCTGCAAGATTATTTATGAGAGAAAAAAAAGTAGTAACATTCTAAAAGCCCATCAGCACAGGATTGATTAGATAACTTATGGCACATCCACATAGGTCAGGATTAGAAAATTGAAGTTCGTACATTTTTTTTATAAATATAGGCATAAAAAGGAGTGCCCAGGTGATTTGATCAGTTAAGCATCCAACTCTGGATTTCAGCTCAGGTCATGATCTCATGGTTCTCGGGCTCTGTGCTGACAGTGTGGAGCCCGCTTGGGATTCTCTCTCCCTCTCTCTGCCACCCCCCCCCCACCTCAGCTCTCTCTCTCTCTCAAAATAAATAAATTAATTAATGGATAAATAAGTAAATAATTCAAAAAAACAAGTATAAGCATAAAAGTAACTTAAGTGAAAATAATATGCAAAACATTTTGTTGGGTACAAGCCACTTTTCTATTTTAATGCTGAATGCACACATTAAAATATATGCAAATACAATTGAAGAGTTATATGATCATAAAAATATTCATATGATATAAACAAAGTTCTTATTGGTATCATTTCTGAAGATTATATATATGTTATATAGAATTATTATATATATTTAGAATTATATATATGTATGTTCATAAGTCTTCAACTATTGCCTTTTTTGATTCAATGAGCAGTATAAAGAAACATTTGATTAAGAACTTTATATATACAGCATTTTGTATTTTGATTCTCTGGAGAATATAAAAAGAATTTTAAAAGGATGAAAGAGCACCTTTCATCCATGGTCCTTGTCTCAATTAATTTTTACTTTATAATGAGGACATGAATAAAGAAAACAACTGAAGAAAAACTCAAAACAAAACAAACACTCATTGAAAGAAGAAATTGCTTCAAGACTTCTAGTTACTTGTGCCCAGATATGGAATCATTGCAACTGAGAAAAGATAATAGACTGGCAAGACTGGCAAGAGCATGAAATGATGTGCCATGGGGAAGAAAGACATGGAAGAATAGGGAAAAAAAGGCATTTTTAAAAATGTGAAATTAAGACATATTTATACTTGCTATGCTATATTGTTCTGTTAAAATCACATTTACAGAATTTATAAACTCTCTCTAATTGATGTGTCCTGTTGAAGAAATGGAGAATCTTTGAGGAAAACCTTTAAACAACAACAACAAAAAAGTGCTAAATGTGAGTCAGAAATTAAATCAAGTGAAAGAAAGAAAAGGAATTTGGGGAAAAATGGGGAAACAGTGCAAAGGAAGCATAATTATGGAAGGGAAAGAAAACACTGAAAATTTCGGGTTAGTAATGCAAAATAAACCCAGTTAAAAATTTCCCTTCTAGATTGTTTATAATATTGGCAAATGTTTCACATTGACACATAAACAAACATACACATATTGGAAATGAGTCCACCAGTAAGTAGATGAAAATTAGGTTCATTAAGCTTTTAAAAATATTTTACAGAGCACCTGGGCGGCTCAGTCCGTTAAGTGTCCAACTCTTGTTTTCAGCTCAGGTTATGATCTCACGGTTCATGAGATCAAGCTCAGAGTCAGGCTCTGGGTGGACAACACGGAGCCTGTTTGGGATTCTCTGTCTCTCTTTCTCTGCCCCTCCCTCTCCCTCCACCCTCTCAAAATAAATAAATAAACATTTAAAAATAAATTATGACTTTTAAATTAATTTCTGATTATATGCCATGGCTTTGCTTTCCTTGAAATACTCCCTCAGGAGAGTAGGGACAGGGGCGGATCTTTCTGGATCATAAACACTTGAAAAACAGAAAGAGACAAGGGAGGAGAAGTAAGGAGAGAGAAATACTGCTTAACCTGTTGTGAAGAGCTGTTTAGATTTGAACCCATTGTCCTATAAGCATATATGTCATTTCTGTCAATTTGCAAATTAAATTATCCAAACCAACTATAAAATTACATATTTTTCAAAACATAATTTTATGATTTGCATAATTTAGAACTGCAGCTTGGGAAAATTAAAAAGAACAGGGTGGTCACTCAGGAAAACCTAATTATCATGAAGTGATTATTGAAGTATTTCAATCTGTTTATGGAACTACAGCATTTAAAAATAGACAGTGGTTAAGGTTTTTGATCATTAAGTATGAAAGAATAATGAAAAGGGGGTATTTAATAGAATTAGTAACACTTGTAGCCTATCAGGCTGCTCTCCTCAAGAAATGCAATTTAGCAAAATGAGTGTGGTTGGAAACTCAGGCCAGAATAACAACTACTTTCTTCAGATCCACCCAAGACTTATACAGTGGCCACTCCAATTAGCATAATAGTCCAATGTTCCTTGGGAAGTGAGGTCTTTTGTTTGGGATATTTCCTAATTAAAGAAGCCTGTTTGAAGTGGGATCTAATTTTAACTTTGTAATGCCAAAATATGACTTGAAGAGCCTGTTTTCATTTCAAGAAATATTGGCATTGCATTTCCAAGTTGAGATAGTTGTCATCAGATGTCCACAAAACTCATATTTAAAACAAGAAAATGGCATGGGAGGGTATGAAGTAAGTGGCTTAAAAAGCCAGTTCTCTGTTCAAGTTTTTATTGAGTTGATCAGTTGTTTTGTTAGCACTCTTCCCATCTAGAAATGAAGTGCTTTTTCTAACAGGAATCCCCGAAATCATTGTAAAATTACGTGAAAATCAGGAAGGGGGAATCAAGAATTTACTGCCAGTAAATTGTTATTACACAACTTGAAATATATTTGTGAACTCCAAGTGCAAGAGTTGTTTTTGTTGGCTTTGTGTTTTGTTGTTGTTTAAAATTTACTGGTATTAAGACCGCTTAGAAGATTTCAAAGCACTACTACATGGTACTCTTATAAAAAATGTTTTTATAATCTCATCATCTGTACACTACAAGTGTTGCCTCCTTTTTATAGATGAAAAAGGAACAGCTATTTAGCAACTCTCTAAGTGAGAGTCAACAGTAAGGACATGATGCATCCAGGATAAAAATAACAAGTCCTTTCATTTCCAGTCCACATTATGAATCACAATGCTCCAGACAATCTTCAAAATGTTAAAAATTTGACTCAATTCATATAAATGAAGGAGCCTCAGGAAATAATTGCAATAGATATCATAAAAAAATATGTCATTAAAAACTTTAACCATTTATAAAAAGCAGCACCGTCTTTACCATGTTTCCATAGGTGCAACATGGTAAATAAAGTGCTTCTCCAGAGCTCATAGCACATCATAAATAATGGCACAGTGAAGTCAGATGGGCACAATCAGATGGTGAAGACTCAGCATGACCAAATGGGCAAAAAAACACATTGTACTTCTTTTGACCAAAATGTCCTAGATAATGCAGTTCTGAAAGGAAGATTCCCATGACTGTGTTATGATGTCAATTTTGTCCCTAAAAATATTTCATTCATTGATGGATTCAGGTTATTTAAAATTAGAAAACAAATATTAAAATAGAATTAAATAGATGTTTCATTTTAATGCCATTTTAATACAATACTATATACTTCTCTTTGTAACAGTGAATCCAGAGCTATGTTCTAATATTATTTTTAAATAATAATAAACATTCATTTATCAATACAGTAAGTGCTTTCTATTTCTTATCATCCTAAATTTAATGAAGGGAAAACTAAATTTCAAGGATAATAAATGATTTTCCAAAGTCACCAGGTGGAATCCTGTGGTCTTGAAATTTGAACTCAACTTTGTTGTTAAAGTGCCCCTTCCTAACCACAACCCTATAATTCCTTTCTATAGGCTAGAAACTTATAATTAGTACCACTTCAGCCTTTTTACAGATTAACTGCAAGTCACTGTTACGATTGATTGTTGTTAAGTTTAATAACTGCTATGCTAGATACTCTAATGAATTCAAAAATAACACAAAAATGTCTAAAAATTCTTCAATATAATTTGGAAGATATGGAAACAGGAAAGGAAATTAAGTCCATATATTAGCAGTTGCTGCATCATAATGATTTAATCGACTACCAGAATTTCAAAACTGAGAGCAATCATGAAGAGAATAGTCTAGTCAAGAAAAGACTTCTGGTATATTGTGGAATTTGAACTAGCATTTAATACTGGTTATAAGTGTGCTACAATTCAGAAAAGGAAATAAAACACTTAATATCATTTTCAGTTCCCTAGCAGTAGCATAAGAATATAACTCCTATCTCTTCTAACAATGCAAATCAGATATTTAAGGCAAATTTTCCATAGTGACTTAAAATCTGCACAATATATTAGAAACTCCAAGACTGATCTGGGGTTGATGTTGTTCTGGAACATCATCAAAGTTTAAGAAAACATTCCAAGATAATTTTTTAAATTTTTTCTTAATGTTTATTTATTTTGGGGAGAGAGAGAGAGAGGCTGAGAGAGAGGGAGATACAGAATCCAGAAGCAGGCTCCAGGCTCTAAGCTGTCAGCACAGAAAGCACAGAACCTGACACGGGGCTTGAACTCATGAACTGTGAGATCATGACCTGAGCTGAAGTCGGGCTCTACTGACTGAGCCACCCTGGTGTCCCCCAAGATAATTTTTTAATTAGGTTCAGCCTAGAAAATATGAACAGTTATCAAAAGAGCAATGTTCATTTGTACAAATTATTCTGAGGGTTTTGTAAACTCCTCTGAGCTTGAAGATTATAGTTCTAATCTAGAAGAGACCCCTTGGAATGACTGAGTGACTGAAGACAGAGAATAAACAAAATTGATCCTGTATGCCAGGACCCTTGAATTTAGAGGAATTTATTTGCTAATGTTTTGAGAAGCAGCCAAAATCAACACAGCCCTGTCTACCATCACTGAAGCTTTCAAAACTCTATCAAAGACTGGATTCTCGAGAAACAGACTCCTACGGAAAGTTACATTAGCAAGGTTTATTGGGGAGTGCTATTGGCAGATACACTGGCTAGGAAATGAGGAAGACAGGAATAGAGGAGGAAAAGTTGACCCTCAGTTTGGTACAGTGGAGGACACAGCCAGTTTTATGGAGAACTGAGATGGCCCTTCAGAATTATCCCAACTTGAGGCAATGGGTCTGTATGTTCCATCATTGGCCACTCAAGGGGCATAACCTTGAGCAATTCAGTTCTCTGCCTCCCATGGCAATGCTCAGTGAAGGATATGACTGTGAGACATCAGCAATCAATTTACCCAGCCTCTGGCAGAAGGCTGCATCAGCCTGTAAAGAGGATACTGAAACAAGAGTCCTATAGGGCCCTCTTCACTCCTTCTGAGGACTGATAGTAAATTCTTGGTGAAGAGAGAATTAAAGGGGGGTGGGGTAAAAGAAGGATCAGAGTGGAAGAAGTAAAGTAAGAGAGAATTTTGTTTCCGCAGCTGGGCTCCTCAGTTCTAGAGCTACCCATTCAACACTGCTTTGCCCAGGGCTATAGAAACACTTATCGGGATGAGCACTGGGTGTTGTATGTGAGCCAATTTGACAATAAATTATATTTTAAAAAAAAGAAGAAAGAAACACTACCTACTGCATCTTCTGGTCTTTTATAACCTTGCTCCACCACCAGAAACATTAATAGAAATAATACAGACTTCTTTTTCTCCTCCTTTTCTGGCCTACCCTAAGAAATGAGTCTTTTTATCCAAAGTGACTCTGATCTCGAGAGACATGAAGAAATCTCCTTTTCTTTGGTACAGTGGCAATCCACCTTAGTGCATTAGACGCCCCTTTTACTCATTGCAATTGTGACCTTAGATTTATTTGGCCTAGTCCTCTTCAAATCAGGCAAAACTCTACTGTAGACTATAAAAACAAGACTTGTTTTACATTTGGATCTGGCCTGTTTCTATAATGTACTATGTTACCTTAAAGATGAACCCAATAGTGATGAGAAAATAAAGGAGAGCTGCATACATATCTGCCCCTGTATTTATCTAGGGCTATCATTTGTCCTTTATACCAGTGTGATTGAGTAGATAAGCTCATGTGTCTTTGGGTAAGGGGCAAGAAGGAGCCCATGACTTCCAATGAAATGGATACACAAAATAATGGAAAACATTTCTAGATTGGAATTCTCTTTCTTTATAGGAAAATTCCAGATGTTTCTTAGATTGATTTTTGTAGTAACCCTAGTAAGAGCAAAAGTAAACTGCATTCATTTTAACATATATTATGTAACTTGAGCTTCAAAACAATCCTGTAAAGCACTCCTAATTCCATTCTATCAAACTGATGCTTAGGGAAAAACGTTATTTTTATAAAGTCATACACTATATAATACATATTATAGGCTTACTTCCCAGCTCCCTTTTTTTAAAAAAATTTTTTAATGTTTATCCATTCTTGAGAGAATAGAGTGTGAGTAGGTGAGGGGCAGAGAGAGAGGGGGACACAGAACTCAAAGCAGGCTCCAGACTCCGTGCTGTCGGACTCAGGGCTCAAACCGACACCACAGACTGACAGATCATGACCTGAGCCGAAGCCGGATGGTCGACTGACTGAGCCACCCAGGCAAGCTCTGCCTTTCATAGAAAGCGCACTGCCTTACAGATTCCTTCCTTTGTTTATATTGAGAGTGGCAAACACTAAGAAAGTTGTGAAAGAAATTTAACAAGTAAATATTAGGGAGTACAGTAAGCACTAAATACAAATAAAATTTACTTTATGTAATTTTTAAAATACTACTTTATTTCTTTTAAAAAAATGGAAGGGCATCTGGGTGGCTCAGTCGGTTGACTGTCCCACTTGGGCTCAGGTCATGATCTCATGGTTCTTGGGTTCGAACCCATGTCCAGCTCTGTGCTGACAGCTCAGAGCTTGGAGCCTGCTTCGGATTCTGTGTCTCCCAGTCTCTCTGCCCCTCCTCCACTCATCCTCTGCCTCTGTCTCTCAAAAATAAATAAACATCGAAAAAAAATTTTTTAGTAAAATAAAATAAATGGAATATAAAAAGGTCCACAGTACAACTTTCCCATCCCCTCCTACTTCCTTGTTCACATGTCTAATAATAATCATTTTTATTAGTCTTTTGGTGTGTCCTTCCATTATTTTCTTGTACCAGTACAAATAGATACTAATATCCCGCACATATTGACACCAAACATTAACTCATAATGCCATTCTTATGCCTTGCTCCTTTTTATTTAATATTTCATAGAGAATTGTCCATATCATTACATAAGTTTTCACGTGCTTTTTTTTTTAGTAGCATCGTATTCCATTCAATAAGTATATTATAATTTGGTCACCCACCCCCATTGATGGACTTTTTTTCCCCCAGTCTTCTCCAATTATAAATCATGCTTGTGTATATATCATGCTACCTTGCATGCAAGGAAATCCAGATCATTAATTTTCTGACTGCTGCATTAATGTGTAAATCATGAAGATCAATATCTGCTGAATGGGTCTAATTTAATCCATCCAAGGAATGCTTTAGGATCAGATGTTCAATGGTTTAGGTGGTAATAAAGTGCTAGTTGACCTTACCTAAGCATGGAGATCTAGATTCAGTGCAGAATCTGTTTAGTACCATGTCCTGACCAAATCCCATTAATAAAACTTTAACAGAAACCTTTGTCATTGTGCTTTTTTTCCTTAATAGCAAATTGAACTTCTGCTTGGAAATAGACCCAATTGCTAGTAATATGTATCCTTTTTGACTGTCAACATGTTCTTTGGCACTCATGAGTTATTCCAGTCGCATAGATCTATAAGGAAGTGTGGTTGGAACATAAGAAATAAACTATCTTCTGATCCACTGACAACTGGATATTCTTCTTGAAATCCTCGAAATTCTGCTTGTTATAATTCAACCAAAATTGCAGTCTCCATTGTGGTAGATTCTCTAGTGCCACTCTTTATTTTATTTTCTAGTTATCTAGGTAACTAGAACAGGGTAGAGTAAGAACTTTGTCACCCAAGAATCTGTAAATTCATTCTCCTCTCAAGGATGTTCAGAGAGCAAATCAAGTTCAATATGACATTTTTCAGAATGTAAAATGCTGCTTAGCTTTCCTGAAATTAACATTGAAGTGTATATATTTAGAAAGTGCTCGCTCAATCCATCCAATTAATAAAGGATTTCAGTAGTTCAAGTGAAAATAGGTCATCAGAAAGTAATACTTCCAAATATTAAACAGATATCATTTACTTTATCCCTGCTGTAACTCTCAAAGGAAAATATGACAGTTTAATATTTATATTTACACGATTCATAAATGACAGTAGAGTCGAGCATACAACCAAGGTTTTCCCCTCTGGGACCAATGCTGTGAGTGAATTGCCAACTTTCAACGTGATGGAAGAGTGTTGATCGACCTAGGGATAAGATCCAATCAAAAGGAATTCTGTCTTATCTGGATTCAATTTTAGAAAACTTTTGGCGATTTCCCCACAGTAAGTCAGCCAGCCAAATAAACAGATCCACTGAAAAGAACTTGTATAATATTTCTTGAAGTAGAGCAAATGATCTGCATGTCATCTACGTGTGTATAGCTGAGCAGAGTATGTCTTCCAGAGCCGTGTGAGTGTTAATGTACAAATCTCTAAAGCATTCAGATGTAACCCGTAAGGCACTCTATTACGCAAGAGCCATAATCTGTGGATGAGTCCTGGCTGAAGGAAACTGGAATTAAATAAGAAACAAAACCAACAAACAATGCCAGATAGACCTTTGTAGGATTGAAACACATTTTAATAAATTTCCTGGTGGAAGGCTGCAGCTGCCAGCCAAAAGGCCGAGGAGCAGTAAACTCTATAAAGAGGCTTGAGAGTGTCAGTGAGACAGTCAGACCATTTCTAACTTTAAGAAGTGCAGTTTATGCACTATGAAAGGACAAAAATCCTGACTGAAATTCATTTGAGATCTGATGACAGTTAAGATATTCCTAGAGCTGATCAGCAGCGACTTTCTTCCACTGGTCTTAGTTAAATTAAAAAAATAAGGTGCTAGAAGTTAGTCATATTGTCCTTTGTGAGCAGGATTTTTTTTTTTTTAGGAAAAGAGTTACAATTGCAGATTTTAAACATGATGGCAATTTACCAGAAGTCAGAGATTAACTAGGAGGGTTAAACTGAACCAAGAAAACTGAGAACAGCCTTTCACCACTGAGGAAGGCCAAGGATTAGGGACTGGAAGTGGTAGGCTAAAGCTTCAGGATAATATCATTTAAATCCTCCACAGAAAGCAAATTAAACTGAGAGAAATCTTGATTGCCCGATTTATATGGACTAAAGGATACAAAGTAAATTCAAAACTACTAAGAATTCCTATGTGTTGAGAATCAAAAAATGTCATCAGGGTAAATATTGAAATCTCTTAGAATAAGCAATTTCAGAGACTTTAGGGTGACAGATCCAAAACTAATTGAAAGAATTCCAGAAAAGAGGATCAGGCAATCTTAGGAGCCAGGAACACAAGCAAAGCCACAAAGGATAGAACATTTAAAGGGACAACATCACATTCAACTTAATAATATGTCATTTTTTTCTTATAATTTATAGTAAATTTTATACTCAGATGAAAATGGTTCTCAAGCTGTTCTATCTATCCTTTGGCCTCTGGATTAAAATAGGTTGATATGCTGTTCTGTATTTTTCACCTACATTTCTTAAGAGAAAACACAATAGTTTTGTTACCTTTCATTTGTTCTTCTTTTTCTTCCCATAGAGGATTTCTGGCATTACATATCTCGACCAGCCAACCTTTTGTCATAGCTTAGCTTTGACAATAGCATAGCTTTTGTCATAGCTTAATCCAAGCAGGCTACATAATATCATCAGTATTGCAAATAATGGCCATTATTTTAAACATATAGAATTATTAGTGGCAGAAAACTGTTTTTTTTAAGAAGTTCTAGTATACAGGATCTAATCATCACCATCTGACATTTGTAGGTATATATTTGGTGACCAAAAATACTTGACAGATTTTCTTTTAAGTGTGAAATAAAAGCCTGGTGTTCAAAAGAGCCATGAGGACTAATGGAAATCTGACTGATTTTTTTAGACTGGAACAAAAGAGATCTGTGAGGCTGTCACCTTTACCAGCACTTCAAGGGACACAGAAAAAGCCAGAACACACTTAGGACAAGCTTCAGGACAAGCTAAACACATCACCTCAGGTTATCTGAATTTCAGTCAATGCCAAAAGTCCCCTTTAAGTTAGGGTGGAATGTGGTATTGTCATCCTAAGCAGAATTTGAGAGAGCTCTAGCTAACAGGGAAGTATACAGCTGGCTGTAATGAATCAGGCTACAGTGATTAGGATAGGCACATCCATTACCTAGCAATTACAAAAAAGATGTGAAAATGGAGATTAAAACATACAAGTGACTTGAAGTTACTCTTACCTTGATCCATTTGATTTAATAATAATAAAAAAAAGACATTTGAGGTGGTCTGCAAATGCATGGGAGGGAAGGGTATGATGTTGATCAGAAGACGGCAAAATTACCTCATAAACTCTTCCAATTTGAGATCTTCTCTGAAATTATGCAATTTAACCCAGGGCAAATTGATATGGAACTATGACTACACAAATGAGCCCCTATGGGGGGCTTCTGGGCTAAGAAGAAATGTGCTTTTCTTTTTTAAGCTTATTTATTTTGAGAGAGAAGGGAGAGAGAGACAGAGAGAGTGAGTACAGGGGAGGTGCAGAGAGGGAGAGAGAGAGAATCCCAAGCAGGCTCTGCACTGTCTGTGTAGAGCCCGATGTAGGGCAGGAACTCATGAATTGTGAGATCATGACCTGAACTGAAACCAAGAGTCAGAAGCTTAACAGACTGAGCCACCCAGGTGCCCCAAGAGAAGTGAAATGTGTTTTTTTGTGGTATTTAAATTTCAAGCTGAAGCTTCTCACAAGAGGCGGATTCATTGTATACAGTCTACAAAAATGGCCACATGAGCAAAATATCAGAACATGGGTATGTGTACAAACACACACTCATGTTATTGCTCAGACGTGTGCATTTGAAATGGGCAAAAATTAAAAAAAGAAAGAAAAGAATATTTAATAAACTACCCAATTCCTTTCACTCTGTGGAAGAGAGCAAGAGGAAGAAATAAGAGAAAGTGTCCTGTAAAGGGTACCCCCATTGCCACTCACAGCTCCTAAATAGTAGCAGTAGGAACAGTGTGCATCTCCTCCCACGGAATCCATTTCATATTCAGTTTAAGAGCAGATCACAGAGTGAACCAAAGCCCAGGCCAGTGTTCAGAAGCAATTCCAACTACTTGCCAAAGGAGCACCAAGCCCAAAGATTCCATTAGAGAATACAAAGAACAGGGCTACAGGTCCCAAGAGCTTATGCTCTAAGCCATGCTCTCTGGGACCTTGTTAGACACTTCCGCCATAACGGCAAGGACATATATGATCAAATTAAAACCCAAATCATCTACAGCCTTTGTTGTTTCATACAGAATTTACCACTGACAATGCTCCATTTTACTTTCATTGTGTCCTTTAGGGTTATATCATCCCAATATCAGCTCTCATTGCCCCTGGGGTATTTCTGCTGATTGCGGTGACATCTACTGGTAGAAACACAGACATTCCCAAGCAGGTTTCCCCGGCAAGAATCAAACTGAACAAGTTTGATGTGGACATAAGAAAGGTTCCCTTCTCCTTCCACCTTTTTCTTTTTTTCTTTTTTTTTTTTTACTCTTTAGCCAATATAATACATAGTATCACACTTGGGGAGACTTACAAGATTTCTTTATAAAGATCCAAGAATTGGTTAATTTTGCACCATTTCTTCTTGTCATTACAATCTTTGACACAAGAATGGCTACATTCTGAGAAATGCTCTGTCCTCAGAGCAGTCATTGTCATATGAATGAGCTATCATTCAATCCTAATGCCTGAGATGTTTTATTCTGACTTCCATGACATTTGTATAACAGTGACAAAGGCTAAAGCAAGAAAAGGAAATGATACAAATTCTTTTCAGGCCTTATCATTTTAAATTCTCATTTTGTGCTTCTTTCATGCCTAGGTACTAAAAACTAGTTTTCCTTCTTAAAAAAAAGAAAGAAAGAAAAAATTGGGGAAGGAAGGAAAAGGGAAAATAATGAGTTTATGAAATCAAACCTCTGGTGCGCACCTCTTTTAATGGTTTACCTTCACATTTAACACACCAGGATAAATTGCTACAGAAGACATCAAAGTCAAGAAAGTGAGTCATTTCCCCTCACAATTCTATAGCGGGACAATGCTTTGTTAAAGTTAAGGTGTGATGTAGAGCTTTAAGTAGCACACCCCTCCAGGATGCATTACTGAATACATAGCACACCTGTATCAAACACAATGTGAAAACCATGACTGACTTCTATTTTCTATTTCTTCAATATTCTTCAACATATAATACCATATTTTAAATCATTGAAAATTCCAGATTTTCAATTATATTGACTTTTATTGCTCTGTCTCTAAAAGCATTTTTTACAGTTCTAGTAGAATGGAATGGGTAGAGGGTAAGGTAGTAAAGCCTGAAAATATAGAGTTTTCTTTAGATGAAACATGCTTTAAAAGAATTTTAAATAAATTAAAGCTAAGTAATAAAATATATGTTGCATATGTATCATCTCTATTTACTGATTTAAATGTGTTATAAATAGGCACTTTTTCTTCAAAATTAAATATTCCAATAAAAATTCATAAATATTTTATCTTTAGAAATATATTCTGATACTTACATTATCATCATGTGTCTATGGTATTTAGTTTCTGTGAATTTTTCTAATTCTTCCTTTGAATAGAGAGAAATACTAAGTGGATTAATATGTAACACAAATGAAATCTTCCCTAAAGTAGAAAATTCAACCTTTGGGCTATTACTTAAGAAAATAAATATCTAACCTAAGAGATATGTGAGAATTAATTTATGAAGGAAATATAAGGACAGAAAGGATTTACTAATCATCAAATTCTCATATTCAGTAGTTCTCTTACTAGTAACTATTCCACGTGCAGAAGAACCTATATTTCCTAAAGTTATATTTAAGAATCAAAATTTCTACTATACAACCTTTCAGAAAAGAAAGCAAGCCTCTCCATTTTTAGTCACATGATTATTACTAACCTGTAGCTGAAAGATTTTCTAGCTTCAATAATTACATGAGCAGTGAAGAGTAGTTAATTGTAAAAGTTAGTTTGTTTTCTTAAAACAGTATTCTCAGAAATTGAACCATGATACTGAAGTGTGAAACTAGACTGAATACAATATTGTTAACTATGATGAAACAATAAAACAGGACAAAAATACCTAAGTCAAAATTTTAAGAAACAAACAACAAAATCATGTGTTTTACTGTATCTTTAGTGTTAGTACACAGTGTGGGATTTGATCATATAATGAATTACTGCCCAAACATCTCCATAAAGTTGTATATCTCCATCTCAACAGTTTGGGCTTACCTTGCAGTTTCTTTTGGCCCTAGAAAACATAACATTTAGCAGGCAATTTTGTGGGTTTTGCAGCACACACATCAAGGGGTAAATTATCATAGCATCTCAAATAAAACATTCCTATTTTCAATGTTGTATTTTGATGACTTTTCATTGCTTTTTCTTCCAAAACTATGGTTAGGAAATAATTGCTCTTCAATAATCAATCATTCTACTCAGTAACTGTCAAATGTTATTTAGCTAGCCAAATGCGAAGCAAATGTTAAAAGGATGATATTCGGAGATTCTGGTATATTTAGAGAGATGAAAAAAAATTAAAGTAAGTGTCCTACTCTATGTTTTCTCAACAAAAGAAACTTTCTTCATTTTTTTTGTATCATCTTTGAAGAGGATTGAATTATAATTTTTTGGGGGGTGAATGGAAAGATAGCAACTGCAGGTTTTACTTTTAGAAATGGTAGTTCTCATTTCTTCTTAATTTTTGGAAATTATAAAGCTTTAATATCAACATGCAGTCTCCAATGTAATATTCACCCACCTAGTCTATCTATTTTGGTAGAACAAGCAGTACTTTTTAATTTTTAAAATTCTATGGTTTTTATGATGCATGTCTTCTTTTAAGCATTACTCAATGTTCTTCATCCTTAGTCTTCTCTCAGAGCACGTGTGTGTATGTGTGTTTGTGTTTGTTTCCTAATGTCAAAATAGACTGCGTATAGTCCCACAAAATATATAGACTGACAGGTAGATAAATGTAGATACAGATAAATGTGAACTTTTAAGGATATCTATATATTTTAAATTATCACTAAAAATGTCATAGCAGTTGATTTCAATTTTTCAGTTTAAAATGAAAAGCAAAATATTCCAAAGACAATGCAACTGACATGTACTTTTTATTGCCCCTTTTCATCGACACAGCTTTTCTTTTGAGAGAGGAAGAGAAAATCCTTCCTATTTGTGTCTTTTTATCTATTTATCTGTTTATCTGTTTATGTATGTGTGTATTTACTCCAATAGCTTACTTTAACATAAAAGTGACATAGAACAACACCAAGCACAAGATAAAGATAGTGCTTTTTGATGCTGGGTAGCATTAAAAGATGGAAAATTTACCTCTTCCACGCACTAATAACAATTGAAAAGCCTAGCAGTCAGTATTTCTGCCACAAGACGACAAAAGTAGTGCCCATACTTCCCAAACTGTTACAAGCCATGTCAGCCATATAGTATTTTCAATATTGTTGACCTCAAATAAATGATAGTTAATAAGTGAAGCTATAGTAAACATACTACACTATATTTGGGACATCACACGATAAAAATGCCTGACTTGTTAATGCAGGGTTAATATATTGCTCTAATTTACAGGATTTTTTGTTCCTTTTTCATAAGCTACTGTTTCCTAAGTAATAGTTCTCTGACAGGCATAAAGTAGCATCACATGCTAGAATGAGCTTAATAAATGTTCTTTCATGAGTGGGGGATCAGCATCATCATTTCCCCTCACCCGTACTGAGAAATTCAAAGCACCCACAAATAAAGAGTGAGTGGCTTCTGGTATGCATGCACAAAACATGTGGATTGGGTTAAGATTTTCCTGAATCACATAGACAAAAGCAAAAAAAAAAAAAAGTAAATCAATTCCATCAAAGAGCAGTCTGAATTCAGTTTCTGAACTTTGTCACTAATATTTCTGTCTTCTAAGTAAAGAGTTAAGTTTCTCAAGGTATTTATGAAAAGATGAGCAAGATATACAGTACTTATTATAATTTTAAAACAATTGAATAAATTGTGCATTTCTAAAGAAAACTTAACACTTCCAGTGCACCCTTGAAGTTCATCAGATAAAAACTACAATGAAAAATAAATATTCTCATGCTATTTTCATTGAAATGATACTTGAAATTATTTTATTATTGCATTGTCGCTAACTGGATGATACCAAAAAAATTACAAAAAAATTGATGAATCAGGACACCAAATGTAAAACACACCAGTGGACTAAGAAAGGGAATTAAAAAGTTAAGAGAGAGGAAGGCAGAACAAGGACTAAATAGAGTCAAGACAAAAAATTATATCCATAAGAGAAAATACACAAGAGAAGAATTCAGAGAAAAGAGACAGAGAAGCAACAGAGGAATAAGAAGAGAAATAAAATTTAATTCAAATAAGATAAGACCCAAGTGAAGAAGACAAGAACTGAGAAGCAAATATTAAAGCCAAAAGAAAGTAGATATGAAACATACTGTTAGGGAAAAAGGAGACAGGAGCCCATAGTTGCAAGGACCTGGGTGAGTAGAGAAACACAGAAATAAAAAATATAGTAGGGAGAAAACATGGAGAGAAATAAAAAGAAAAGACAGATGAAAAGCAGAAGACAGGGAGATGGGTATGAATAAATTAGAGGCATAAAGGAAGCAAAGGTTAAAAAGAAAAAAAAAATCCTACCAACTGTATTTATATAGTCTTACTAAGGAAAAAAAACACCTCATTTGCATGTTCATGCATAGCAGCAAATGTTCTGATCTCTGTAAAGTTATTTGGTAGTCCGTTCTGAGTTCAAATCTGGGATACAAATTTTTATTACATTGGTTTTATATAGCACAATTGAAAAGGTTTATTCTCATTGAAACTGTAGGCTTTGTAATGCTCCTTAAAATTGCCAAATGCCATTAAATAGTTTATGAAACATAATTTGGAAGCAAATATAGGTAATATTTTAGTTGTGGTTTTATTTGATGCAATTGTCTATAAGGAATTGGTCCTTTCACATGCTAAAATAAACTAAGAACTACGAATTTTAATGAAATATCTGTAAGTGAGCAAGTCTTGTATTTTGGTTTTGACAAGCTTCTCCAAGTATTAGACAAATCAAAAGTATACTGTAGAAATGATTTTCCTTTGAAAGTTTAAGTAAAAGTTGAATCATTTCAATATGTATGGAGGATATACAATGTGTGTGTATATAAAATGTATGTGCACATACATACATATTGGAAACAAATTTTTCATTTAAAAAATGTTTCAAGATTATTGTTGTCTATATAATCATTTAAGCTACTTTTTCCAATGGAAATTAAAGTTTACTTTTATGGACGTATAAAGAAATGAATATTTGAACCAGAAACAGTTGTACTATTCTATTACATCTTTAAAGATAAAATGGAGAAATGTGAACAGAATGGTAATGATCCGGGTGGATTTCTAGATGTATCAAACAAAAGGTACTGACAGGTAGTAGTCAGCCTAGAAAGATTTTGATTCCAGCAAGAGAGCACTATAGGGGAGCAATAAATGAAATCTTTTTAGTCAGTAATGTATGTATACAGAAAAGATAAAGTTACACATGACCAATATTTTATGTTAGGGCCTTCATCATCTCCTATCCAAATCATTATTTATAGCCTTTTAAATAGTATCTCAATCATTAGTTTTCCATTTCATTATGTACTCCAAGCTGTAAAAAACATCTCGAAAGTCTAAGGGCGCCTGGGTAGCTCAGTTGGTTAAGCATCCAACTCTTGATTTTGGCTCAGGTCATGATCTCACAGTTGTGATTTCGAGCCCTGTGTCAGGCTCCACGCTGACAGCACAGGGATTCTCTCTCTCCCTCTCTCTTTGCCCCTCCTGAGCTTCCACATGCTCTCTCTCAATAGATAGGTAGAGAGATGATAAATAGATGATAGATAGATGATAGATAGACAGATAGATAGATAGATAGATAGATAGATAGATAGATAGATACATACATACATACATACATAGATTAGATAGATAGATAGATCCTTTAAAAAATCCCGAAAATCTAAATAATGTCTTTATAACCTAAAATTCTTTTAAACTATCTCTTAGAGGTAAATATAAACTATTTATATATTTACTTATTTATTTAATCACTGAAGTCCCTTCAACTCTGGACCCATTTACCTTTGATCTCATTTCTTCTAGAGTAAGAACCATGTACCCTAAGCCACACATGTTCTAAAACTTCACATATTTGTCCAGTCTCCATCCTCTGACTAGCTTGCTCCTAACTGTATCACACTTCACTGCACCATGTGTCTTTGCTGACCACCTTACCCACTTCACTCAGAGTTCAGTCCAAGTCTTCTCAAGCTCTCAGGGGGTGACCAGTTATTGCAGGCTTTGAGGTATAAAGCAAACGTTTATTGCATTGGCTTTGGCTTTTTACATATCTATCTCCCTACTTGCATGTGAGTCCTACATAGATGTGACTATGTCTTAGTTTTCTTTGCAGCTTCTACATCTAGAACATTGCCTAAAATATAGTTGATACATAGTAAGTGTTCAATTAATAAATATTGAGTTAATTTAAAAGACCACTGAAGCAGAATATATGTAAAGACAGTCTTTAATAGCTAACTATACACATAAAGGACAGGAAAGAACAGTCTTCAGATGACTCATATTTAAAAAAAATGAGGCTAATTGGCCATAAGTTCAAAATGTGCCAACACAGTGGTTTAGTGTATTTAAAAAGTGACTCTATTTAAGGTGACCCTCATAGACATCCAATGGTCAGAATATGATAAATGACAACTTTGTTTTACATGCTACAAGTCACATCACTTCTAGAATATTGGTTCAGTGTTTGACACTACATTAATATGAACAAACTAAAGTCCCATCAGACACATGTTGGCTGTGAGTGTTGAAGAAATGCTTTACTATAGCGTTTAAGGAATGTTTGAAGGATTTATGGAAGTTTGGTCAGAAGAAGTGGAGACTCTTAAAATATGTGAATATTTTGTATATAGATAAAAGAAAACCTTGTGTATGGAATACTATATGACTCCAGGGAGCAGCAATAAGAGAAGTGGCTAGTTGCTATAGGTAAAATCTACCAGGAAAATTAGAGGGAAAGGTAGCTTTCATTCAGTGATATGCCAGGAATTTTCACCTACTTGATATAATTTCATCTCTAAACTACGCTGAGAGCAAATTATTATCTTCACTTTTGAGAAAAATAAGATTTGATGAGATTATCTTAAAAGGGAGTATTCATTTGTTTGTGTTATCTGGTCTAGGGAATTTCAAATTGAAAGCAATGAAGGATCTATCATGGGACAATAAAAGGCTTTTCTATAGCACATGGAAAAGCAAAAGCATCTGCTTTTCTAAAAAAATATTTTTTAATGTACGTAGGATAAAAATTTTAATACGTAGGGTGTTCAATAACTATGGCTGTGCCATACTTGAGACTTATTAAACATAAATTTAAAAATAAGTGACACAAGTATACAAATAAGTAAAACTAAAAATGGAAATTTAAATGTACTTATGGTCTTATTCAAATGTTAAAAGCTAGGTTCTAAGGAACTGAGAGAGAAAAGGAGATGAGAGATAAGTAAGCTCTAGGAGTGCAGTGAGCTGATCTGTTTGTTCACTGCTGTGTACCTAGAAAACTATGAGAGTTCTCACATGTTTTAGAAGTTTAATCAGTATTTGTCAAATGGATATTGAAAAAGAGGCTGGATAACTACTTGTTAGAGGAATAATAAAGGAGAATCTAGTATTGTTTGTGGCACTGGAAATGCTGAAAATGTCATCTGACATCCTAAACTCTTAAGATACCTAGTCCTTTCATTTTAAAAACAGAATTTATCAAATATGGTAAATGATTAAACCTACAGAACAAACAGTTGCAAAATTACAGTGTGTGTATGTATATGCATTTCAAACAGGCTATAACAAAATCTATTGAAACAAACCTGCAGAAGAAGTAACAGAATATGTTTTCAAAGGGCACCATAGGGGAAAACAAAGGTGTTAGCTTTCAGGTAGCATACATGAATTTAACTATATTTGGTTTCTGAGCCAAGTTGATTTGGCATGCATCAATGTTTTCCATTTTACTTTCAATAATCCTCAAAACATAGAATAAAATAAAACAAAAGGTAAAGTGAGTATTTGGAGATTTGTGAAGTGTCTTGAATAATTTGGTCCTCTCAAAACATAGAAATATCAAAGAAAATGGCTCCAATGAAATTTATGGGTATATACATAAAGTTACTTCTCATAAATTCATATATTTTTATCAAATGAATACCATTCAAAAAAAGCAGGGCAATCATAATCAAAATCATAATCATAAAGACATGATCACTTCTGGCTATCAAAACATTAATATTATAGCTTCTTAATACATAAAAAATAAGTTTGAAAGGCTCTTTACAGAAATGCTCAATTTGAAATAATACCCATAATAAATTTCTAATTTACTGAATGTGACATGGCATGGACCAATACTTCCCCTAATTTCACGGCATTGACCAGTACTCCCTGTCTAATTTCAGGGTATAGATCTTAAAGAAAGATAAAGAAGGCAAGAAGGAATCAGAAAAAAACTCAGGACCCAATGATAGCTTGTTTGTAACATTTTAGATTATTAGAAACATGGTTTATATGCAATGTTCCAAGTGAATAGGGCATAAAGTCTTTCCAATTACAGGTTAACATATAGGAATACAAATGGAGGTTATATAAATTTACAGTGGAGAAAGTCATTATCAGTCATCAACTTCTGATTTCTTGTACTATGTAGAAACTTATTCTTTCTCATTTCTGCAGTATAAATGAATTGAAATTAACTTTCAAATGGATTCAGGTACAGAAAGGCTTCTACTAGTGATGCATACGTGGCACATGCCTTGTATAAAAAAGACAAAGAAACATTCTACAAGGATAACATAATTCAAGGTTCATTTTGGAACTAAATGAATTTGCTACAATTTGAATCACAGCCTGAGTAATTTCTACTGTCAGATTAGAAGAACTGAAGCACACTGAACATTAGCATCATCACCGAGTTCTTACAAAAGAATAGATATGGTCCATTGGAGGGAACAATAGTTAGTTGAGCATTATAATTGGGCAGGAAATAGCTTCAATTTCTGAAGCTATAGTCACTGTCTACTAAAACTTCTAGTACAGTCACATTTGAACACTAACAAGAAAAATCTAAAAGAAAAGAACATAAAACTTCAAACTACAGATCTTCATATCAAGTTTATCCAAACTATCTCTTTCAGTAGCAAATAGAAAACTAGAAAAACTGGTTCCTGTTAATTTCTAACTGTGTTTGAGCTAATGTGAGTCTCCTGTGGGTAAAGAAAATTAATTTCATGTGAAATTATTTTGACCTAAATTTTTTAAACAGAAACAGACCTGAAATGCTTTAAAGTAAGTGGAAAGGAATTCAAAATGGCACCTCAAAGATAAGTATTGAAATTTCATGTGTCTTCTGAAATAGTTAACCCCTCCAGGCTATATCTGCATTACATTAAAATCTAATAAGCCTTTAGTTTTCTTACCTCTTTGTCTGAATCAACATCTTTTTATTAAAAATGGCAAGACTAGTTGAAAGTGAGCCCTTTCACCCATTTTCTAATACGGTGCACCTACTTTGAAATATCCTAATTAATTTTCTGTCTTATGCAAACACAAACATGTCTTCTATAGAAGAAATCAAATATTATACAAGGCCATGAAATCAGAACATTTTCAGATATTTATAGGAGATTAAAAAAAACTCTCTTCAAGGACACTGAAAAATGGTGCCCAATATCAGTACAAAGGGAAAATAAGGAATCATTTCTAAGACTATCCATAGAGTACCTCAATTGAGCAATTATCTTTTTTCTATGACAAGTAAACTCACAGTGCAACACTATCTTCTGCTCTTATAGAACCAAAATATTCACATTCACTTGTTCATTGCAATGTTCAATCCCATGGATTAGAAAGTGTAATTTACGTAGACATGAATAATTAAACCTTCTGTATGTTAAAATATCCTGAACAATTGTCTTGTTTTTGCAAGGGTTCCCTTTTATATCCTGAAAAAAAAAATAGCCTTGAGTATTAGACCAATTGAAATACTTCAATTTTAATATTGGAAGGGATTTTCAGGACCTGGAATACTGCTTTTCCAGCTTAACAGTATAAGGGCAAACAGAGAAGAAATATTTTATATTTTGGTGATGATCACTGTCATATAACCCCAAATAATTCAATGTGTAATTATTCGTTGTAATCCAAAGCATACATAAGAATAATCCATGTTTACGAGTAGTTTGGAATATGGGCAAATCTCCCTCTATTTTCATGATTCATGATTTTATATCAGAAACCAAGGAGGTCATAAATGCAGCTCTCTCTTCTGTGAATATTTTACCTCAGTTTTAATGTTTTCCCCTATATTCGAGAATTCGAGAATTTTAAACACCAAGAACTGACTACCACTGTCCATCACTAACTGTCCCTTATTCATACTGGAAACCATCCCAAATTCCCGTACTTCAATATTTTCTTTTGGAGGAACTTCTTGATCCTCCTTCAATTCATTGATTTTATACTGTCACCTGTCCAATTCATTTATATGCTGGTTTTACTCATTTATTCAACATATGTTTAATTGTCCACTGCATAAGGTGCCAAAGATAGAAAAATATACAGGCCAAAGTGCCAACCCAGAAAACTCACAGTCTAGAGTTGTAACACAGTAGCCTACTAGCCACATGTGACTATTTGGACTTAAATTACTTAATGTTTGTTTGTTTATTTTTAATATTTATTGTCAAATTGGCTTCCATTAAATTATTTAAAATTAAACAGCATAAAAAGTCAGTTCCTCAGTCATACTAGTCACAGTTCAAGTGCTCACTATAACAAGAGTATAATATAATATAATTACTATATTAATGAACATTATAGAACTTTTTCATCATCGCAAAAAGTTTTATTGGATTGACTTGGTCAAGAGGAAGGAACAGTCATGCAAGCAAAAAATAAAAGTGCACTTTGATAAACACCATTTTAGAGATATACTCAAAGTGTTGGGGGAGATAATGAAGTTCCCAAACATTTCGCTACATGGTCTCTGACTAAACCAGTACTGAACATAATGCCTATATCCTAACACAGCATAGCATCATATTATGTTAAGTTAGTATGTACATTTGGAGGATGACTCTTAGCTACTTTATAGAGAACCTTTTTGTAAGACCAGAAATTAAGAAAGTTGAGGACGATCTGTTCTATAATGCTTAGCCATTTCATCAAGATGTGTATAAGGTACATGGAAAATAATCTTGAAATCTTGAAATCATAATTTAAAGTCTGACTTACTTTTGGTAACTAAGAAGTTCTATGTGATGTGAGAGTATGGTGAATGAATAAGCATGACTAGATGAGAATTTAGAAAAGTTAGTGTGGTGGTAGACAGATTCGGGGCACATGAGCTAAAAAGGACTGCATTTCAATGCAAGTTTGGCCATTTATTACCTGTGTCTTCCATTTCCTTTATATAACAAGCCTAGACAATTCATCTTTCTCCTCTTGAACTGATCACATCAGTTCTAAGCTAGCTGTCATAAACTCAAATACCTACACAAGTTAAGCAGATGACAAAAGAATGAAGTGGGTCCAGTATAAGACAAGCAGAAGTGCAGACGTGATGATGATATGTAGCAACCAACACTGGAATATCATGTTGGGTGCACCGGGCATGGGAGCTATGGCAACCTGGAGAGAACATGGTCTTCGTAAAGAGTAGTCATCTTTTACTTCTAGATGATTGCTGCTTTAAGGGAAAGCACATTCTATGTTGTGGGAGATTTTTTTTTAAGAATATGGGAATCTGGTTTTCCATGTAAGTCTCCTAATTTTATAGGTTGACAACTATTTCAATATTTTAAGTAAGACAACACTGTGAAGACCAATGAGAACCTGCTTCTTTCAACTTGAAAGCTCATATTTAGAGCTTCAGGCTCAGAGAAGCCACTCCAGAATTGGGACTAATTTTTGCTAAAAACAAAACAACAAAAAAAGTGACTTAATTATTAAGATCTTCTAAAACCTATCTAATTTCCAATTCTAGAAAAATATTTAATTTCACTGTCAGTAGGGCTGGTCGTGTGTGAAAGCTTCCTGAGCTTTCTCTTGGAAAAGAAAGGTTGTAGGAGAAAACCATGATAGAGTGCTATCAGAGGGACTATCCAGTATGGCAGTGCTTTTCTATGTAGAGAGTAAGGCAGCTACAGAGGCCCTTTCTCATCTCTGGTTTGGTTCCATCACCAGGGACACATAATCCATTAATGTCAGTGTTGTTTCTTCTGCTGTAAAGTGGTATACAATAAACTATATTATGTACAAATTCCCTTTTTTAATATAGATTTAATTCTTTCATCCTTAAATTATATTTAATTTTTACATTAATCTAGGATGTTCAGTAAGTATATGAATTATATTAACTTTAACCAATATGTGCAACCTTTTCAAGAGATCTAGAGAATCTCAGTCAAAACACTTGATTGAAAATGTGAAGCCAAATTATGTTTTAACTTAGAAAATTGCACTAAGTAAAATCATGGCATTCTCCACGTTGCTTATCACCTTGGAAGCTGCAGCCTCAGAACCTATAAACAATAAGCATGATATTTGCAACATACAATTTAACATTTTAGCCATGATTTATTTCTGTGTGGTTTTTGTGTATGACCAATATAGCATTCATGCTTAAAAATTCTATTTCTATTTTCTGTTGCCATTACTTGTCTCCTATTGTTAATATTTATCATTTTTATAGTTGTGATTTCCTTAATAAAAAGGACCATATTTACTTGATGCCACAGCTATTTCCCCCCACAGGAAACACAAGAAGGGAGAAGTTAAAATGATTTAATTTTCTGAGAATCCCAGGAAAGGTAACTTAAACATGTTTTTATGTTTATAGCAGGGAGGTGTTAGAGAAAATGAGATAACCGAAATATTTTGACTAGTAACTTTGTATGCATAATACGCACAAGACTTTATACACAAACTCTCACCCCTGGAATCCTAATGAGAAACCTCAGTTACATCCTATAGACATTTTAGAGTAAAAATGGACTAAAACGTGCTGGCCTAATGATAAGCATGTGATAGAGTCACAGGTTAAATTTGTTCACTAGTCTAACAAGGAAAGTGAAGAAAAAGTAAGTGTGAAGAGAGAGAGAAAAAGAGAATTTCCTGAGCTAATTTTCTAGCCATCAGTCAGCTTATTGTTCCTACTAAAAGAGATTGAAGAGAGAGTGAGAGTGAGAGTTATTATAATAAATATAAAGTAGCTTTAGCCACGGGAAATTACACTTGGAAGGTCAAGGAGGAGAATCAGGGAGAGGGATGATGAAGGGGGAAGGGTGAGCAGAAAGATGCAGGGTCAGGATTTTGAAGGAAGAAGGAATATCACCCTTGTCAATAACTGCAATAAATGTGTTACATGGTACATTAGAATATGCAGTTTTCTGAAGGCTAATTTGATTTATATTTTACTTTTGATTACACACTCCAAACAGACATGTGTGTTAAATGTGTGTGTGTGGGGGGGGGGGGGTGTTTGTGTATGTGTGTATACCTAGATTTAGTGTCAACAGATTGACAGCAGCTATGTGCTTCATGAGAAAAGTTTTCCTTTTTAAAATGTATTTCCTTTGGATATGTGCTAAGTTGATATGGAAGAGCAGAGAGTCAGTACTACTGGACTAGTTCCCCATGTACCCTTACCTGCCACAATCCCATGATGATTGAGCAAGGAAATATAAGTGAATTGTATTTGCCAGAGTCATTGTTTTTATATTTTATATTGATTGTCTACAGAGCATGTAACATCTTGAAATGGGAACACAAGGACTCTTAGACTAATGTGCTCATTGTGTTCTTCAAGTGTTTAAGACTAGGTCTCAGCAGCAAGAATACCCCAGTAGAATATGCCATTAAATTAGCAAATTAAAACTGAAATAAAATATTTTCTGAATAAGTGGGAGCTTGTTCAGTGATGTTAATTGAGGAAGACAGAATATGTAGAGATTTGGAAAGAGCAAATGTCTGCACACAAAGATAAAATGTAAAAAAAACAGTTCTTACCTAAAAAAGAGCCAGAAAAAATAATGACTCATTTAAAGCCTAGTTCAACTTAACTGACCACTATCTTTCTCCTTTGTCATCTTTTTAAATTTCTACAGCTCTACAAGTGTGAAGAAGCATCAGAAATTTAACCAAACTTCCATATTTATTTAAAATCAATCTTTTGAATAGGAATTTTGCATTGCGCATTTGCAAAAGCAATTAAATTATAACAATAGTCTAATATACTAAATGGAATCATTAACCAACTTTAAAAAAGAAGAAAACAGTATGAATTGTATATTCTCTAAATTCTGTTTCTTGAATTTGTCTATTCTGCTATTATTTCAACTGTACCAGTCGATTCACTTCTCCCTTCAATAGAGTACGGTTCTTAATATGGGTTATCTTCCCACTTTATATTGGAAGAAAACTAGATATAATTTTAAGTCCATGCTGAATAATAAACAATTCTCAGAAATTTGTACTGACTCTAACAGATTTATATTTCATATTTGCTAACACATGTGCATTTATAAATGTAGTTGGTGTTCCTATCATGCACCATATCATGAGATTCATGCAAAATTCATACCTGTATTTTCAGATGGTGTCTTTTTATACCCAAATCTTAATGCCCAAATCTAATATGTCTACCATCTTTTATACAGCAGGTATTTATATCCACTCTGTACCTAGTAGATGTTTAAATTAAATCACCATTTTAGATTCCAGAAAAATTAGCAGTCCTTCTGTTTTATTAAAAAAAAACAAAATTCATAGATTTCTGCATGCAAGTATAAGTTGTGGGTATCATATATGTATTTCTGCAAATGCATGCTTTCAATACAATTTCTACTCAATTGAGAAACTATGGATCAAATTAGTAACACAAAACAACCAATGCTTGAGATAGAGAGAAAAATATCTAATGATCAGGATATATTTGGATTCACTTGACAATTTTAAAGTATGGATAGATCTGTGATAAATCCAAATTAATTTCAATCACTTAAGTGTTTAGTGAGCATGAATTATGTTCCAGGCACTGTGTGAGGTACTAATGATATAATGGTGATTAATAGCATTCTCTCTTATGAAAACATAATCCTACATAATCAGATATGATTCTCCAATGTATTAGTAATAATTCATGAATACCCAAGAAGCATTCTATGCTTTCAAAACATTAAAGAACCAGTTGACTCCCATGTTCAAACTCAGGAATCCATCCCATACAGCAACAAATGTTTCTAAAGGCACCCCTTCAATTTTCCTTCCCAGGAATTTTCAGTATAACACAATTATTGATTAGATAAATTTTAACTGTTCATCCCAGCTTCCTGTCAAAGGCCTCAAAACGCAAAACAGAACTATTTTTTTCATACTTCAGGTTCCAATCACCACTTCTTTAGGTGCTCTGTCTCAGTTTAATGCTTCCTTTCTTCATTCTTTATTCTCTTTGGCCCCACTCCAGAATCTTTATTTCTATCTACTTTAAATACTTTATATCCGAATTTAAAGCTTTTTACTATAATACCTCACCAGTACTTGGCAGATGGATTCTAGATATTTGCTGAATGAATGGTTTGTATCTTGAAATCATTGTTAATAAATTGCTGCCCAACAATGATTGTCTTTTTTCTGAATGTCAAAAAGACTTGAGCATACCGTATGATATAGTACCTAATTTCTTATTGCTTTCAGATCCTCTCTGTCTATACAGTTTATCTCTCTTCCCAACTCCATCAAATATGTTTCAAGGTTAGCAATTTGCTTTCTAGTTTTTGTAATGTCATTAGAGCTTAGTATATAGAGTTAGTATTCAATAAATACATTTTTATTGGTTTATTGAGCCTGGATTTATAGAAAATTTTAAATAAAATACACAGTTTTTCCAGAATGTTAGAAGAAAACATACCAGTTTGAATTTAAATCCTACATCTATTTTTCACTAAATTGGAAAGTGTTGTAACTATTATAAGCCTTTTTTATATGTAATATTAGGAACAATACACACTTCAGTCCATTGATAATGTGGATCATATGATATAATACGTATAAATACTTACCTGGTCAAGTAACATGTAGTAAGTTCTCAGTAAATAGTAACTACCTAGTAAATACATATATTTTCCCATTCAATATTTATTGAACAGAAATCACATTTCTGTTACCATGCCAGTATTTTTCAAATTCACTAAGTATTTTTGAACACCAGCACCTCCAAAGACAGGCTGAATAAACTGGCATATTGAAAAATGAAAAAAAAAAAACTAAAAAGAAACATAAATAATTTTCAGGTACATAGGAAATTTTAACTCCCATTTCTCTGGATTACTGTTGGAAAAAAAGCAGACCAACAATAGTATGTAAAACATAGGTTGACTATCAAGAGAAATGTTGACATTGAAATAAAGCTGTAAAATTTCATTTCCTGTAAGTTGTTAAGTACTGAATCCAATCTATATGTCTGCAACATATACAGTGAAGTCTTATCTGAAGGCAGTAGCCTAGAGAAAATAGCTTCTTGAGGAACATTTCAAAGATGCAGATCCTAAAAGATCTTTATTCTAACAAATGAGCTACCTTGTTTTTCATAAACATAATTCATTCTCTAAAAGTTGTGCCATCTATAGATTAATACAAATCAATATATATTTGCATAATTCATGGGATTTGTTTTTCCCTCCTATCCTTTGGACGAAAAGTTTATCAGATCTTCATCGCCAAATTCATAACGCAGTAAGAAATTAACTAGATAAAACTAAAGGTTGTTGGTGAAATAGTCAAAACCTTGAAGTAGGACAATTACCAAATGTGAATCTTCTATCAATCCAAATGAAATAACCAGTTCCAGACTCAGGTCTTTTTGATGACCTATCCTCTCTAAAAGTGTTGTGATGGTGGTAGCCAATAGCTCTGGTCTTCATTATGATTGTCTCAGCTTACTGCCCTGAAGAGATGAAGGATACAAGAGGTGCTAATCCATGAAGCAAAAATTCTCAATGATTTACACCAGAACTAAAGGAATAGCTTTTCTAACCTCCCCCTACTTGATTCTCTGTTAGTAATTTCCTTGATAAAGTACAGCCTATATGTAGACAGGGAAATATGCCAGTAGATACACGAGTAATCCTACACATGTTCTCTTACCATGCTTTGGAAATACCAAAGAAGGAAAGGGAAATCTGCTTCTACTTGTTTGTTTATCGTATAAAGAAATCAATAGTTTGGATGATGCCACTGGGAAAAATGAATAAGTGATGCAGCCATACTTACTTACTCAAACATAATCATTAACCATCACACTATGACAAAAATAGGAAAACATATTTTTCACCTTCATGGGATTTTATATTTAAACAATGCTTGGTTGCAGAGGAAAAGTTAGAAGAAATAGTTTTGCCATTTCCTAAAAGGGTCAATGACTACTGAAATATTTAATAGGCCTTTACATCTAAAGTGTTGACCAACATTCTTTCCCAGCCACCCAATCTTCCATTCACACCCTTTCCCTTACTACCAAAAATAAAAATTTAGTATATTTGGTCTATCTTCAAAAAAACTCCACACAAAATCCAGGACACTGGCCCTGGCTTTGAGGAAAAAGAAAACATGTTCAAATGCCAGTCTTTCTGTCTTGATCTCTTTCTGTAGTTAGTGAAAACAGAGCAACAGTATTTATGAGGCTCTTCACAGCATGCAGCTTGCTATCCTTCTGCAGCGGGGCACACAAACACTTTGTTTTTCTGTACAACAGTGCAACCTAGTGGATGAAGAAAAGAGCCCTGTCCTTATGGGCCAACTAGGGTGGGCAGTGAGAGCTCTCTCAGTAGATTTTATTATTTAAAGTCCCTTCCAAATTCGCCTGATGCATTTTATTTCTAACAGTGGCAAAAAGAGAACAAATCCTCACATTTTTTTGTGTGTGTTAGGATGGAAATATAGCTGATCCCATGCACTACTTAGAAAACAATGCCTATTCCTTTAAGGTTAATAACTGAATACTCAAGGAAATGTTTCGGAGGCATATTTTCTGAGATCTTAATTAAAAAATACAAAATAAGCTCTTCAAAATAAAAAAAAAGAAGCCTAATTCATATACTATTTACTTAACTTTATGTTAACTTCTGTCTGTTCTAATCTAGTAGTTACTGTGTGAGTGTGTGTGTGTGTATAGTACATTCTATGTCCCCAAAACACATTGTCTGACTATATATTTTATACACACACACACACACACCACACACAGAGCACTTAGGGCTAAAAGTCATGCCCTGCTGCATGCTCTACTTCATTTATATAGAGACAAAAGTAGACGTTTATATATATATATAGAGAGAGAGAGAGAGAGAGAGAGAGAGAGAGAGAGCGACAGAGAGAGAGAGAGAGAGAGAGAGAGAGGCATATATATTATACAAACACACAAACACAATAATATAATTTGTTCATCAAGTGGCAATTTAGAACAGAAAGTTTATTTTAGTGCCTATATATTAAAACCAATGTCTCTGAACAAAAAGACATGAAAGACATGAAAGGATCTTCATGTAGCTTACTTGTTTTTTTAAAGAACTCAGTATTCTATTTCAGGATAATTCTTCAAAAAAGCTAAATACTTAATAGTTCTTTCATGTTGATTTGCTTGCTCTTATCGCTTCTGTTAAACCATTAAACAAGCTCATTTAATCACCAAGGTTTTTTTTTAATCTACTAAGTTTTAAGTGGGTTTTAAAACACATTAAAATTAAAACATGTAAATGTGGAAGTCTGAGCTATATAGAGAAAGGGAAAATGACCTTCTGAGAAGCCGTGCATAAAAATTTAACAATTTTCCTTTGGTAGAACATGGCAGAGGAAACATCATTCACTTTTCTTGTTTATAGGATATGCTAGAGTAAGAATTAAATGTAATTTAGTGAGACAATAAAATCTTCTCAACTACTGTGCTGTTGTGTTAGGGATGGATTTGGGGATGATTAAATGAGTAAATCACACAGATCTGAAACATTTTTTTCTTCTTTCTTTCCCTTTTTTTTTTACACCTCCTTAGATGGCATCTTGATCGTGCATGCACTGTGAACACAAAAGGCCTATAGGTCAGACCTGAAATTATAGCTAAACCTCAACTCCTGAGGTACACAGGCTGTTTATATCGATGAAAATTTATGATCTCTATACCCTAAATCCCCGGCCTCTCTTTTACATTGACTTCTTTACTATTTGCTGCTTTATTTTATGGTGATCCCTTGCCCTCTATAAATATATCACGGTTACTTAACCCCAGATCCCACCCCCAGCCTTCAGGACTTCAGAAAGGATCTATTTGTTACTTATTCTGCTACTGGGTGTTTCATAATCCTCCACATTAGCAGCTATTATTTTATAGCAGTTAACATTTTCCAAATTTTCATCATCTCTTGACTGTGAGCCCTCTAACCGTTTAATAACTCCAGTCTTAGAACTGCTGTTCAGAGATTATGCTGAAGTAGAATTTTTTTCTTATGCTTATACAATGATTGAAGTATTTTCTATTAAATATTTATCTGTAGAAAAATGAATAAATTTAGCTTTAAAAAATACATTTAGGCAAGCTTAATTGCCTTGTGTTACTTTATATAAAATTTATTTAAAAAAAACTGACCTAATCTTAAAAACATGCCACTGAGTAATTAAAGTTTTCTATGGTTAGATTCTAATAATTATCTTGTTTTGACTGAACTCTTTATTAGACTCCAAAAAATAAAGCTGGAAACTAATAAGGGATTATAGATTTGCAAAAGCTATTGTCTGATGTTAAAATCGTTAAGAAAATATGAGTCAGTATTATGCAAATTCTGACCTAATCCCAGCAGCATTCTGGTAGGTAATTGTATTTTTTCTTTAAAGGAGGACAGACCCTACAATAATTATGCCTTGTTAGTGTCCACATTGCTACATTTTTGATTTATGTATTTTTCTGGGAGTTGACAGATAAGCAAGAAAAATTGACATATTATAAACTAATAAAAATAAATAATATCAGAATGTGCCTAGCAGCAGTCTGCATTGTGAAGTTAAATCAATGCATTAATCACACAAATTTTTTGAGCACAACATGGTTTGTACAAAATTTTTTAATGACATATATCAAATGGAACATAGTATTTAAATTGCTGTGTGTGTGTGTGTGTGTGCATATGTGTGTGATTTCTAAAGGTAAATCATTATATACAGTATATCAAAGCCATTTTTGTTTTATATCCTTCTGTAATTTTCTTAGGAAGTTAAGACATTTGTAATCTCTCCCTACAGATTGCTTTATGTAATATTCCCACAAGACAGCATTTCTAGTTTTTCTCCAAAGAGTATTCTTTAATAGAAAATCTGATTAGTATACTCTTTAGCGTCTCGTTAAAATTCTTATCACTTAAAATGCCTCTGTTTGAATACTTTATTTTATTTCCTATTAAATTCCAGAAGAAGAAAATTTCAGAGTATGACAACAGCTAGTGCAAAGAGTTGTGATCTACTGCACCACAGGCTGGACAAATCAACAAAAAAATATGGCATCCAAGAGGGTTTGATAGAATTTACCTATTGACACCGTATAGCATGAGTGGCAAAAACTAACAAATTATAAATGTTGTTCTTGTCTTCAAGCTTGTGTACTTTATAACTTCATGTTTTGTTGGTATATCCATAGTTTTATTTAAATATAACCTAAGTTTGCAAACAAATGCTTCAGGAGCAATCAATCTAACAACATTGATTGATTGATTGTTGCTATTTCTCTGTTATTCTAATTAAAACTAAGCACTTTTTTGTTTGATGTTAAAATTTCAGTATTATTCTACTGCTAGACTCAGCTAGATTTCATAATCAAACTGGATAATCAGATTTTAGAAGTGTAGTGAAGGAGATATAATTTTTTGCCACAATTTGTGTGGCTATGACCAACATAATCACAGAAAACATTACTTCCTTCAACCAAAGATAAAAATGTTCATGCGATATTCCCTAATGTTGTGCTTTTCAAACTAGAAACTGAATCTCTTCAAACATGTATAAATCCTAAAATTTAACAAGCCCATCTTGCAGCTAACAGATTCTATAAACAATTAAGTCTATTGATGATGGCCTGTAGATTCGTTTCCTCTTAACAAACACTTTTATAACATCATGCTTGAAGCAACAGCTCAGGATCTAGCAACCCATTTAGACCACAATAAAAACCTTCTAAAATTACCACTAATTAAACAGTGTGCATACATATAATCAAAGTTCTCAAAAATTACCATTTAACATTATGTTTTTCTGTAAGTGTGCAATAAAATCTTTTCTGAAATATGTAACTAAGAAATGGTCTACAAAATCAGCCAAGCAAATTAGACCATTAAAACACTAATGATGATAAAAATCATATACTAATTAACACTGGGTTTATAGCAGTCACATACAAATAACTGGAGCCTTAAGAGAAGCCTATCACTCATCTCTTACCTCAAGAAAATAGTACCCATGACTATACAAAACCGAGTAAAATATGTGACTAAAAAATCTACTATGAACATTTAGAGCCTACGAAGTGTGCCCCTTTTTTGCAACCTCAGAAATATCTGAAATTGACAAAGTGATGGACAATCTCAATACTACACACACACACACACACACACACACACACACACACACATTTTATATACATAAATATATATATACATAGGTTATATATATGTGTAGATACATATACATATATATCGTGGGTTTGTATGTATAACTTACTGTATGTATAACTTACATACAGTAAGTTATACAAATACGTATGTATGTGATTGATAGGTCTGAATATGTAAATATATATTTAAGGCCCTGTGGTGGTTTGATTATAGGAAAAATATTGCTATATATATTTTTTTAATCTATCACAGGGTCTTAAATACTGTTTTTATTATCAACAACTAACTTTGGTTGAAAGGTTTTTGTTGTTGGTCACATACACATTCACCACTAGACAATTTCTAAACCCAAGCATATGATTCTAACATTTGATTAAAAAAAAAAAAAGTATATTATTCCTTCAGCTTGGAACTATCATCTTTCAGTGACAGAGAAAGAATTACATGTATCATGGGTGTGAGAGTATAAGTGTTTGTGTGTTCATGTGTGTAACGGTGCATACACAGAAACTTATATTGAGTAATAATTTGTATATGTATATTCAGCATCGCTTCTGAGCACCTGCTCTGAATCAAGCATTTTTTTTTTTTTTTTTTTTTTTTTCTACGTTTATTTATTTTTGGGACAGAGAGAGACGAGCATGAACGGGCGAGGGGCAGAGAGAGAGGGACACAGAATCGGAAACAGGCTCCAGGCTCTGAGCCATCAGCCCAGAGCCCGACGCGGGGCTCGAACTCACGGACCGCGAGATCGTGACCTGGCTGAAGTCGGACGCTTAACCGACTGCGCCACCCAGGCGCCCCTGAATCAAGCATTTTATATCATTATTTCATTTGAAAATCCCAAATAACTTTAGGTGTTTATATCCTCATTTTAAGAAGATAAAAGCTTTTTCAGGACCAAGGCAAGAAATTCAAACATTTCTGTTAACTTGATTAGTACATCAATTAGGATTCTTTATATTGAAAGCACTAGATACTGTCTCTGGCAAAAGTGATATTAAAAAGGAAATCAGATCATAATTGACTAAAAGTTGGAAAAGTGGGGGAAAAAAATACTTAGAAGCCAGAACTGGCACAGCAGTCTTGTGAAGGGACCAGTGAAATCATGTGCCACTGCTTGGAAAAAGTCAAACTTCAAACATTTTCAATCTCTCACTCTTTCTAATCAAGTTTTAAGTTTAAGGAGGGAACATCTAATTAAGTTACTTTTCTTTTATGCCCTCTCCTCAACAATGCCCCTAGTTATAGACTAACCATATGACACTGAAATGAGGAGAGGTAGTTCTAATAATGGGAAAATTGACAAAGGGATAGAAATGAAACATGGGCAGCCAAAAAGAGAAAAGAAAAAATAAAACACTAAAAGCAACAGAAAGCAACAGAAAGACAAAGAAAATGAACATCTGTAGTCTATGAGATCAGACTTGTATTCAGGATGATGACTCTACCTCATGCAATCCAACCATTCTGACTGCTGATTGTGACTTCCTAACTAACTGTAGAAAGAATTCCATTCAAAATGAAACAAAGATGCAAGAACCTCCACCATTTTCTTGTTGCTTGTTTGTTTCAAATATTTGTTAAATGAATAATGAGTAGGAGCAAGAACAACAATAACCAAAAAGAGGCTATGAAAAGAATATGTAATAAAGCTAAAATATAGAAAGATCGAAGGCTTCAGAGTTTACCTCCCCTACCTGAGGACAACTGAATTAGGGAGACTTGGTCATTTAAATATTTGGCAAATATATATTTTGGTGGAGGCGGTTTAACTTGTTACATGCATAGGATGTCTCCATTTGCCTTTCCAAATCTGCTCTCTACCATCTCCAACTTGTTCCCTGGTTCCCAAATTCATCTCATCAGAATTAATTTGCTTCGGACTTATATTCCTAAAATACTCTGTTTAAAATTTATATCTTTAGTCTTCCATTGGGGTTTATTTTCCCTAATGAATCAGTGGTATCTGTCATCCACATTCTATACTAAGTTCTTAAAAAACATAAAATGTATTCTTTTCCTCTAAACCTATTCTTGTGTTTGGTACAAGTTTAGTATAGAATAAGCCTTTTAGAAATGTTCAAACTTTTTGTATAAATGGAATTTCAAAGGAGAATCCACAATGTCACAAAGACGTCCTGGGGTTAGACACTTGTTTTTGACAATGAAATCCTCTTAATGCATCTGCCCAAGTCTCTATACTGAATGCTCATCCATTTTCTCTTGTTAGATTTTTACTATGGAGTGAGAATGAGTTTTCATAATAAGTCTTCACTTAAAGGTGAAAGTAACCACATAAATAAGAAATTTCAAGCAGCCACCAAAACATTAGAAACAACTAAATCAAGCAGAACCTTAGTGAACAAAGAAGTTTCACATTATAATTTGAAAAATCACAAATCATAGAAAAAAAGAATATAACAGTAAACAGGTTTATGTCTTTAATAGAGCCCTGGGAAAGGTTACATAGTCAAAGGAGTAATTTCAATTATATGCTATTTATGCTTTGAAATGGAACAAATCAGAAATCAATAAAGGCTATGAAATAGGGAGACATTTTCAGTTTTGTCTACCTTTGAAAGGTATTTTGTGAGTGCAACTTTAAGAAGACCTTTATTTTCTAGAAAAATTCTACGAACAACACAGTTTAAGAACTATTAACTGGAAAATACTCAAACTCAAAATACGCCAAAACTCAAAATTCTTAACTGCATTTAAAAATCCTCATAATAAAATTTATGGAAAAGATTATAATACAATGGAATTCAAGTTTCATTCCTATTACTGCCTGTGTGAAGTCTCACATTCTGAATTATAGTCTTCTCATCTGCAAAAAGGGATTAATGATAGTGAATTCACAAGATGGTTATGAAAACTGAATAACATAACTGAAAATACTAGAACAGTACCGCTCAATAGGGTAACCACTAGCCACATGAGGCTATTGAGCACTGAAAATGTGACTAGTCGGTATTGAGATGCGCTAGAAATGTAAGACATACATCAGATTTCAAAGGCCTAGGGTGAAAAAAAATATAGAGAGTAACTTATTAATAAGTACATGTTGACATGATAATACACTGGAAATATGTTACTAAAATTCATTTTGCCTTTTTAATGTTTATTTATTTTTGAGAGAGACAGAGTGTGAGTGGGGGAGGGGCAAGAGGCAGACACAGAATTCAAAGTAGTTTCCAAACTGTTAGCACAGAGCCTGATGCGGGGCTCAAACTCACAAACTGTGAGATCATGACCTCAGACGAAGTCTCCGACACTTAATTGACTCGGCCACGCAGGTGCCCTAGTTTGGTCTTTGTCTTTTTAAATTTTTTTTTAATGTGACTACCAATGAACTTAAAAGTATATGGAATGCCTGTATGGTTCAGTTGGTTAAACATCCCATTCTTGATTTTGGTTCAGGTTATGATCTCATGGTTCATGAGACCAAGTCCTATGTTGGGCTCTGCACTGACACCGAGGAGCCTGCTTAGAACTCTCTCTCTCCCTCTTCCTCTCCCTCTCCTTCTGCCTCTGCCTCTACTCTGTGCATGCACACGCTCTCTCTCTCTCTCTCTCAAAATAAATAAATAGCTTAAAAAATAGCTTAATATCAATAATTTTGGTAGTTATGCCAGATTTTGCTTTCTGTAACTTCATGTCTTTATTCTGAGTTCTGTGAATTCTTCTGGAGATCACTAAAGATGCACTACAGAGAAATTTTGTTCTGTTAAAAAATTTTAGAAACAAAGGAGCTTTGATTGGCAGAATCATCTGTAAATCCATAAAAGAACTCGATGTTGACAATATTTAGGGAATAAAGGAAAAAAGATGTCTTATTAAAAATAAGACATAAGGTATCTATTAAAATTAAAATCAATGGTTTATTTGAAATTTATGTATTATATTTATTTTATAGATTTCTTACACAATCTGAATTAGAAAACCCTGATAATCACTGAAATAATTTGAAGTATAACAACACCTATAGAGTATATCGTTGCATGTTCTCAAGCAAACAACTTCTTGAACATTAAAAAAAAAGTTTATAATATTGGGTGAGAACAATAGAAAAAAGTGACTTTGAGTTCAAGTCATAATTATTGATGAAATGCAACTCATAAATGAAAGACGTCCATCTGCCTTTACTGTAGATATACCATATTGGGGGTTTTTTTGCTTATTATTTCCTATAAGACTGTGGAAGCACCTATCTATATGCCTTTTATATCCCTTAGTGTTTTTAGCCTGATGTTGTAGTAAATTATGTCATGTAACAGCTTCCTTCTTGACTCCATGTTCTTTCAGGTAAGACTGATGTTTATTATATCTTGTATCTGTTACTGAACTTAATATAGAACCATAGAAATGAGAGTTACTCACATAAGATGTGTTAGATGCATGAATTATCTTTCCTTCATTGAATCTTCTAATTTACTAATAATCTTGAGTGTGATAATGGCCTGAAATTTTACACATGTAATATAATTCTAAAACACTCATGATTTATCAACATCAACCAAATAGAAAATTCCAAATAGCTCTAGTTTACTTGATATCAAAACCAAGAGTTGAAATATAATTACCACTCAAGATTTGGTGATGTTTTGTTTTGTTTTCCTTTTCTATTCCCTCACCTCCCAAAGAAGTTGACCTATGTATCATTTAGGGCTTATAAGGTCTTTTCTTATTTTAACTCAACTGGGTTTTCTATTTCCAGGATACCCTCATACATTGCCTAATCTTCAAAAGAGATTTCATTAGGTTATATTTTTGATGTGCATTGTGCAAGCACAGTATTTGTACTGTAGTATTCATTCTAAAATACATATTCACGTGACAGCCCATAATATCCTTGAAACAGCCATTACAGTCTGTCAAATAAATAATGCGCATTTTAAAGATGGTCTTTATGTGGGATGACTCTCCTGCATTTTCATGAGGCAGATTTTCTTTTATTCTTTAAGAAAGAAAAGCACACAAAGGAAATGAACATGCAGAAAAATATGTTAAGGTAAAAATGACACAAACCAGAAAAGTCAAGCATCCTTTAGTTTCTTGCTCTTCCTACTGCTCCACTATTTTCTCCAAAACGTTCTTTTAAAAAAAGACTTATGGAGCTTACATCACCTTCTGTAATCTTCTATATGTGGACATTTGGAAATAAAATAAGTCTTATTTTGTGTATTTTTGTAATGTTAATCATAGTGTGCAAGTAAAAGGTGGCTGTTTTCTTCAAAATCATGATTTACTTGGCAAAGTTACCTATTAAAAGAACTAACGTCTCAGTAGAGTTATGAGTTGTATTCTTACTATCTTAAAATGGAAGGTTCTTCCTTCTCTTGTCTATGGCAAGTATATATCTATGTACACTGATGTTCCAAGCAGGTTACCTCAATTTACAGGGGAAAAAAGTGCTTAACTCTCTCTCATGCTTTGCTCTCTTAATGGTGCCAATAATGGCTCCTGGGAAAAAAAGAAAAATGGAAAACGACATTTACCTCATGCCTACTATGTGCCAGACACCATGCTAGACATGTTTCATATATTTTCCAATATAATTCTCATGATAGCTCTGCAAGGTGAGTACAGTTGTTATCAACATCTGGGGAACTAAATAAGTAACTTGTAAAAAGTACTGACAGATAGTGTTAAACTCCACAGCCCAATCTCTAATTAAAAAAAAAAAAACAACTAAAAATATAATGTTTACTTCACCCCAGTTAGTGTTAATTGTGTCATTAAAATTCTTATGTAGGAGATGGAGCATTACGTCCATATGTATGCTTTGTAATACTGTAGAATGACAAATTATTTTCTTATAAAATGATTTCACTCTATGCTATTCAAAATTTTTCAGTGACTTAGGTAACAGTTCTTATATAAGAAAACCACTGATGAAACCAGGAAAGATTTACTTGGGCTTCTATATGACAGCCATCCACCTTTTAGAGTTATGAACTAGTTTCCTTTTCACAATCTGACATTTTCTCCCCAATCAACACAAAAGAAATAACAATGATTATCCATTAAATGGCTACATTTTCACATTACTTTTTCAAATATCACAGAATTATATCTGGGAAGAAATTTATGGGGTATCACATCTAGCCTTTATGAGAAATGTGTCACAGTGGAATGCTATGTAGAACCTCAATATACTATGGACTTTAGCAGGGTAAAAAGCTAAAAGATTTAGATTAAAATCAAGGTTATTCAGAGAGGCGCAGGAAGATGGCGGCGTAGGAGGACGCTGGGCTCACCGCGCGTCCTGCTGATCACTTAGATTCCACCTACACCTGCCTAAATAACCCAGAAAACCGCCAGAGGATTAGCATAACGGAGTCACCGGACCCAAGTGCAGACGAGAGGCCCACGGAAGAGGGTAGGAAGGGCGGCGAGGCGGTGCGCGCTCCACGGACTGGCGGGAGGGAGCCGGGGCGGAGGCGGCTCGCCAGCCAAGCAGAGCCCCCGAGTCCGGCTTGCAAAAGCGGAGGGGCCTGACGGACTGTGTTCCGACAGCAAGCGCGACTTAGCGTCTGGGAGGTCATAAGTTAACAGCTCTGCTCAGGAAGCGGGAAGGCTGGAGGACAAAGGGAGGGTGAGCTGCGGAGCCCCCGGACGACAGAGCTCAGTTTGGCGGGGAACAAAGGCGCTCGCCAGCGCCATCTCCCCCGCCCATTCCCCAGCCAAAATCCCAAAGGGAACCGGTTCCGGCCAGGGAAATTGCTCGCTCCGCGCAAACACCCAACTCTGTGCTTCTGCGGAGCCAAACCTCCGGCAGCGGATCTGACTCCCTCCGGCTGCCACAGGGCCCCTCCTGAAGTGGATCACCTAAGGAGACGAGCTAAGCCTGCCCCCCCTCCCGCCGTGCACCTTGCCTTCCCACCCCAGCTAATACGCCAGATCCCCAGCATCACAAGCCTGGCAGTGTGCAAGTAGCCCAGACGGGCCACGCCACCCCACAGTGAATCCCGCCCCTAGGAGAGGGGAAGAGAAGGCACACACCAGTCTGACTGTGGCCCCAGCGGTGGGCTGGGGGCAGACATCAGGACTGACTGCGGCCCCGCCCACCAACTCCAGTTATACACCACAGCACAGGGGAAGTGCCCTGCAGGTCCTCACCACACCAGGGACTATCCAAAATGACCAAGCGGAAGAATTCCCCTCAGAAGAATCTCCAGGAAATAACAACAGCTAATGAGCTGATCAAAAAGGATTTAAATAATATAACAGAAAGTGAATTTAGAATAATAGTCATAAAATTAATCGCTGGGCTGGAAAACAGTATACAGGACAGCAGAGAATCTCTTGCTACAGAGATCAAGGGACTAAGGAACAGTCACGAGGAGCTGAAAAACGCTTTAAATGAAATGCAAAACAAAATGCAAACCACCACAGCTCGGATGGAAGAGGCAGAGGAGAGAATAGGTGAACTAGAAGATAAAGTTATGGAAAAAGAGGAAGCTGAGAAAAAGAGAGTTAAAAAAATCCAGGAGTATGAGGGGAAAATTAGAGAACTAAGTGATACACTAAAAAGAAATAATATACGCATAATTGGTATTCCAGAGGAGGAAAGAGAGGGAAAGGTGCTGAAGGGGTACTTGAAGAAATCATAGCTGAGAACTTCCCTGAACTGGGGAAGGAAGAAGGCATTGAAATCCAAGAGGCACAGAGAACTCCCTTCAGACGTAACTTGAATCGATCTTCTGCACGACATATCATAGTGAAACTGGCAAAATACAAGGATAAAGAGAAAATTCTGAAAGCAGCAAGGGGTAAACGTGCCCTCACATATAAAGGGAGACCTATAAGACTCGTGACTGATCTCTCTTTTGAAACTTGGCAGGCCAGAAAGAATTGGCACGAGATTTTCAGGGTGCTAGACAGCAAAAATATGCAGCCGAGAATCCTTTATCCAGCAAGTCTGTCATTTAGAATAGAAGGAGAGATAAAGGTCTTCCCAAACAAACAAAAACTGAAGGAATTTGTCACCACTAAACCAGCCCTACAAGAGATCCTAAGGGGGACCCTGTGAGACAAAGTACCAGAGACATCACTACAAGCATAAAACATACAGACATCACAATGACTCTAAACCCGTATCTTTCTATAATAACACTGAATGTAAACGGATTAAATGCGCCAACCAAAAGACATAGGGTATCAGAATGGATAAAAAAACAAGACCCATCTATTTGCTGTCTACAAGAGACTCATTTTAGACCTGAGGACACCTTTAGATTCAGAGTGAGGGGATGGAAAACTATTTATCATGCTACTGGAAGCCAAAAGAAACTGGAGTAGCCATACTTATATCAGACAAACTAGACTTTAAATTAAAGGCTGTAACAAGAGATGAAGAAGGGCATTATATAATAGTTACAGGGTCTATCCTCAGGAAGAGCTAACAATTATAAATGTCTATGCGCCGAATACCGGAGCCCCCAAGTATATAAAACAATTACTCATAAACAGAAGCAACCTTATTGATAAGAATGTGGTAATTGCAGGGGACTTTAACACCCCACTTACAGAAATGGATAGATCATCTAGACACACAGTCAATAAAGAAACAAGGGCCCTGAATGAGACATTGGATCAGATGGACTTGACAGATATATTTAGAACTCTGCATCCCAAAGCAACAGAATATACTTTCTTCTCGAGTGCACATGGAACATTCTCCAAGATAGATCATATACTGGGTCACAAAACAGCCCTTCATAAGTTTACAAGAATTGAAATTATACCATGCATACTTTCAGACCACAATGCTATGAAGCTTGAAATCAACCACAGGAAAAAGTCTGGAAAACCTCCAAAAGCGTGGAGGTTAAAGAACACCCTACTAACGAATGAGTGGGTCAACCAGGCAATTAGAGAAGAATCAAAAAATATATGGAAACAAACGAAAATGAAAATACAACAATCCAAACGCTTTGGGACGCAGCGAAGGCAGTCCTGAGAGGAAAATACATTGCAATCCAGGCCTATCTCAAGAAACAAGAAAAATCCCAAATACAAAATCTAACAGCACACCTAAAGGAAATAGAAGCAGAACAGCAAAGGCAGCCTAAACCCAGCAGAAGAAGAGAAATAAAGATCAGAGCAGAAATAAACAATATAGAATCTAAAAAACTGTAGAGCAGATCAACGAAACCAAGAGTTGGTTTTTTGAAAAAATAAACAAAATTGACAAACCTCTAGCCAGGCTTCTCAAAAAGAAAAGGGATGACCCAAATAGATAAAATCATGAATGAAAATGGAATGATTACAACCAATCCCTCAGAGATACAAACAATTATCAGGGAATACTATGAAAAATTATATGCCAACAAATTGGACAACCTGGAAGAAATGGACACATTCCTGAACACCCACACTCTTCCAAAACTCAGTCAGGAGGAAATAGAAAGCTTGAACAGACCCATAACCAGCGAAGAAATTGAATCGGTTATCAAAAATCTCCCAACAAATAAGAGTCCAGGACCAGATGGCTTCCCAGGGGAGTTCTACCAGACGTTTAAAGCAGAGATAATACCTATCCTTCTCAAGCTATTCCAAGAAATAGAAAAGGAAGGAAAACTTCCAGACTCATTCTATGAAGCCAGTATTACTTTGATTCCTAAACCAGACAGAGACCCAGTAAAAAAGAGAACTACAGGCCAATATCCCTGATGAATATGGATGCAAAAATTCTCAATAAGATACTAGCAAATCGAATTCAACAGCATATAAAAAGAATTATTCACCATGATCAAGTGGGATTCATTCCTGGGATGCAGGGCTGGTTCAACATTCGCAAATCAATCAACGTGATCCATCACATTAACAAAAAAAAAGAGAAGAACCATATGATCCTGTCAATCGATGCAGAAAAGGCCTTTGACAAAATCCAGCACCCTTTCTTAATAAAAACCCTTGAGAAAGTCGGGATAGAAGGAACATACTTAAAGATCATAAAAGCCATTTATGAAAAGCCCACAGCTAACATCATCCTCAACGGGAAAAACTGAGAGCTTTTTCCCTGAGATCAGGAACACGACAGGGATGCCCACTCTCACCGCTGTTGTTTAACATAGTGCTGGAAGTTCTAGCATCAGCAATCAGACAACAAAAGGAAATCAAAGGCATCAAAATTGGCAAAGATGAAGTCAAGCTTTCGCTTTTTGCAGATGACATGATATTATACATGGAAAATCCGATAGACTCCACCAAAAGTCTGCTAGAACTGATACATGAATTCAGCAAAGTTGCAGGATACAAAATCAATGTCCAGAAATCAGTTGCATTCTTATACACTAACAATGAAGCAACAGAAAGACAAATAAAGAAAATGATCCCATTCACAATTGCACCAAGAAGCATAAAATACCTAGGAATAAATCTAACCAAAGATGTAAAGGATCTGTATGCTGAAAACTATAGAAAGCTTATGAAGGTAATTGAAGAAGACTTAAAGAAATGGAAAGACATTCCCTGCTCATGGATTGGAAAAATAAATATTGTCAAAATGTCAATACTACCCAAAGCTATCTACACATTCAATGCAATCCCAATCAAATTGCACCAGCATTCTTCTCGAAATTAGAACAAGCAATCCTAAAATTCATATGGAACCACAAAAGGCCCCGAATAGCCAAAGGAATTTTGAAGAAGAAGACCAAAGCAGGAGGCATCACAATCCCAGACTTTAGCCTCTACTACAAAGCTGTCATCATCAAGACAGCATGGTATTGGCACAAAAACAGACACACAGACCAATGGAATAGAATAGAAACCCCAGAACTAGACCCACAAACGTATGGCCAACTCATCTTTGACAAAGCAGGAAAGAACATCCAATGGAAAAAAGACAGCCTCTTTAACAAATGGTGCTGGGAGAACTGGACAGCAACATGCAGAAGGTTGAAACTAGACCACTTTCTCACACCATTTACAAAAATAAACTCAAAATGGATAAAACCTAAATGTGAGACAGGAAACCATCAAAACCTTAGAGGAGAAAGCAGAAAAGACCTCTCTGACCTCAGCCGTAGCAATCTCTTACTCGACACATCCCCAAAGGCAAGGGAATTAAAAGCAAAAGTGAATTACTGGGACCTTATGAAGATAAAAAGCTTCTGCACGGCAAAGGAAACAACCAACAAAACTAAAAGGCAACCAACGGAATGGGAAAATATTTGCAAATGACATATCGGACAAAGGGCTAGTATCTAAAATCTATAAAGAGCTCACCAAACTCCACACCCGAAAAACAAATAACCCAGTGAAGAAATGGGCAGAAAACATGAATAGACACTTCTCTAAAGAAGACATCCAGATGGCCAACAGGCACATGAAAAGATGTTCAGCGTCGCTCCTTATCAGGGAAATACAAATCAAAACCACACTCAGGTATCACCTCACGCCAGTCAGAGTGGCCAAAATGAACAAATCAGGAGACTAGATGCTGGAGAGGATGTGGAGAAACGGGAACCCTCTTGCACTGTTGGTGGGAATGCAAATTGGTGCAGCCGCTCTGGAAAGCAGTGTGGAGGTTCCTCAGAAAATTAAAAATAGACCTACCCTATGACCCAGCAATAGCACTGCTAGGAATTTATCCAAGGGATACAGGAGTACTGATGCATAGGGGCACTTGTACCCCAATGTTCATAGCAGCACTCTCAACAATAGCCAAATTATGGAAAGAGCCTAAATGTCCATCAACAGATGAATGGATAAAGAAATTGTGGTTTATATACACAATGGAATACTACGTGGCAATGAGAAAAATGAAATATGGCCTTTTGTAGCAACGTGGATGGAACTGGAGAGTGTAATGCTAAGTGAAATAAGCCATACAGAGAAAGACAGATACCATATGGTTTCACTCTTATGTGGATCCTGAGAAACTTAACAGGAACCCATGGGGGAGGGGAAGGAAAAAAAAAAAGAGGTTAGAGTGGGAGAGAGCCAAAGCATAAGAGACTGTTAAAAACTGAGAACAAACGGGGGGTTGGGGGGGGGTGGGGGGGGGGAGAGGGTGGGTGATGGGTATTGAGGAGGGCACCTTTTGGGATGAGCACTGGGTGTTGTATGGAAACCAATTTGTCAATAAATTTCATAAAAAAAAATAAAAAAAAATAAAATAAAATCAAGGTTATTCATATCCAGAACACTGTGACAACTGAGAGCTCCGAAATAGACAGTACTTAAGCTGTTAGAAATTATTATCTTTGACATTGAGTAAGAGAATCTCCAAAATAGTAACCACCACCACTAGCCATGTACAAGAATTTATACTTAAATCAAAGTTTCTAAAAATTAAACAGAATTTAAAAATCAGTTCCTCAGCCACATTGGCCACATTTCAAGTACTCAAGAGCTACAAATGGTTAGTGGCTTCCATATTGGACAGCACCGATTATTGAACATTTCCATCACCACAGAGAGTGGAAAATATTGCTCTAGTTATGGAGGCCAATAATTTCATTAGATTTCCATAAGTGAGTCCATGAGTTTTAATACACAATTTTGTTTTCTTTAAAAGCATATATTAAATTCCTATTATATGAAAGGGACTAAACTTCACACTTGAAATTTGACAACTTATTTTTTAAATTTGAATTTTGGGGGGTGCCTGGTTGATTCAGTCAGTTAAGCATCTGACTTCAGCTCAGGTCATGATCTCATGGTTGATGGGTTTGAGCCCTGCATCAGGCTCTGTGCTGACAGCTTGGAACCTTGAATCTGATTTGGATTCTGTGTCTCCCTTTCCCTATGTCCTTCCCCTGCCTGTGCTCTGTGTCTCTCTGTCTCCCAAAAACGAATAAACATTTTTAAAATGATAAATAAATAAATAAATAAATTTGAATTTGGGGACATATAAGGAAATTGCACTCATAGCAACACTCTAATTTATTTATCTGCTTTGATATCCATGATCAATGATGTTAAAGAGAATTTTTTTTCAATATATGAAATTTATTGTCAAATTGGTTTCCATACAACACCCAGTGCTCATCCCAAAAGGTGCCCTCCTCAATACCCATCACCCACCCTCCCACCCCCCAGCAACCCTCATCACCCTCCCACCCGCCATCAACCCTCAGTTTGTTCTCAGTCTTTAAGAGTCTCTTATGCTTTGGTTCTAAAGAGAAATTTTTTAATGATTTGATTACCTTCTCTATGTAACCATATGAATTACTGTATTTTGATATATAAAAGCTAAATAAAAATAAAAGAATCAGATTAAAGATTATCAACCAATAAAATTTTAATAAACTGCCTTTCCTTCTAACATGTTTTTTCTTGTTTGTATTAGTATTTGTAAGATTAGAAAACACTGCTGTTCATTTAAGACAGATAATGTTATTGCTTTATCCCAGTTTCAATGGAAGCAACCGGAGCTGGTAATCATTTTCAGAAGATTGAGATGGTAACTTTAATAAATAAATGTGATATTCACAATATATTTAGGTAATAGTAATTGACAGGCTCATTAGACAGTGAGTCACTTGAGGCAAGATATCATATATTAATTCATTGATTGATTCATTCATCCAGTTATTTATTGAGTCAGAACATTTTTGAGTATCAAAAATGTACCAGTCATTGATATTCCAGGCAATGCAAACAGAGCAGTAAACAAGATGCAATGCCTTTACCTTATGGATTTCACATTCTAGTGGAAAAGAAAGACAATAAGCAAATAAATAAAAATAAAGTCAAATATTGATGAGTGTCACAAAGATAAAGTGGGCTGGGAAGGCAACCTTAGAAAGAGTAATCAGATAATTCTTTACAAGGAAGAGAAATTTGAACAGAAACCAGATGATAAGAGTCAGTGGAAGACTATGTTTCTACAAAGAGAATAACAAGTAAAAAGGCCATGAGATAGAAACTGGCTTGACACATTAAGAAAAAAATGAGGCCAATGTTACTAAAGCATGAGAACAAGGAGTTGAATGCTGGAAGATATTTTCTAATCTTCTTAGTTTGTAATGCCTAAGATAGTGCAAATCAAGAAACTGAACAACCAAAAAGTGTCCATATAATGTTAGACACATAATGGCAAAATACCTAAGACTTATCTTAAAATGTAACACTTTTTTATTATAAAATAAAGTATGTAGTAAAAACTATTAGATCATACTGCTAGGAATTTATCCAAGGGATACAGGAGTACTGATGCATAGGGGCACTTGTACCCCAATGTTCATAGCAGCACTCTCAACAATAGCCAAATTATGGAAAGAGCCTAAATGTCCATCAACTGATGAAGGATAAAGAAATTGTGGTATATATACACAATGGAGTACTATGTGGCAATGAGAAAAAATGAAATGGCCCTTTGTAGCAACGTGGATGGAACTGGAGAGTGTAATGCTAAGTGAAATAAGCCATACAGAGAAAGACAGATACCATATGGTTTCACTCTTATGTGGATCCTGAGAAACTTAACAGGAACCCATGGGGGAGGGGAAGGAAAAAAAAAAAAAAGAGGTTAGAGTGGTGAGAGCCAAAGCATAAGAGACTGTTAAAAACTGAGAACAAACTGAGGGTTGATGGGGGGTGGGAGGAGAGGAGGGTGGGTGATGGGTATTGAGGGGCACCTTTTGGGATGAGCACTGGGTGTTGTATGGAAACCAAATTGTCAATAAATTTCATAAAAAAAAATAATAAATAATGTAAAAAAAAAAAAACTATATTAGAATGATGAAGATCTTAAGACATTTTATGACATAAAGCTAGAGGAAAGAATGATCATTCTCGATGTATTTAAAATAATTTTTGAAGTTTAAAATTTTTGACAATAATACAACCTATAGTAAAATATCCCAATTCTCTGAGGATATATTGCTTCCCCCAATCAACTCCCATTCTCTCTCTACATCTGACTGAGAAGTGCTGACTAGAAGATACTGAAAGATATTAGTCCTGTTAAAAATAGGTTCAACAATGCCAAACAAAGGGTAAAATGGAATTTTTATCTTTTTCCTCCCTTCTAAACAGGATGTAAATGTTAGCAGGGTGACACTGATGATGGCAGAAATAAATGTTTCCATATAACCAAAGTATGCATCCTGTTTTATTTGTGATTGGTTACATTATCTAGGATCATTATTTTAATGACAGAAGTAGAATAAAGTTAATATATGTTTCTAATAATACTTTTGCAAAAGATTTATATAAAATCATCAACAGATTTCCTATAAACTTTCTCATGCCTCATGACAAATAGAAAATATTAGAACTGACTTGCTGGAACATACAAAGATCTTAGCTAAGATACTTAAGACCTATTGTGGTCTGTACAAGCCATTGTCATAATCCACCTCTAATATAAAGTCATATGCAACATACATAATATACCTCTCTAGTCTGGTGAAGTGATAAAAGCACCAAGCATCAATACTAATGCTGGGTGTAGAGGGCAGATATCATGTGCAGCATTAAGACACATACAAGTCTGGTTCTTATTCATCTTAAACTTTATATTTTAAAATTATTACAAAGTTATTATAAGTCTGTGTGATAAAAGCTTAGAATTAGAAATGGCATACATTTGTTTACATAAATGTAAAAATTATGAATTTATAGTCAATCTAGGTAGGAAGTTTTCAGGTGTTGGAAAATCATATATACCATTTTTTAGAGAATATGACCTAAAATTATTTCCTTGTGCAATTTTGAAATGTGTAAAACCAAAAGGTAGTCAAATCAATAAGATGTACTGTATTTATCTCTAGGCATCTACCTAAACAAGTACCAAATTTCAGAATCCATAGCTTCAGCTTGAAAGGATATGATCATATATCTACTATATGTAAGTGTTTTCACTTAAAATTTGTTATCATGTAATTCTATTATTTCAGGGAAAAGAAAAGGAATCATAGTCTTATGTAAACAAGAAACCAGAGGTTGAGCTCGTGTTCGAGAGAATGCTCCTTTATATAACATTGAAATGCTGGGGCATCTGGTTATGTCCTGTGAATGTATTTGCAATCATAGCCTGGCTCCTGTTATGGTACAGCAGCCCAAGAGGAGTAACCAATAAATTAATATAATAAAATTATGTCTGGTCAGAGGTTTGTTCTGCATGTGTGTGACTGGCATCATTTTTCTCAGAATAGATTTCAATTCTAAAAAGTGTGCATTGTTTTTGTCCTAAGCACTTTATTTTCTAGACAGGGAAAAAGGGATAACGGTTCTTTATTCAACTATTATAATTGATTTTAAATTAATAGTGACTGTTTCTCAAGCATCTCTGAGATATAAATATAGGTAAGCTATTAAGTAATAATCAATTTGGTAATAAATAAAAGTCTTGGTATTAAATTAACCTATAACAGCATTTAAATGATGTAATAAAATAAGCCATTCAAATTAGTTTATCCATCATACATGACTAATATGTTTCCAATTCTGTAACTAATTATTACATGTATAATGTATAACATGAGATTTTAATGACCAAATAGATACTATATTAGGATCAATAGTATTACTGATGAGTAGACAAACAATATTACATTTTAGTGGATTAAACATCTATACTTTAACAAATACAGTCACTAGATTTAGATTTTGGAAGATATTTAGTTGCAAAATATACCTTCAAGAAATGTTGTTTTTCTTTGGGAAGAATATTGAACTAAAGTCAGGAATCCTGTATTTTAATTTTTTTGGCTCTGTCACTAGTAACTCTGTGAGCTTGAAGAATTAAGTTCAATTCAATTCAATATCACTTCATTAAATATTTATGGAACAACCTCTTTTGTGCAAATATGTTTTGTTCAAAACATATTTGAAGGCAGAAGGGAGAATCCAGTAGAAAACAAAAGATTAAAGATGCTAGCAAGTAGAATTAATTGATGCAATAAGAGTCTGAGACAGAAAAGATAAGATAAAGAACACAAATCTAGTGGTTAGTCTTGGTAAAGAAAGGAGCAGATCTTCCTTGGTAAAGAAAAGGAGCAGTCTTGGTAAAGAAAAGGAAATGTAAACTAAAGATAAGAGAGATTTTGAGGTAGAGGTAAGGCAAAGTAAGGAATCTGACTTTAGATTGATTCTGTCTCAGTAAATAGTGTTGAAGTCATCTGCAAAGGTCAAATATCACTTGAGCTACTAAGGTAGTGAAGGTTGAGATGGTTGCAGTAGAGAATGTAACCATCAAAAATTGCCAAGAATCACTAAGAGCTGATCACTAATTAAGTAATATGATTTTGTCTTGGTCACAATCAGTAGAGTGTCACAGCCTTCTCCATAAAAGCTAAAATCAAAGCAATTGGAAATGGACATGGGAAAGCCAGAAATTCATAATTTTCCCAATTATTGATATTAAAGACACAAAATAAGAAAAGCCCAAAAGAATGGATGCCAATTTTCAGTTAGGTAGTGAGTTGTAGATATTTAGCTTAGTAGTGAATTATTGAACTGACAAATTATGATGTCAAAGCTAAAAAGGAAAATGAAACTTGAACTGAGAAAATGACTTGAACAAATTAAAAATTATTATGGAAATGTACTTTATGATGAATAGTGGATGAGATTCAATAATAGGAAACTTAAATACCCAAGGTTGGTCACAATGAAATTTGAAAACTAAAAGAAGTTTTAAGAATAGAAAGATTTGGTTAGAACAACATTTCTCAAATGAAACATTTGAATCATTTCATATGTTATGTTTCATAAACAATATTGATTCCCAGATTCTGCCACAGACCTAACTGAACCATAAATGCAGGTGTGGAAACTGAACATTTTTATGGTTAAAAATTGACAGAAGAAATTCTGATGAATATTAACTTGGGTATTGCTGGTCTACATAACACTTCAGTTCTAGAATTCTTCAAACTTACAATTAAACAAAAAATAAGGGGAACTTCACCTTGAAAGAAGAAAGAAAGAAAAAGAAAGAAAGAAAGAAAAAGAAAAAGAGAAAGAAAGAAAGAAAGAAAAAAAGAAAGAAAGAAAGAAAAGGAAGGGAGGAGGAAAAAAGGAAGGGAGAAAGAAAGAGAGAGAGAAGACAGGGAGGGAAGAAAAGAAGGAAGGAAGGAAGGAAGGAAGGAAGGAAGGAAGGAAGGAAGGAAGGAAGGAAAGGAGAGAAGGAAGGGAGAAGGAAAAAAGGAAGGGAGAAAGAGAGAGAGAACGGAGGGAAGGAAGGAAGGAAGGGGTAAGGAAGAAGAAGCAAAGAAAGATAAAGAAAAGAAAGTAAAGAAGAGAAGGAAAAAGAGAAGAACGAGAGAGAAAGAAAAGAGAAAGGAGAGAAGGAAGGAAGCGGAAGAAGAAAGAGACAGGAGAGAAGGAAGGAAGGAGGAAGGAAGGAAGGAAAGAAAAGAAAAGAACAAGAGAGAGGAAAGGAAAGGAAAGGAAAAGGAAAGGAAAGGAAAGGAAAGGAAAGGAAAGGAAAGGAAAGGAAAGAAAAGAAAGAAAGAAAAAAGAAAAAATACTGAAGGGATCTCAAGTTAAAATAGGCAGGATCAGGAAGTCAAGAAGTTAGCATTGGTGATACAGTTTTCCCTTTCCAGACAGTATCCCATTAATCCTATCACCCTTAATTTATTTACTCATGTTATATTCAGGGCTTTTTATATATTGCTGCAATTAACAAAAGCCCCTATCTACAATAAGCAAAAGGGAATATTTTATTAATGGAGTTACTTAATTGAAGTCTGGAACAAAATGTACTTTGGCCTTTGGAAATTAGTGGAATCAGGTAGGCCAGTAGTACATTCTAGTTCTCATATGAGCCCCACTTCATGTTTCTGTTCTGTTCTTTTGTCTCTTTTGGTGGCTCAGCCTCATCTGCTCCCCAGTCAGTATAAGGAAACAGGGTTGCTTAGGGCTCCTGGATTTATGTATTATACTCATCCATTTGTAAAGAATAACCAATTTTTTAAAATAGACTTTATTTTTTAAAGTTTTAAGTTCACAGCAAAATTGAGAGGAGAGTACTGAAATTTCCCATATACCCATGGAATAACCAATTTTTTCTTACTTCCTATTTGTGAATGCCTTCCCAAATCTAATTTGTGTTTTGCTGGGATCCTAAGAATGGTAACATATAAAATGATAGCTAGATACGCCAGTCTAAAGAGAGGAACAGTTGTAGGAGCCTAACACACACCTTGCAGCACTCCATAATGGGCCTTTGTCAATAAGTAACCCATACAGTTCTGCAACATGATAAAAGAACAATATAATGATAGTTTAGTTGAATAGCTACTCATACGATGTTTATATTTTTCAGTATATTATTTATTTATGTGCAATTAAATGATGTGCTCTTAATTATAACAAAGAAATTAACATATGTATTTGAATTTATAGTTTTATTTACTTAGCATTTGGTATCTATTGTTTGTTGTGGCTGAAGTTTTTTTCTCTTTCTCTTTATTTTCCTTTTCCTTCTCCCCAACAAAATAACCTCGAGAAGCAAAGATTTACTATTATCAAGTAGTAAATATCCAGAGAACCAAACATAGTTGAGTGGGCAAAATACAAGTCACAAAGTTTATATTCTATAATGTATATTTAAAAAATGACCTCATGACTTATTTACTTATAATTTATTTCTCTTTTAGACAAAATTGTAATAGAGTTTTCCAAACTCAGAACAAAATGGGTCATTGGGTTTGGTTACTGTTGCCTCAGTCAGGATCATGGCAATAGTAAGATACAATAGAGATGGGCACAAAGGAGACAGAAGCAATACAGAATGTGGATCAAAGTCTCCTCCATCTGAATAGTATCTGAGTAAATCATTTTGCTACAACACAACACAATCATTACGATTAATCCTTCATTATGTCTATTAAGTATTCTAACACACTTTGAATGTATTATATTATACAACCCTACCTTATATTGTAGGCACTACTATTAGGTTCTATTATATAATCAGTGAAAACACAGAAAACTTAAGCGATCTAAAAAGGTCACACCAAGTAGGTTGGTACCCCCAAAATTAGAACCCAGAAAGACTGACATGAAACACTGTTTTTAACAACTACACTAAAGCCATTTCTATTGATGATTTAAATTGGTAAAGGAAGTATATTATTACAACCATAGACTTACATATAAACACAACACTCTAAAACTTCTAGAAGATAATATACAAGAAAATCTGAGTAACCTTGGATTTGGCAATGGCTTTTTAGATATAACACAAAAAGCAAAGTCTAAGAAAGAAAGAATTGATAAGTTAGACTTCATTAAAATTAAATATTTCTGCAAAAAACACTCTTGAAAGAATGAAAATCCAAGTCACACACTGGGAGAAAATCTTAGCAAGACATATCTGATAAACATAACAAACAAAGTGCTGCTAAAACTCATTGACAAGAAAACAAACAACTCAATTAAAAAGTAGACAAAAGATCCAAACAAAACCCTTCAATATCTAAAACATCTACAACACATGCTGATTAGGATGTGGAGCATAGGAATTCTCATTCATTGCTGGTGGGAATGCCAGATGGTAAAGCCATGTTGGAAACAGTTTGGCAAAAACTCACAAAGTTAAACATACTCTTTCCATGCAATCTAGAAATTGAACACATTGGTATTAACCCAAAAGAACTGATAACTTATGTCCACAAAATCCCTGCACACAGATATTGACAGCAGCTATATTCCTAATTGCCAAAACATAGAAGTAACCATGATATCTTTCAATAACAGGTAAATGGATACAAACAAACAAAGCAAAACAAAACAAAAGCAAAAACAAAACAAAAACTATGGTGCAATAGAATATTAACAGCAATAAAAAGAAATAAGTTACCAGGCCACAATACGACATGAAGAACCTGAAATGCATATGGCAAAGTGAAATAAGCCAATTGGAAAAGGCCATATACTATATGATTCCAACTATATGGCATTCTAGAAAAGGCAAACTATAGAGACAATAAAAAGACCAATGGTTACCTGGGGGTTGGAGGGATGTTAGAAACACACCTTCACCCACCCCCACACTTGCATCCCAATATTGCTAAGTATTGTAACAACTGAAAAAAGCAAATGGTGAATTTTTAGAAAAATAAAACTATTCTGTTTTACAGTGCAATAGTAGATACATGCCATTTGCATTTGGCTAATCCCATACAGTAAAAACCCCAGTCTTCAATAATAATAATAATAATAATCAGTATTGGTTCATGAATTATAACACATGTACAGCATCAAGGCAAAATGTTAACAATAGAGGGGGAGAGGAGTAATATAGAAACTCTCTCTACTTTCTGCTCAATTTCCTGTAAACCTAAACAGTTCTAAAAGTTAAAGTCTACTATTTTTTAAAAAGGAAAAATTATTTGGCATTCTCATTTGTTAAACTGTTAATTATGCTGTAGGCTTGGAAATTGACATGGTATTACATAAAAGCACTACATTCTAAAAATGAGTCTACAATTTTACAATAGGAAAAGTTTACAGGAAGTTATATTTAAGTGTCTTTGATGCACATTTATATTTCTGAATTGGAAATAATAACTTTCATGCCTAATTAACTGATTTTTGTGAGAATCAAATATATTTCTACGAGAACCTACTTTGAAAACTCTTATAATAAATGTATATCATTATTTTAAGGCATGCATGTTTAAATATGTTACTTATCTAAGTGTATAATATATATTGTATTATTTACATTATTTATCTATTGTTAAGACTACAAAAGGGGGCAGGCACTTGATCATTGGTTTTATTTGTTTTTTTTTTTATTTTTTAATGTTTATTTTTGAGAGAAAGAGAGAGACAGCATGAGTGGGAGAGAGAGAGGGAGACACAGAATCAGAAGCAGGCTCCAGGCTCTGAGCTGTCAGCACAGACCCTGACGCGGGGCTCGAACTCGTGAACCATGAGATCATGACCTGAGCTGAAGTCAGATACTTAACTAACTAAACCACCCAGTTACCCCTGATCATTGGCTTTAAACCCGACCTCATTTATATGGTGGAAATTGAGGAAGGACTTTTTTGTTAGAAACTAGTAACAATCCTCAATTTAAAAGTCTGTTCAGAAAAAAATCTGTTCAAAAGCTGAGCATTTTTCAGCCAGCATAGGCATTTACAGACAAAGGAATTATTTTCGTTTTCATCTCATGACATGTGGAAGGGGTACCTTTTGAACAGAAGTCACTATCAAACTAAATAGCCTAAATGTTATTAGTGAATTTAATAACTGTATTACAAATTCTTTTGCCATAGCAGGTGGCATTGGCATCAGGTAGGAGCTGTTAACAGGGATCTGTACTAAGCCATCAAGATGCCAGCAGAAGGCAGGACAGGAGAGATCACTAGCTCAATCGGGGCCACGTGCAATATTGATCTTGAATGATTTTGAAGAACAGAGTAGAAGGATAATCAGAAATGTGAGATAAGGTGGGTTTGGATGAAAGGATGTTGATGCTCTCGAGGGGACTTGGCTGAACTTTTCCATCATTAACTTTTGGCTTCAGACTAAAGTCTTACACTAGAACAGCCTGATCCTCTCTAGCAATTCCATCTCCTGATAATAACATGAATTATAAGAGGTTAAGACCTAAAAGCAACTTACTTACTTCCTTTCTTCACTACCTCCCTTCCTCCTTCCTTCTTTCCTCTACCGACCCCCCCTTTCTTTCTTTCTTTCTTTCTTTCTTTCTTTCTTTCTTTCTTTCTTTCTTTCTTTTTCTTCTCCTTCCGTCCTTCCTTCCTTCCTTCCTTCCTAACTTTTCTTTCATTTTTCCTCTTTTTTCAAAGTCATTCATTAATTGAGTCTGCTTTATGACAGCCCTGCTAAGTACTGAGTTTTAAACTGTTAGGAACACAAATAAGTACTCAGTGGTTAAGTGATAAATATATACAGAGAAGCAGAGAGATTATGGGAGTACATGAGAGAAACAATCTAGAGAGTAATTAAGAATTTTTTTTAATGTTTATTTATTTTTGAGACAGAGAGAGACAGAGCATGAGCAGGAGAGGAACAGAGAGAGAGGGAGACACAGAATGTGAAGCAGGCTCCAGGCTCTGAGCTGTCAGCACAGAGCTCAACGTGGGGCTCGAACTCATGGACTGTGAGATCATGACCTGAGCCGAAGTTGGACACTTAACCGACTGAGCCACCCAGGCGCCCCGAGAGTAATTAAGTCTTAAGGACAGAATGAATTATGAATGGGCGGGGTGGATACAAAGGGAGAAAAAGACTTCAAGTAGGGAAAGAAATGTGTAGGAAAAATTGAAATAAGGTTTAATAAATGTCAGGCCTTTCCAGTATGGCTACGGCATGTGTATAAAGTAGTAGGGTCAGGGTTAAACAATAAAGTGCCTTATAACAGAGGAAAGGATGTGAAATCCAATTATAATTATTGTAGCAGGGCTGTAGAGAGAGAGAGTCAAAATACTGTGAGAGTTCAAAAGGGGTGATTAAAAATAGTGATTGGTCAATTCAGTACTTATTCTATGCAAGGCACTATACCTAGAATAATATACATAATAATGTAACCATAATAACTATAAACAATAATAACCTTATTATCCTTTTTAAAGAAAATAAGAAATTTAAATATCAGATTTCTTAAGCCTCCTACAGTTAGAGTGTTAGAGAATTCAAACTCAGGCATTCCTAACTTCTGAGCCATAGCCATTAACCACTATATGAGTAAGCTTGGAAAATTCATAGCTCTATTCATTTTCACCTGAATACAAAATAAACATCTTTTTATTCATTTCTAAGTTACTGATAAATGCATAAATATCCAACAGTTGAAAATTTAAGAAAAAACTAAAGTGAAGACTTAAACATTTATAAAGTCTAGATACATTGGGATTATAAATCAGCACAACTGATCTTAAAATGATTTAAACATTTATAAAGCACAGTTGTGAACTATTTAATAGTAACAACTGTTAGTTGTCCACGTTTTGGATCGTAAGGATTTCTTGTGAGTTTTGACTATTTTGTGGATCCTTTGATGATATTATAGACCCTTTATCTGTATTTCCCATGAATCCTCTTCCATATTAGAGATAAATTTATTAGGGCACCTGGGTGGCTTAGTCAGTTAAGCATCCGACTCTGGATTTTGCCTCAGGTAATGATCTATATATAGTTCATGGGATCGAGCCCCATGTAGGGCACTGTGCTGACAGCACAGAGCCTGTTTGGGATTCTCTCTCTCCCTCCCTCTCTCCCTCTGCCCTCCCCTGCTCAAAATAAATAAACAAGAAATGCATCCTCTCCTAAATCACTATAGCCAATATTTCTTCATATTTTCTACACCCCTGGACCCCACCTCTTTGTAACTTCATCCCCACTGAGATGTTTCTAACATTCACTAAAGCTGCCTGTTTTTGTTCTCATCACTAGTCAGAGATCCACATGTGAATGAGGCAGCCAAAATCACAGATATGATGAGAAGTGCATGTTTCTTTTCTCCTTTGGGTTTTACTTTCTCTTGCTTTAAGACTTACCTATAGAATACCAATTTGGTTGTTTGTTCCCAAAACATATGTTATTTTTATAATTATAAAATATAGAATATATATTCAAATATATAACATTATATTATATACATATATCACATAAAATTCCATATTTTATCATAAGGTATATGGGATATACCCCAGTAATCATTACTACTAATCCTCTCTATAATGTTAATAACTAGTGCAGTACATACATACACAAACACACACATACACATATTTATAACATTTTCTAATATTCTATTGTGTGAATATATGTCACTAAGTTATTTAAGAAGTTGTTTACTGGCAGATATTCAGATTGAATCCAGGTTTCTCTGCTATAGACAATACTTTAATGAGCATATGTGTACATATACTTTTGTGAACTTGCATGATTGTCTTATTTCAGGCGGCTCTAGGAAAGTACTATAGACTGGGTGGCTTATGACCAACAAAAATCTACTTCTCACAGTTCTGGAAACTGGAGGTCTGGGATCAGAGAACAGCATATTCAAGTTCTGGTCAGATCTCACTTCAAGGTTGTAGACTGCTGACTTCTCCATGCATCCTCACATGATAGGGAGAGGGTAAGGAAATTCTCTAGGGTCTCTTTATAAAGGCACTAATCCCATTCATGAGGGCTCCATCCATCTTCATGATCCAATTACTTACCAAAAGCCCTGCCACCTACCATTACATTGGGACTTAGGATTTCAACATACAAATTTAGGGGGAACACAACATTCAACCCACTTTAATGATCATTTTTTAAATAATTTTTATCTCAAAGCTTATGTACATTTTACATTGTACACAATGTTGCCTTCTATACAAGGCAGGCTGATTTATAATCTCACCAAATTCACAGTATCTTTACCTTCTTTAACTCTAGATATTATCAAGAATTTTTAATGATTAATAGTATTATAGATTAAAACATTTTATAATTGTTAAAATTTTTTATTTATTTAACTCACAAGCAATGAGACTGACTTTTTTTTATATCTTGTCATTTATATTTCTTTTATGTAAACTTCTCTTTCTATACTTTGCCCATTTTCCACTAAGATGTTAAAAATATATTATTAAGTAATCATTATGTAACTTTTATTCTATTTTTATCACATAGTAATTCATTATTTAGTATTGTTTATCACTTGGAGACAACAAAATTATTTTTTAACAAGTAAAATCCATCAATTTTTATTTTTGTCTTATTGTCTTGCTTAAAGGGTTTTTAATCAACTCTAATGATAGCAAGTCAGGTAAACTCCCTGCTCATATTTTCAAACTGTTGTTGTCTCTCGTATATTCACCCAAATTGTAATTTGATCATTATATCACTTCTCACACAGCTCTGATTTTTGACATGCAACTCTAACATTTCAATTTCATTAAAATCTCTGACAATTTTAGAAATGTATTTAGCTGATAAATGGTGCAGTGGCTGGCATAAAATAATTCTATGTAGAGTTTCCTTCAAAGGAGTATGGGGCATTTTAATATATCATTAAATGGGTTCTATTTATCAGTCACTCAAATAATATATGAATGAATGAGTGAATAAGTTAGATAATTTCTTCATACCTGCAAAAAGAGGACACAATGGTGTAGCAGAAGGCTTGGGTGCCTGTGTCACCATCCCTCAAAGTGGCTCTCATTTCACTTGGGATTGAGTTTGACAGTTTCCATGTGCTTTCAGAGTATCTTAATAAAAGTGAGTGCTGCTTTTCTACTTTTCTGCTTCGGGGCTTTCTCTGAAACTATAAGAGTCACTGACTCCAAACACAGGGCAGCTCTCAAGATAACCTTTGTATGAGTTTCCTATTGCTGTTTTAACAAACTGCCACAAACTTAATAGCATAAAACAACACAAATTTATTATCTTATGGCTCTGGAGATTAGAAATCTGAAATGTGTCTCACCACTAAAATCAATAGTGGTGGCAGGGCTGCTTTCCTTCTGGAGACCCAAGGAAAGAATCTGCTTCCTGGACTCTTCCGGCTTCTAAAGGCTGTTCCTTGGCATCTGGCCTCCTTCTATCTTCAAAGCTAGCAATGGCTGGTTCGGTCTTTCTCACAGCACCTCACCTGACTTTCTGCTTATTTCTTCCATTTTTAAAGATCCTTGCAATTACCCTAGACCCACACAAGTAATCTGGGATAATCTTTCCGTTTTAAGATCTGCTCATTAGCTACCTTCATTTGAGCCACAATGCTAATTCCCTTTGCCATGTAACTAACATATTCACAGATCCCAGGCATTAGGACGTGGACATCTTCGAGGGGCCATTATTCTGCCTACCACAACCCTCAAACTATGGATAACAAGAGAGGTAAATAAAAACCTCAGTCTCTCGTCCTTCTGACAGAGGGACATGGTATTTTACATGGTTCTTCACAGAGTCTCTGATGGTGGTAAGATTCAGTTGCACACAGCAGTAACCACTTCCTATAATGCATGCTTTATTGTCTTTGAATTGTTTGCTGTGGCACATTCTCCTCTATTTCTTTCCTTCTTCCTGTGAATTGACTCCTAAATAAACTGTTTCCAAGTCCTTGTCTCAGGCTTTACTTTTTGAGAAACAGAAACTAAAATATTTGCTGTCAGTTGTTGTAGCTCCTAGACAACAGTCTTAAAGGAAGGGATTGTGGAACTCAATTACTCTCTGGCAAGAAGAAATACTGAATCCCAGGTGAAATTATAAATACTGTTGTCACATATATAAAGTCTATGTAGATTGTGGTCCTGTTATACTCCTGTTCAATCAGCCAGTGTAGCTTCTATAAACATAATTCTGGGAAGATGGCAATGGACTACTGAGAACTTAACAAACAAGTGGCCCAAATGTAGCTGCTGTACTTGGATGGAGCATCTTTGCTGGAAACAGAGCAACAGTCTTTAGCACTTAGTACATAGCTACTTTTATGACAAGTGTAGTTTTTCAATCTCTGGGAATAAAAAGGATCAAATGCATTTTCCATTTACATGTAAAAGTTAGCGGTTCTTACTCAAGAGCTATGTCAACTCTCCTGTTCTCTCTCAAATAATAGCCTGCAGAGATAATAACTTACTTGATATTCTGCAGAATACCACTTTGGTCTAATACATGGAGGTCATCAATGTAATTTTGCCTTAAGGATAAATAGTGGAAAGTAGCCTAAATGTCCTAGTAAGAAGCATTTGTACTAGTGAGTGGTAAGTAAACCCCCAAAGGATTCAGCACTTTCAACTCAGATAAAGCTTTTAAGGAGAACAATGATAGAGGTCATGCCAGTAGATAGTCATGCTAGTATATATAAAGTAAATGACAAGTCCTTGTACCCAAATACTCTACCAGTAAAAAAAGGGGCACAGTGCTTAGTGAACTTCTTTGGATGTTCTAGGCAGAAATAGCAAATGTTGAAATACTGCTTTGACCCATTTATCAAATGATTCACAAGCTACCAGTTTCAAGTGGGTGTTTAAAACAAGATCTATATCAGATTCAGGACCAGACTGAGTTCCAACTTTCTTGCCTCTTGGACTATGAAAATAGATCCAATATTGTTAAGTATCTCACTGGTAGAAAAAGATCTGTTGTGGAATCTCTGGGAAGTTCAAATAGGGGAAACTCAGGAAACACTTAAACAAGACATGCTCTCTGAGGCAATATAATGTTTGCCATTTGAAAAGTAGCTTTTAGAGTTTTATGGAGTCCTCGATGAATACAAGTGCCTGTTCATTGGTTATCAAGTGGCTATGGGTCTGAGGCTACCTATCATGTACTGGATACATTACAATGATTTACAGTAATTTATAAGCAGGAATTTCCAAAGGCTTACTGAGTGGCAGATTTATCGACTTGAGATTTTGTAAAGCACTGCCTCAGAATAATAGACATATTTTCTGGCAAAAGAGGTAAGTCAATGGGCACATAACCTCAGTACTTTTCTAAATCCACTCCTCTTAGCATATATTGCCTCACCTAGAAACAGTTAGTCGGCTAGAATATGTGAGTGGTATTTTAAAGCCTCTATTTAGGCACCAGTTCAGGGACAATGCTTTATGGGGTTAATGTACTCTACTCCAGGAAGAAGTATAGACATTGAACCAATGGCTGCTATGATGGTGCTATGGACTGAAATGTGGCCTCCCCAAAATTCAAATGGTGAAACTCTAACCCTTATTGTGACTTGATTTAGAAATAGGGCTTTTTAGGGGCACCTGAGTGGCTCAGTCAGTTAAGTGTTTGACTCTTGATTTTGGCTCAGGTCATGATCTCACAATTGTGAGATCAAGCCTTGAGTCAAGCTTTGCACTGACAGCATGGAGCTTGTTTGAGATTCTCTCTCTCCTCTCCCTCTGCGCCTTCCTCACTCTGGCTCTCTCTCAAAGTAAATAAATAAACTTAAAACAAAAACAGAAATAAGGCTTTCCAGGAGGCAATTAATGTTAAAGGAGGTCATAAAAGTGGGGTCCTAATTTCATAGGATTCATTGTCTTGTAAGATCTCTATCTCTCTCTCTTTCTATCTCACACACACACACACACACACACACACACACACACACACACACACTGAAGAAATCTTTCACAGCAATAAGATGGCTCTCTGCAAGCTAGGATGAAAGTTCTCACCAGCAATTGAATTAGCTGGCATATTGATCTTACACTTCCCACCGTCCAGAACTGTGAGAAGATCAACTTCTGTTGGTTAAGCCACCAATCTATAGTATTTTGTTATGGTTTGATGATAACAAAAGGATTGAAGTTTCTGTATAAGGTAATAATAGTGAATGGATAATTGCAGCAACCATGTCCTCAAATGGGTAGGCTAATCAAGGGCTCACTATTCTCATGGAAGGAGATCTAATACCCTCCACACCAAGAAAACTAGATGAAGTGCAGACTGGAGATAAGATAAAACTGGAATCGGTGGTAGAGGAAGTTGATGATTATTAAATAAATTTTATGGATCAGTTAAAATAATAAAAATGATCACTTGTAAAATAACCGTGGTCTTAAGTCTTTTTTAGAGATTACCACGGGCTGCCATTTTGAAGTGTCGGTAAAAAATGGAATTAATAAGTACAAGTGGGTCTGAGTAATAGTTGAAGTGGATTGGGGCAGATCCTTTTGATGTTCCATGCCACATCACATTGGCCCACTTCCAATTTCCTTGCAATCCCTATGTACCCTGACAAAATCCGAACTTGAGTGCCATTCACTTCTCTCTACTATTTTGTGTCAAATCTCTGGAGCCACAGATGCTCACTCAGCCTTAACAAGGAGCAGGTCAGATGGACAGAAGAGGCTAATGTCCTGAGAGGCAAACCTCAACCAATGGATAAATACTCCAGTCTCTTGACCTTTTTGAAGCAGCTATTCTGAGTTATGTTCCATTGGGTCCTCAGTACCCCCAGTGAAATAGACACACAGTTATCCTACTTCCTTATTTTATGCCCTTCTCCCTTTCATATCTGCTGCTCAATAAACGACCTGCATCTAAGCTTTTATCTCAGGCTAAGGTTTTAGAAGAACCCATACTAAGATCTCCAGAAAGCTAAAACCTCTAAGCCTATAAATATAAGCTTAAATAGCTTATTTCCTCTATTTTTTTTGTTTTTTTTTTGTTTTTTTTTTTTTCAACGTTTATTTATTTTTGGGACAGAGAGAGACAGAGCACGAATGGGGGAGGGGCAGAGAGAGAGGGAGACACAGAACCGGAAACAGGCTCCAGGCTCTGAGCCATCAGCCCAGAGCCCGACGCGGGGCTCGAACTCACGGACCGCGAGATCGTGACCTGGCTGAAGTCGGACGCTTAACCGACTGCGCCACCCAGGCGCCCCTCCTCTATTTTTTTTGTAAAACAAAATAAAAACAAGATAGTGTTTAGAATTAGATAGATAGGCTTTAGAATTTCATTGTTAACTATAAATTTTGGCTCTTAAAATGTTGGGGACAAGTTTTTACTAGTTCATATTGGAAAAACTGGACTTAAGTCTTCTTTTAGAATGTTGGAAGATCACCAGAAGGGTGCTGTCACCTACAAACATTAGGTGCATCTTCTTTCTCTATGCATAACATTATATCATTTCACTATTCTTTAATGCAGTGCATAGAGCACTAGCATCTAGTAGAAATGTTATAATTGAGCTCTAGTATCTAGTAGAAACATTATAATTCAGCAATTGTGTACATATATTTCCTCATTTTGATTATCATACTCTATCACAATTGCTAATGCATGACATTAATATTTAATGACAATGTCCCTCTATGTAGCATAAGAGTACTCTCAGTATATCTAATATATTTAGAATATGTATAAACACTAACATACAATGACATAAATGTGTTCGATTATTTATAAAAATTGTTACTGCAATAATTATTAAAAAGTTTTTAAATCTCCCAAACAAACATATATAAAAGCTGTAATTTGTATTCAGGGAATTTTTTGCACTTTTCTAGATGTCAGTGATGGTTCTTCTAACAGCTCCTCTTGCCAGCCATGCTAAGACCTCACCTCATCAGCTATTTGATGCCTTTAATAGACACTATTATTGCATTCCTCACATCACTTATCACTTATGAAAACTTTCATATAGTCAATGTGTACTATCTGATATTCACTTTCTACTCTCCTACAAATTTTTCCTTCACCTGTCAAACAAAGTACTTAGTGCATTTGAATCCCTGGCTTAAGTTCTGTTTCTGGAAGAACCTAACAAAGACAACAATTTTTGGCAAAACAAAACTGGTCCCATAGCCAGGCCTGATCCAACATGTGAAAACAAATAGGTACTTAATACATAAATGCGAATGACATAAAATGTAGTCATAAAAAAACTGAACTTACCAAATTTCTTTTTTCAGAAAGTAAACTGAAATTGAAATGTCAAAGATCCCTACAAAAAAAATTATGGATCAAGGATAATTGAATATTTCAAGTAATGTTGAATAGCTAGGTGATAATGAGAAACTAGAGTAGGCAGGAACTATGAAGTAAATGAGAAAGAGCAAAAAAAACCATAAAAAAGATAGATGAGAGGCATAGAGATAGAAGAAGGAGAAGGAGGAGGAGAAGGAGAAGAAGTAGAAGTAGAAGATGAAGGAAGTGGAAAAGAAGAAGAGGAAAGGAGGTAGGAGGAGGTGGAGAAAAGAGAGAGAGAAATAGGACAAAATCTTTTAGGAGACAAAGAAGGAAGAATCATTTCTACAGTTTTACTGGTTTTTCCATTTGCCTCAAGACCCAGTATAGTTCAGCATGGAACTCTTTCTGATTCGGCATTTATTTAAAACTGTGATATTTTGTGAACAGCCACAAAGAGATAGAAGTTATAGATTCTAGGGGTGCTTGGGTGGCTCAGTTGCTTAAGCATCTGTCTCCTGATTTGAACTCAGATCATGATCTCACTATTCATGAGATCAAACCCTATGTCAGCTCTGCACTCACAACACAGAGCCTGCTTCAGATTCTCTTACTCTCTCTCTGCCCCTCCCCTGCTTGCATTCTCCTTCTCTCTCTCTGTAACTCAAAATAAATAAATAAACATTTAAAAAATTATAGACCATGGGGCGCCTGGGTGGCTCAGTCGGTTAAGTGGCCGACTTCGGCCCAGGTCATGATCTCGCGGTCCGTGAGTTCGAGCCCCGCGTCGGGCTCTGTGCTGACAGCTCAGAGCCTGGAGCCTGTTTCGGATTCTGTGTCTCCCTCTCTCTGACCCTCCCCTGTTCATGCTTTGTCTCTCTCTGTCTCAAAAATAAATAAACGCTAAAAAAAAAAATAAAAAAAAAATAAAATAAAAAATTATAGACCCTAAACTAATGTAAAGCATAAAAATATTGACATTATTGCATGTTATTTTGCCGAGATTGAACTATCTTAATTCAAATACCACCCCTAAAACCTATCACAGTGGTCAGGAATGTACCACTGTTTCACAATCTTGATTTTTTTTGATTCATTCATTCATTTATATATTCATTCATTCATTAATTGGTTAAGTTATTTAAGAAATATTTTTTAACTCCTGCTATGTAGATATAGCAATGAAACAAAACAGATATCAATTAATTCAAAGAACTTATACTCTAGGGAGTAAAGGCAGATGATAAATAGACATATAACATAAATGGTGATGAGTACTGCTTAGATAAATGAGTTTTATTTTTTTATTTTTTATTATTATGAAATTTGTTGACAAATTGGTTTCCATACAACACCCAGTGCTCATCCCAACAGGTGCCCTCCTCAATAACCATCACCCACCCACCCCTCTCTCCCACCCCCCATAAACCCTCAGTTTGTTTTCAGTTTTTAGGAGTCTCTTATGTTTTGGCTCCCTCCCTCTCTAACCATTTTTTTTCTTCCCCTCCCCCATGGTCTTCTGTTAAGTTTCTCAGGATCCACATAGGAGTGAAAACATATGGAATCTGTCCTTCTTATGAGTATACTTCTTATGAGTCATACTTCTTTTTTTTTAATTTTTTTTTCAACGTTTATTTATTTTTGGGACAGAGAGAGACAGAGCATGAACAGGGGAGGGGCAGAGAGAGAGGGAGACACAGAATCGGAACCAGGCTCCAGGCTCTGAGCCATCAGCCCCAGAGCCTGATGTGGGGCTCAAACTCACGGACCGCGAGATCGTGACCTGGCTGAAGTCGGATGCTCAACCGACTGCGCCACCCAGGCGCCCCTCATACTTCTAATAAGTATGATTTATTTCACTTATGAGTATACTTCTTATGAGTATACACTTATGAGTATACACTTATGAGTATACTCTTATGAGTATACACTTATGAGTATACTTCTTATGAGTCATACTTCTAATAAGTATGACTTATTTCACTTAGCATAACACTCTCCAGTTCCATCCATGTTGCTACAAAAGGCCATATTTCATTCTTTCTCATTGCCACGTAGTATTCCATTGTGTATATAAACCACAACTTCTTTATCCATTCGTCAGTTGATGGGCATTTAGGCTCTTTCCATAATTTAGCTATTGCTGAGAGTGCTGCTGATAAATAAGTTTTAAAAAGCAAATGAGGGATGCAAGAATTGTGAAAGTAGGAGCTATTGTTTCTTTTAGGGTGATAAGATATTGCCTTATAAGGGACTATGTGGTCAGCTAAAGAAAGGGAAGGGAGAAGCCATGCAAATACTTTTTGGAGTGGTAACATCAAAACATCAACAATAATAAAAGTGTGAGTGTTGTAACAACCAAATTCTTTCTCACACATGTTACTTGTTGGTTTTGGAGAAGCTGCAGCTCTACTCCAGGTCTTGTCTACTCAGATAACCAGGCTGAATGAGATGCCCACATACAGGACAACCCCGTTTTCATAGCAGAAGCTCTCAGCTTCTACTTGGAAGTGGTGCACATACTGCCAGTGCCAAAGAAAATCATATTAGTTAGCCTGAATTTTAATGTAAATAGTATATAATCTTTCAACAGTGAGATTCACCCAGAGAAAATTCTCAACAATAATTAAATTTAACACAGTCTCCCTTCTTTCTCACAATATGTACTTCTCATCCTTCTAGTCACAAATATTCTCACTCACTCCTAAAGGGAGAAAATCCCAAAGTGCCTTCCAATAATACCATCAGAATAAAATCCCAGGATCTCATAATAGTCTCTATGTCAGCTCATGATGTAATATCTTTTTTTGTTTGTTTGCTTTACGTTTAGTATTTATTTTGACAGAGACAGCAAGAGCGAGAGTGAGCAGGACAGGGCAGAGAAAGAGGGAGAGAGAGAATCCAAAGCAGGCTCTCCACCACCAGTGCAGAGCCCAATGCAGGGCTCTATCTCACGAACTGTGAGACCATGACCTGAGCTGAAGTCAGATGCTTAACTGACTGAGTCACTCAGGCGCCCCTCATGATGCAATTTCTATTGATCTGGAGACCTGCAACCTAAAAATTACCATTTACAGACCATTTATATAAGACCTCATAGTATATTATTATACTTAAGACCTCATAGTATATTATTGTGGAAGAAGGGAAAAATAGCTACAACATATCCTCCCATCTGGGGAAAAATAAAAGGCAAGCACCAATAGTCACTGATCCATTGCAATTCTGAAATTCTGCTACAGAATGTCTATAGAGCGGCAGAGGATTCTCACCCTGTGGAGGTGGAATATGTTTCTTGATTAGTCTAGTTTTCCCCAGAGATTAGATTTCTATGGAATGTGGTTCTTTTCCCCAGGAGTTCTTTCCTTTTCTCTTTTCTTCTTTGGCTACACCTGAAAGGGCTTCAGAGAATATGCCCTCTTTGGTGTCTATGTAGCTTTATGGGCCTAATATTTGAGTAGACAGAAATCTGTTATCATTAAGTCTTTCACAGTGAGTCTCTTTAATCCAGACTGGTGAATCAAATAATTTTAGTTATCTATTCTTTTTTTCTCCTGTATTGTTTTTTTTTTTCCAGCGTACTGTGTGTGTGTTTGTGTGCGTGTGTGTGTGTGTGTGTGTGTGTGTGTGTGTGTTTGGAAGGATAGTTTCTCTGGATATAGAATTATAGATTAACTGTTTACTTGCTTATTTGCTTGTTTCCAGCAATTTCAAAACTGCCATTTCATGATCTTCTGGCCTCCATTGCATTTGATATGAAATCAACCATTATTTATATTGTTATTTTTCCTTGTGTGTTTTCCCTTCTGGCTGTTTTAAATATTTTCTTTTTAACTTTGGTTTTCCTCTGATAATTTTGACATGGCTAAGTGTAGTTCTTTTTGTAATTATCTACTTGGAGTTGACTGAGATTCCTGGATCTGTAGATTGATGTTTTTTACTAAACTGGGGAGATTTATATCATTATTTTTTCATGTATATTTTTTGCCTCATCTTTTCACACATATGTTAAAGCACTTCATATTATACCACAGACCAGCAATATTTTGCATGGTTTCTTTTTAAGCTTTTATCTTTGTTCTTCAGATGGGATAAATTTAATTACCCGGTAGTCTTAAATTCACAGACCCTTTTTCCTTTTTAAATTTTTTAAGGCTTATTCATTTTTCAGAGACAGAGAGAGACAAAGCATGAGTGGGGGAGGGGCACAGAGAGAGGGAGACATAGAATCTGAAGCAGGGTCCAGGCTTTGAGCTGTCAGCACAGAGTCCGACATGGGGCTCGAGCTCACAAGATCATGACCCGAGCCAAAGTCAGATACTTAACCAACTGAGCCACCCAGGCACCCCAATGAGCTTTTTTCCAAGGAGGCTTAGTCTGATACTAAGCCATCCAGTGAAGGGGAAGGGGGGATACAAACATTCCATTCATAACAATTCCTTTTGTTCCTAAAGGTTTGCTTTTTTCCTTGATGAAGTGTGTCTATATTGATTTTGTACCTAATCCTAGACCATGGTCTTTATTCCTAAAGCATAGTCTTTCTTGGGATGCAGCAGAATGCCTAAGGCACTCACAGTCGCCTTAGTCTGGCTGGGCAACTCTAATTCATTTTCTGGTATCTCTGTTCAGTGCTCACTCTTGCAATAGCTGTTCTCTGGTAGACCTCATAGAGTTTCACCCTGTGCATAGCCAAACACCTGTGGGAATACCTGTGCAAACTTCTGGGTTCTTTCCCTGCATATGTCTCTCCTTCCTAGTTCTTGCCCTGAAAATTCAGCTACTTCACCAGATCCAAAATCTAATCGTCTGCTCTGCTAGGTTTGATTACCTTAATCTGCTTGGACATTATAACCAGAAAAATATTCAAGGAAGAAAGCTCAGGCAAATGTGAGGTTTACCTTACTTGTTTCTTTTCTCTGCAGAATCAAACTACTTTGTGTCTTATTTTCCAGTGGAGATCACAATAGTTGCCTTGTGCCTTCTGTCTGGCAGCAGGAAGGCAAGTTTAGGACCAGTTATTCTGTCATGGAGAGTAGTGAAAATTGCTGGACAGTTTTGGCATATTAGAAGTAAATTTTTTTCTAAACTCTACTTGCCTTATTATCGATTTGATTGTAGTACACTCTATGTAGTAATAGCCCACAATCCTCTTAAAGAAATACACAAATCTCTAGACTTAATTTTTAGCATTTGGAATTTTTTGTAGTTCTATTGACAATTCACTCCCTGATCTCTTTTCCTCCAGCTCAAAGAAGCTGATTTGGTGCTTGGACAAGGTCAAGATTTATTATTATACTTTGTATTTTTGGTTTATATTTGTATTACCATTCATTTGTGGGGTTTTTCCCCATTTGCAGATAAGAAATAGTTGCATCTTCTAACTCTGAATGTTTCAGAATTTCTGGGTGGTCTACATTCTCTTTTATCTCTTTGCAACTTTCCCACTCCCCCACCCTTGTTCTTTTCTCAGATCATCTCCTCCTTTTACAATTTCATCAAATGCAGTCAAAAATACCTACGCATGCTAATAACACCTGTTCCCAACCTTTTCATACAGAACTGTAAATTCACCAGTATATTTTTTGTCTTGCTGGTTATGGCAGTTAACACTTCTACCAGATATTCCACGACTTCACACCATGTGCTCTCATTTTCCAACTGCTACTAATAGTTTTCTCACCATTACCCATTCTTAAAACCAAAACTACATAATTTACCTTATGTTATTGTTCTCATAGGAGCATCTTACTTCTAGTACTAATTTCTGTGTCAGTAAATTATCTATATGTAATGTTTCCTTAAAACACAATCCTAAAATCTCAGTGGATTTTAACAATAGGGTTTTCCCCTAGCCAATATATGCCAGCTACATGCCACCTATAGTTCTTTGTGTTCTTCTTAGGAACCAGGATGAAAAGCCAGCACTTAACTATTACAACACCATTATAATGTGGCAAAGAAAAGAGATTTGATAAAAGTCATGCAATAGTTCTTTAAACTTCTTCTCAGAAGTAAGAAAAATCACTTACACTTACATTTCATTTGCTAAATCCAATAATATGACCAAGCCCAACATAGGTGGGATGAAGACTGTAATCCTCACATAGCAGGGGTTCTGTAGTGAAGGATCATGAATAGTAATGCAGTGTATCATGCCAAATTTATTTTTCAAAAGAATCTCTTCAGTCGATGTATTGAGAAAAACATTTAAGAAGGCAAGGTAGAAGCAAGGAAATCTATTAAAATAATATTTAATAATTCAGGTAAAAGATAATGGTGGCCTTAAATAGAGTTGTGGCAGGAGCTGAAAAAGAAGTTGGTTTCTGAATGTATTTTTAAGGAAAGGTAAGTAGGATTTATTGATTAATTACTTACTAGGTATGAGGAAAAACTAGAACACAAGAATGACTTCAAGGTTTAGGTTTAGGCTTAGATTTTGTAGTACTCGGACTTAGACTTCAAGGTTTGAGAGCACAGCCTACAAGACTACCGTGACCTAGGACATAAACTGCAAGCGTACAGAGTTCCCCAAACTACCTTCAGGTTCAGTAATCTGCTAGAAGGACTCCCAAAACTCACTGAAAAACTATTATGCTCACAGTTAGAGTGTGATTCTGAACAGAATCTGGGAGAGTTTCATATGCAAAACTTTCATTTTCCTTTCTCATGGAGACAGAGTACATTATAATCCTAGAATCATTGTGTAATAATACACTCAGTATTTTGCCACAGTGTTCAGAGTTTTTAACTGGGAGCTCCTTTATGTGGTCATGACTGATTGATTGCCCTTGTGGTTGATTTCAGTCTCCAGGTCAACTGATAACACACGAACCAAAGTCACTACTCTAACTCCTATGGTTTGTCTTACTGACATAGCCACCCTCCACCCTACCAGCTAACATATTCAGTTCCTTCCCTAAACAATGAGATTCCTATTAGAAATGACACGTATTACCTATAGAAGCCAGGGGTACAGGGAAGACTTCCCTTTGGGCAAAGCCAAATTCTTTTCTTTTTTAAATTTTTTTTTCAACGTTATTTATTTATTTTTTTTTTGGGACAGAGAGAAACAGAGCATGAACGGGGGAGGGGCAGAGAGAGAGGGAGACACAGCATCGGAAACAGGCTCCAGGCTCCGAGCCATCAGCCCAGAGCCTGACGCGGGGCTCGAACTCACAGACCGCGAGATCGTGACCTGGCTGAAGTCGGACGCTTAACCGACTGCGCCACCCAGGCGCCCCGCCAAATTCTTTTCTACACAATTCCTATTTCCAAATTAATTATTATGTCCAGAGAGACTGGATTGCCCTGTGTCTCTAGAACAATCATGCTCCACTCCCCAGACCAAATCAGAGTGACATTGGTTTTATAAACTACATGTTTGCAACACAAAACAACAGTGGAATTAATCTTTTTTTTTAATTTATATATTTATTTTTAGTGGGATTAATCTTATTGAGACAACCATATCATTAAGAACAAGTGTTGTATAAAGGAAATCAAAAAAGTAATGTGAAAGAGAGCAACTTGATTAACGGGTGAAGTGTGGGTGATGCATACTTTAGTAGACTTATGCTAAATGGCTTTATGAGGAGGTGACATTTAATCTGAGTCTTGAAGAATAAAAAGTGAGAAGAGAAGAAAACAACTTAACCATGAATAAAAAAAAGGGGGGATAAAAATGAAATCATTATGTCTGGAGCACAGTAAACTAGAATTGAGAAGTATGAGGTTAGAATGAAAATGGAAACAAAAATCAGATTATGCAGCGCTATAACAGACACTGTGAATGTCCAAATGCCTTAAATCCTACCATTTCAGTATACTCAAATGTCTAGAGGCTCTACAAATGTTGAGGATCTACAAAAAACTTAGGGATTTTGTGCAGGTTAGAGGATGTAGAATAATACCCACATCCCAACACCTCTCAAACAGTGACTAAGAAAAAAAATTTTTTTTAATATATATACAAGTCCATTTTACCTCTCTTCTTAAGGTTGGGAAGGCTAGTCATTCTATGATATATGTATTATTTATATTACTTCCTAAAGTTAAACAAGGGAATAAAGTTCCAGTCTTTTTCTGGTTTCTGGATTATTAACACACACTTTCTTGGCCTCTTCCTTTTCTGGTATCATGTCTCCACTCATCTATAAGAATTGCCAGTACTTCTAAAAGAAAAAGAAAAAAGAAAAGAAACTAAACCTTATTTGCACTTGAATCTTTGTGCCTGGGTTTGCTCTACAGAGGGACCCTTAACTAACACAAAGACACAATAAAAGAAAATCATGGAAAGATTTTAAACAAGTAAATACTAACATCTAATAATTGTTTCAAAAATATTTACTCTGACTTCCGTATGTGAAAAGCATTAATGAAGACAAAGGTAAAGCAGAGAAACTAAAGAACTTTTGCAATTATCTGGGTTAATGATTTGTGATTTGTAGTGCTTTGAATGAGAATGAGAACAGAGGATATAAAAAGAAGTGGGAAATTCAAAATAAATTTTGGAGATAGAACTGACAGACCCATTTGTTAGGTTGGATTTGTTAGGTTTAGGCAAGGGAATAATCAATATTGACTCCATATTGCTTGATGATATTATTTTGTAAGATGACAAAATCAGGTGAAGAAAATTGATGTATTTAATACAGTGGGGTAATCAAGAGCTTCATTTTGGCCATATTTTCTTTGTCTAATAAGACACTCGATGGAGTTGTTGAGAAGGAATTTGAATATATTTTAGCACTAAGAGGAAAGAGCTGGGCTGGAGATTTAAATTAAGGACCTGTCATCTTGTAGGTGTTATTCAAAGTCATGGGATTGGATGAAATCACCTACAATATAATCCAGAAAAGCAAGAGAAAAAGGAGTGAATGAATGGATTATTCTATAAGTAGATTTAGATAAGTAGCTAAATTTCATGCCAGTCTATAAATTAACAGTTTAAATATGAAAAAAATAGAAATCAAAGAGTATTAGAAGAAAATATTCATATTATACATATCAGAAGTGAAGAAAGCCTTTATAGGCTTGATGTCATAGTCAGAAACCATAAAGAATTTAACCATAATCACTCATCATCAGGGAAATGCAAATCAAAACTACAATGAGATATCACCTCACAACTGTCAGAATAGCTAAAATAAAAAATTCAAGAAACACCAAGTGTTGGAGAGGATGTGGAGAAAAAGGAACCCTCATGCACTGTTGGTGGAAATGCAAACTAGTGCAGCCACCATGGAAGACAGTATGGAAATTCCTCAAAAATTAAAAATAGAACTACCCTATGATCCAGTAATTGCACTACTGGGTATTAACCCAAAGAATGTGAAAACACTAATTCAAAGATATATATGTACACTTTATTGCAGAATTATTTACACAAGCCAAACTATGGAAGCCAACTGTGTCCATAAATAGATGAATGGATAAAGAAGTATATGTATGTACAATGGAATATTACTCAGCCACAAAAAAGAATGAAATCTTGCCATTTGCAACAACATGGATGGATGTAGAAAGTATAATGCTAAGCAAAATAAGCCAGAGAAAGACAAATACCATATGATTTCACTCATATGTGGAATTTCAGAAACAAAACAAACAAGGAAAGGAAAGAAACAAACCAAAAAACAGACTCTTAACTATAGAGAACAAACAGATAGTTACCAGAGGGTAGATAGATGGGAGGATGTGATGGAGATTAAGAGTACACTTAGCATGAGGACCACTGAATACTGTATAGAATTGTTGAATCACTATACTATACATTTGAAACTAGCATAACACTCTATGTTAACTGTACTGGAATTAAAATTAAAAAATAAAATAATAAAATAAAATGAGTTTCACCACTAAAAAGAAAAAAAATTAAATACCTCATCAAAACCTTTCATAATATAATTAAAAGATAAATATCACAATGAAAAGACTGTTTTATTATATTTCTGTGTGTGTATATTTATTTATATAAAGAATTATGAATATAATTTGTACATTCTGTTAAGAAGTCAAACATTTTGATAGAAAAAATACAATATGAATAAAAATTAATGAAAAGAAGAAACTTAAATCTCCAACAATCATATTCAAAATATAAATAAAAAGTTCAATTATTCTGGTTAAAAAAAAGACACTGAAATTAATAAGTTAGCAGATACTTTTCTCTACCTAATGGAAAAGTTTTTAAATTATAGTACCATATGTTGGCAAGCTAATGAAATAATACACTGATGCTTCACTGATGAAAATGTAATTTAGTACAATTTTCTGGATGGCAATTTTACAATATTCTCAATCAAAAGTCCTAATGTTTTGTTACACCAATTTCTCTTCTAGTAATTTATCCCCCCAAATAATTAAAGACATATTTAAAAATTTGACTAATCCAAATAAATCAGATATGTAATGTGGTAAACTTGGGATTTATATATTTCTTTTGGGGACATGAAGAGAAGATTCCTAGCTATCTATTTGATATCAATAATGGTAGTAGACAAATCCCCCATAACTCCATGTCTAAAACTCACAAAGATTATGGTAGAGTTGACTCAGAAATATTCAACATAAAAGTACCTGGAAGAAGAGACAACTTGAAGAAGGAAGGATGCTGTGAAGGATGCTAAACAGGGAAGTTTCTCAGGATGAATGCTGTTGATTTCTCTTTTGGGTACAGTCTTAGGCATTTTTATTTATAATTGCAATAAAACCCCAATGAGGTCAGAAGATCAAATGTTACAGGGACCTTTTAAACAAGGAATGGCTAATGCCAAGAGCCTTGCAAGGTTTGATTATTCCTTAATGTAAGAGATAATCCTTCTAGAAATTAATGGTCTATTAAACATACAAAGAAAAACAAATTTAGTTTTTCTAATTCATAACTTCATTATAAAGTCAACACATAGCTAACATCTAAAAATCCACAAACTCAGAAATAGTTTGTGTCAGGTTTTAATTATTTTATCTCTAATTAATTATTTTGCCTAAGCAAGTAATAAAAGCTTTTAATGCACAAATGTTTACCAAACTGTTATATTCTTTGGTATTCTTTGCCATATCCAATATGCAATAAATATTTATTGTGTGTTGTGTGCACTTCTCTGAACAACTTGCAATTAAATTATTATTGCTAGACTAAACAAATTATTTTGACTCACAGTTAATCCTTAAATTATTAAATACTTTGTTTCTAAAGTATATATATAATTTATAATTAAATGTATTTGAACAAATCAAAGGCATGGCAAACAGAATACTGTTAATATGTCTAATAGGCACTTCTTTCCTACACATATTCTTTGAAGATAAATGACTTCAGCATAATTTGTATTCTCTGCTTTAACAATTGATAATCTTTTTTAAATAAAGCAGTCTCATAGGTAAGTGAGTACTCAAATGTTAATTAATGATTGAGGGAAAAAAATTACGTGATTTTTTGAAATTAGAGTCTTTTTTTAAAAAATTGCTGCAGATCTCTATTTCTGAATAAAATATTTCACATAAAATGTTTTTTATACAAGGCTGACATGTCTGGTTATATGGTTTATGGTTTTTGAACTGCACAAAGGAACAGGACCAAATGGGACTCACTGGAAAGGATGTAACCCACCCAAACCTCTGCTGGGCGAGGCCATGGGGGAGATACTGCATCTATCATGGGGTGAAAATTCATGAAATGATTCATGAATGCTAGAGTTCATCCTGATTTAATATATTTCTGTGGTTGACAGAATAATTGCAAGCATACTACATAGAATTATTTTCTGAACCATTTTGAGAATAAATTTCTAGCCAGATACTCTTAACACTTCCTAATATTTGAGGGTCTATATCCTACAAACAGGGGCATTCTTCTACATAACCACCACAGTAGCAGGAAATTAACACTGACACTACACTACCAAGTAATCCTCAGACTCCGCTCAAGTTTCACTCACTGTATGTCCCCAAATGTTCAGAATTTCACATTATCTTTAGTTGTAATGTCTCTTTTGTCTCCTTCACTCTGAGACAGTTCCTCAATCTTTCCTGGACTTCAGAGACTTGGACAGTTTTGAATATTCCAGTAATTCAATTGTGTAAGATATCTCCCAATTTAGGATTGTCTGATGTTTAGAGTCAGGTTACATTATTAGGAATATCACAGAAGGGAGGTGTTTATTCCTCTTGTTGCATCCTTTTAGATGACATACAATTTTAACTTGGCTCACTGCTGATGATTTCACTTTGTCTATTTCATTAAGGTGGTGTCTGTGAGGCCTCTCAACTATAAAGTTACTTTGTCTTCCATTTGTAATAATATATATTTTCCAAGGAGGTTGAAGCTATGTAAATATGCATTCTTCTTCAGGCTTTATTTTATTTATTAATTTTATCAATAGAGACTCAAGATCCACATCTTATTTTATTCAATGGGTTATAACCCATTACTATCATTACTTATTTTGGCGTTTATATCAGCCCGTTTTGACCAGTTGGGATTTCCTCATGCTGGCTCCTGTGTACTTTTGGTTATGACCTCATTATTCTTTGAGCACTTCCATGCTTTCTGACTCAACAAAACAGTCCAGGTTAATCTTATAACTTTCTTGCCTCAACCCTTATTTAAAAGATTTGGGTACTAGATGTGCTTATGGCTATGGGAGTATCACTGCTCCAAGGCTCTCTTGGTGGAGACAGTTAAGGAATATTTCCAGATCTATCTATACATGTTGAAACATTTACACCACTACATTCATGTCTAATCCAAAGTTACAAGGTTAATTCTAGGCTTCTTTCTTTCTGTTAATTTTAATATCGTTTTTAATTAACTGGCTGTATTTAATTTCACATGACTACCCCCATCTCCTCCCTAGGAATAGCGCCCTTCACCACATTAGCTCCCTTCACCACAACCTACACTGAGCCACCACTCTCATGAGAAATAACCAGTCGGTGTGCCGGAGCTCTGACAAGCCATGCCAGACAAGCCATCTATACTAATACCTCCCTGACACATCTCAAACTCTGAAAGCCTTGGCCAGGCCAGCTCTTCCACATGACATTCACCTCACTATTCTGTGCCCTAAAAGGACATGCTAGGGCATCCCTTGCATGGAATACCCTCCCCATCCTTGTCAAGCCCTGATGCCCCAGGCCAGTTTGTTCCTTTTCTTGACTGTCCTGTTCGCACTTCTCAGATTTTAAGACCCCACTCTCTTCCTGCATCCTCCCACCCCCAATCTACATATACCCACACAACTGCATGGCTCCCTTCCTTTCTCTGCTTTGGCTGTAACAGGTGCCCCATGTATTTTAATAATCTTTTGTGCTGCACTCTCTCATACAGCTCAAATCAGTCTTTGGGGTCATTTTCCTTTGTCCTACATATATTATTTAGAAATTCCTTAAGTTAAGGTCTGTTGCAGACTGTTCTTTTGGGATCCTTTGCCTTCCTTCATGAAGGCCTGTTTGGCTACACTGAATCTTTGTTGCAATTGTTAAGATATTATGCCTCCCTCTTCTGAATTGTTTACAATTGGGCTGTGATTAGCATGGTCGTTCTTAAATGGGCATTCCAACTTTTCTTTCAGCCTTCTTTGTGATTCTCTATTTGCCCTTGTGATTTTCTATTGTACCAATATTCCTGATGAAGATTTAATTTTATTTTTTCTCTGCTTGTTATAAGAAGCATACAGAAGAATTTGGATAATATTTAACAATCATTTGTGTTAAAAAAATTCAAAATGTATAAGTAAAATATAATTTCTTTGTTAAGAATTTCTATCTATCCCACACAAAGCATTTTCTTCTTAAATTTTTTTTATGTTTATTTATTTTTGAGAGAGACAGAGTGTGAGTGAGGGAGGAGCTGAGAGAGAGGGAGACACAGAATCTGAAGCAGGCTCCAGGCTCTGAGCTGTCAGTACAGAGCCCGATGCGGGACTCAAACTCACTAACAGCGAGATCATGACTTGAGCTGAAGTCAGACACTCAACCGACTGAGCCACCCAGGTGCCCCCATACAAAGAATTTTTTAAAAACACAATAAACATCATATTAATGATGAATGTTAGGAGCATTCTTTAGGTCAGCCAAAAGACAGGGACATCTGCTAATCACCACATGTAATTCATATTATTTTGCGATTTTTGTATCTCTCAATAAATTCTTATATCTCTCAATAAATCAAAACTTAAAAAATTGTTAAAATTAGAAAGATAGGAAAATTGTCATATTTTCCATGAACATAATTGTCCATGTTGAAAACCCAAAAAAATGTATAGGCAAGTTTCTGGAATTAATAAATGGTCAGCAATTACATGAATTCATGGCCATTAAACCAAATAATAGGTTTTTTACATATCAATGAAAGTCATCAGCCAAAATATAATAATAAAATTTATACAATTCAAAATTGTGGCAACAGCAAAAATAAGATACTTAAAAATAAATCTAATAAAATGGCTTGAAGTATTTGGTAAGAAAATGTGAAATTTTATTCTTATAATTCTTATGTAAGATTAAAAGGCTAAAAGAAATTTTCTGACAATTCTTATAAAAATAAGAAAAATAAAATAAAGAAATAGAATTTGTCTTTTCAAATATTGGGAAAGATTCTAACCAGTAATAAAAATGGTATGTCCTCCTCCTAGAGATATATAAATTTGCCACTGGACTAAAATACAGAACCCAGAAAAAACCTATGAATCAGTATTAAATTATCTATTCATAGGGAAAAGTAATTAGATCCTTTCCTGGTCATACAAAAATAAATTATAGTTAAATTCAAGATATAAAAACATCAAAATCCTGACAAAAATTTTGGAAAAAAAATATAAAAATGTTTTTATGTCTTTGCATAGGAAAGACTAGGGACAGATTTTATGTATTTGTATAGGAAATATAGGGTAGTATTTCCTTAAGAAGACATAAAAAAGGCAACAAATGACATATTTTATTTTTAAAAAAATCCGTATAATAAAAGTCACTAAAATAAATTCAAAGGTGATTCTCTTTTGGGAGAAAAATATTTTAATGACAATAATTGACAAAGGATTCATCTTTTTTTTTTTTTTTTTTTAATTTTTTTTTTTTTTTCAACGTTTATTTATTTTTCGGACAGAGAGAGACAGAGCATGAACGGGGGAGGGGCAGAGAGAGAGGGAGACACAGAATCGGAAACAGGCTCCAGGCTCCGAGCCATCAGCCCAGAGCCCGACGCGGGGCTCGAACTCCCGGACCGCGAGATCGTGACCTGGCTGAAGTCGGACGCTCAACCGACTGCGCCACCCAGGCGCCCCGACAAAGGATTCATCTTAATAGAAGTAACCTCTTATAAATAAATGAGAAAATTACAAATATACCAACACAATAAAAGCAAAAGATGTGAATTGGCAGACCACACAAGAACAAACCTGAAGCTTGATAAACATAAAGCTGCTTAACCTTATTAGTAATCAAGTGAGTGAGGACCCTGGGTTCTGAAACCAGACTTCCTAAGTTCCAAAGCTGTTCAACCACTTACTAGCCATGTAACTTTCAAGTTATTTCTGTTTCTAAGGGTCTTCTTTCCCCAAAACAGGAACAGTAATACCATCTAACTTACATATTTATTATCAGAACTAAATGCAAAAGACTAGAACCGCACTTGGCACAATGTAACAGCTCAGTAATTATGCCTATTATTACACTGCCAGGGAAACCCTTAGGTAGAGGCAGCAGGAATTGAGTCTTGTTGAATATGAAGTATGCAGTTAACCAAAAGTATCTTGAATAGAATTCAACCCTTTGGGGAGAATGAAAAACTAGTCTGAAGAAACAATATTCTGGGGGGAAAATTATTAAAACAATACATATAGCATTTATTTAAAAATTTAAAATATATAAAAATGCATCTTGTGTTGGACTATGAATATATAATAAATACATCAAAACAAGCAGGGGAGGATATATAGGGTTAGAAAATGAGCTTCAGTGGTATATATAGCACTGTATTTCTTAAAAAATATAATAAAAGACTATGGCAAAAAATCAAAATGTCAACATTTGTTAAATCCAGATGATGGAAACATAGCTGTCTATTATTCACTGGAATTTTCTCTGTATGTTTTAAATATTTTATAATTTAAAATTTTTTAATGGGTTGAATGCAGAGCATTATTTTTTACATGCCTGTCAGAAAGATTCTTGCTTTATTTTATAGTTATTCATGCACATATTTTGACTCTGCTACTAAATATAATTCCTTGACAACACACGTAATTTCTTTTCTAAATTTTATCCCTTAGCCCTGAACACAGTGTTTGTTACCTAACAAGGATGCAATAAAAGTTTGATGAATAACTGAATGTTTTTCTGGGCACTAGACATTTTAAATTTTCAGTACAGACATCTGTAAATAATTCACAGAAACACCTACAGAGGACTTTATTTATTTATTCTAAATACAAAAAATAATCAAATAAATATTTTTAAGTGTTAAATTTCTACTTACAATAAGGGAAAGAAAATAATTGTCTCAGAGTTCTAATGCTTTCTCTTCACCTGCTTTTTTATTTTAAGAGAAAAACTAAAGGTTTTCTTTTTTATTTATTCATCAAACTCTATATTATACTTTGTTATGTTCTGATTCTTACAAAATCATGCCTAGTATTATAAATAAATGCTCAGAATTTCTCCAACCTTAACTGAATATCCAGGAATAATCAAAAGGAAATAAATTAGAGGCTGCCAACAATGAAAGGGTTTTTAATTCTTTAGTGAATAATTTATGTTTTCCTCTCAACAAAAGCAAAGAATGTAGCATTTTCCCCCCAGGATCAGGTAGTTAATTATTTTTGGCTCAAAAATACTTGTTCATTATTTTATTTTATTATAAGATTATTTGTGCAATTTCTTTGGGGTAGGGGAGGCTCTCATGATACAGTCATGAATAACTAATCAGAAACAAAAAGGCCTTCCAAAATAAAACAGATCCTGAGCAAAAGCTGCTTTTGAAAAAAAAGAAAAGATGTTCCAGGTTGGCTACACACACACACACACACACACACACACACACACACACACACACTCTAGTTTAATGAGAGACACAAAACAATGATCTGATCTGAAGATCTGTTTGAGAAATAAGGATCTAAGATAATTAATTCTTTACTGTTTTGCTTTGGAGCGCGTATTCTCTTTCAAGTAAAAATATGTGTGAAATAGTCATTAGTCATTTTAACACTGCACATTTTGAATGCAATCTATTTTGTTTCTTTAATTTCTTCTAAATGCTTGTATGAACTTCATATTTCTCTCAACTTTTTGCTATATTCCCTTATCCACTGTTCTGCCATAACATGTAGAAACCCTACATACTTCTACATAATCTCTGCTAATATTCTCCTTCACATAGTTTAATATTATCTGTTATGATATTTCTCAAAAAAAATTACAAGCATTATTAAAAATGTTAGATTTAACTAATTAACATACCATTACTTATAATCCTGTTTTATTTTTTGTGTTGATTAAAAAAAACTGTAATGTATAGGCACTATCATCAAAAAAAAAAGAACACTAGATCTGAGTATTTTGAATAAATCTGTAGGGAAAAATTCAAACAAAGATTAAAAGATTAATCTTGCAAAGATTAGAGCTTACATGAACCTTTGTGTGTTCTTTAATAATAAATTACCAACTGCCAAAGGCAAATCTGAATTCAAGAAAGGTAAATGGGAAAAAAATCTAATTCATTTTCCTTCTAATGTAATTATTTAAAATATGTTCAGTCAGTTAAAATGATCTGCAGACTTGTTTTCCTTATATCATTTTATTTATATCTTTATTTATTGGATAAAAATACAATATATCAGTCACTGTTAGACACTGGAATAGAAAGAATTTAAGCTCTGTCTCTGCTTCAAAGGAAGGACAAATAAGCAAGAGCTAAAACTATAAGCTGGAATAGGGCAAGGACTGTGTATTTTCTTCACTACTATGTATCTAGTGCCTATCACAGTGCCTGACATATAGATAGTACTCAATAAATACTTGGTAAATAAATGAATTAAAAGAAAGAACTATCCAATAAGTTAATGCCAAAGCACTTTGAACAGAGAGAAGAGAGTGACTAATTCTGCCTGTGGTTGTCAAGAATTGACATTAAACCAAAAGTGAGTTTGATGTCATAATTCTGTCTGAGAAGACAGAGACACTTCCATGGGGAAAATATCTGTCTATTGGATATACTAATCACAGGAGCTTAACAACCCCTAACACACATATCCAGCCATCCACAGATGGGCACTTGTCCCGAGATCAGGCAATCAAACCAACTTTGGCAAACTGACTCTATGGAAGGCAAGTGACACTAACATACAAAAAAACAAAACAAATAAACAAAAAACCCACCATAATATTTTTATTTACAGAAATTTTGGTTTTGATGAACTGAATTAGGGATGTAGTAGCAGAGAAAAGATGTGGCAGGATCAGGAGAAAGCCAGTTTTATCTCCTTATTTGATATGATCTAAGAAGATTTAATGTGAGGACCTTGTAATAAAACCTAATAAAGCAATTTATGGGTTGAAAATCCCCTATTTTCTCACAGCATCTTTAAAAACCTTAATTAAGTATTTGTAACATCTCTCAAAGATATTTTCTCTCTTTTTTATTCAAGTGCCCTTGGTCTGAGCTGTGGAAATAGTCCCCTAACAAGCTGTCTTCAAAATTCCAGCCCTCCCATTCCGGATTCCATCTCTTCAACACCACCAAATTGCCAAACACAACTTTTATCAAATTATTTTAATGACTACTGATTGACTATAGTCATTAAATAAGTCCAAATGATTTAGAATGAGCATCATATACTAAACTTCTGCTATAACATTCAAGTTTCATACATTCTGAGCTATTTGAAATTTTATAAGCATGTCATATTTTTAATCATTAAATTTCTCTATATTTCCATAGATTATATTTTCTCTGCCTAGAACATTTATAATAATACTTATCACTGCAATAATACTTGTCAGGGAAGTTTAATCATTTGTTTATATATTTAACTACCATATTGGATTGGACAGCTTGAGGGGAGCACAATGTCTTACTTAATGTCTTAATACCTGAACATAATGCAATGCCTAGCAAATAGTGCTTAATACATGTTTATTGATTATGTTCATTCTCCCTCATAAGGAGATTCAGGGAGCTTGAGAGACTTGTTGAAGTCTGCATAAATGAAAATGCCAACATTAGAACACAAAGCTTATGACTTCCAGTTCAAACTTCTTTGAATATATACCTTCCCAACGCCACTTCCCAAACGCCAACAGGTCAGAGGAAGGCTGCAGAAACTAATTCAAAGAGAACCAGTAGCAGCTTCCCAGTGTTTCCACAGATTCAGACCATTTGTTACTGAGGCTCAGGTCGCAGGGAGAGCCAAAGAAGGAAAATGACTAAAGTTATGGCTCTTTGCATCTCTATTTTCTTTCTAGCACTTATATCAGTAAGTTTTATATTAATTATGAACAAAAGAAAATAAACTGAACTTTTTTTCTAATGGGTTTTTAGTGTTATAGATGAATATTGACCCCAAACAGTGACATTAGGCTTATCTCTGCCCCAGCAACCACCCTTCTCTTTCTTTATTGCATCTTTTTATTCTTATAAATAGGGTCCTTTGGGTCTTAATAATTTAATTTATACATACTATGTGATATCTGGATGCTGACATTTTCTTGCTAAATTTCTTGCTTTCATTAATTGCCAGTAGAATGGCCTGGATTGAATTTACATCATAACACACTCCAATTATCTCCAGAGTCTTTGGATCAAGAGATCTTGGTCTTTTGGCCTTTGTCAGATTTATTTTGTCCTTGGCAACTTGTTGTGAACTTTTGAGTCTACACAGTTTCTCTTGGATGCCATTTACCGTTATCATTCTATACTTAAAAGAAAGAAAAAAAACTTTGCAAAGACTAAAAAATATCTTAGTGTTAATTTTGTAGTAACTCCTGAATATTAAAAATGAAAATATATTCAATTTATTATTTGACAAAAAAATGACTGACGAAGACATTTATTTCACTAATTTTAACTTTAAAATTTTTAAGAAATTCTCCCATTTTATAGGTACTAGATGGCATGATTATCAACAAAATGCAATACATGTTATGGCGCAAAAGAACATAATTCACTAAAGAAATGTACTGGATATGGGGCTGCCCTGTGAGTTGTATTGGCTATTTTTTTCCTATTTTCTGTATTCTTGAGTCTCTGGAATTAGGAGCCTTGATCCTGAAGGGATGGCCCTCCTCAGTACTAGATACTTCCTAGAGATAGAAAACAAATTCCTTGCCAGCACACCTTTGATACACAAACCAACCAATCAAGAGCCTACACTCCAATTATCTCCTTTATCAAACTGTTACATGTACCACCTATATATCCCCTTGCCCTAAATCACCCAGGGCCAATTAGGGGGTAACTAGAGATCATCTCTATAGCTCAGAGACCACCATTTGTAATTATTCAAACCATTCAATCCTAAAGTTACCTAGCATATACCTACCTTGTTCTGTCCGTTCCTTCTTGAGAAAAATTCAATAAAGGCTCTGGATCATTTCTCCCCTTTAGGCCTCTGACTCCTGACTGTGCTTTGGCCTTTCTCCTATGGCCCTGTTTGGTGAGCCATGCCTTGTGTTTCTAGGAATCTGTGAGTATAAACTTCCTTAATGACAATCATTTCTGTGTCTGTGTGTTTTCTCATTCCTGATTAAAACAAATCTTGGATACCTTTTTAACACAGTAAACCTTAGTAAAATAAATGCAAGATATTTAAGCAGTATGTAGGTGACTAGTAAGGGATAATATAAAAAGAATTAATGCACAAGATAAAGGATAGAGAATAAATAACCTCCAAAGTTTTTTCCAGTTGTGAGACGATTCTATGATAATACCCATGCTTGGCTCAGAATGACTGGTATCTCAAAAAGTTTGTATATAAAAGCAGGAACATAGAGGAAGTGGTGGTGGCTAACTTAGGTAGCTTGGAAATCCAAGGTGACAAAATCTAGTATTTTCTTAGGGGAAGTCGGATAAGTGGCTTTCTGGAAAGGAGGGTATTTAAGAGCTAAGCAACTAAAATAATCACAAATTGTTATACATGAGCTGAGAACTGAAGTCACCTCTACACTTTGAGCTCATTATCTCTTGGGAGAGGTTTAATATTTGGTGAATGTAGAAACTGCACCATTTAATATATTATAGTTAGAGACATCAATATGAATTCATGTTTAGCTTAATATAGGTGTTTATAGAAATATTTAAAGGTAGTTGCATATGAACAGATTGGTACACACATAAGCATTTCTTTGTTCTGTCAACGGAGAGGGCCTAAAAGAAATGATATTTCAGTAGCAAAGAGCACACCTAATCCCTGGATCTTGGTTTCTAATGCCATTCTCCAAAAAAATCCATTATTTTAAAATGCCATTTTCCAAGGCTATGTGGAGAAATGGCTGATTCTAAAATTTAGGCAGGGAATATATGAGATGAGCCTGGAGCACCCCATAGTTCTGGAAATTAAGAAAATGGATTAAAAAAATAAAAAGCAACAATTCCAGAGTACGTAGAAGGGACAAAGGAAGTAAGTGAAAGAACTGATGGCCAAAGCTGTAATAATTTAAGCAAGAAAATAAAGTAGCATTGGATTATAACCCAAAGTATAAAATAAATAATCATAAGTCCATACTGAAATAAAATAATAACTGAATAAATAAATATATTGGGGCAAAGAAACAAATTCCAAGTATTTTATGTAGATATCTATCTTTCAAGGAGATGTTGCATATCTATCTCTCCATTCCTTAAGTGTGGTCTTTGCTTAATGACTGCTTTTCAAAGAGTATTAAAAAAAAAAGTAATTTTACAGTAGAGAAACCAAACAAAAATGACCTCAGGTAGGTGATCAGGTTAATATCAACAGTGATAAATCATATTGATAGTGTATATACCTGTGATATTCTGATTTATAATAAGATATATATTTGGTCTTCATCTCTGATTCTGGCACATAATTCCTAAAACCCTTGGAATTTCTTAAGTGATAAGAGACATAAAGGTGTCTTTTGTTATGTTAATGAGGTAACCTTTGAATCATACTCAAGGATGGGGACTGGTTGCCTTGTAGAGCCAACCACATGATTAGAGGGTGGGACTTTCAGACCTACCCCTAAATCTCTGATGAGGAAAAAGGGGCTGGAGATGAGTCCAATCACCAAGAGCCAATGATTTTATCTATCATGCCTATGTAATGAAGCCTCTATAAAAACTCAGGAAAATTGGATTTGCAGAGCTTCCACACTGGTGAACTACAATGCTTCCATATGCCTTTGTGCTGGCCCCAAACAGAAGCTTGTTTGTTCAGAACCTTGCTCTATGTTATCTCTTCATCTGGCTGTTGATTCATATCCTTTGATATCCTTTGTAATAAGCCAGTAATCTAGTGAGTAAACTGGTTTCCTGTGTTCTATGAGCTGCTCTAGCAAATTTATCAAATCCAAGGAAGGGGTTCTGGAGTCTTCTGATTTAAAGCTATTTGGTCAGAAGCACAGGTAACAACATAGACTTGTGACTAGCATCTGAAGTAAGATAACATCTCCAGGTAGATAGCATCAGAATTGAATTGAATTGTAGGACACCCAACTGGTTTCAGAAGAGTGGTTGGTGATGTGGGGGAAAAATCCACCATATGGTGGAACTAGATTGCAGAATTGTAGTACCTTTGGTATGACATAATGAAAATGGCATTTTGCCTCTGTGATCTTCCTCCCTCCAACGCATAACCCCAGTCTGATCACGAGAGAAGCATTATATAAATCTTAATTAAGGGACATTCTACAAAATATCTGACGAGCACTATTCAAAACTGTCAAGGTCATAAAAAAAAAAAAAAGAAAAAAAAACAAGTCTGAAAAAACATCACAGCCAAGAGAAGCCTAGGAGACTTAACTACTTAACTACTAAATATAACGTGGTATCCTTCATGTAATCCTGAAATAGTAAGAGGCTGTTAAGTAAAACCCAAGGAAATCTGCATTCCCACCAGCAGTGTGTAAGTGTTCCAATTTCTCCACCTCCTTGTCTTATCTTTTGATATTTTGTTTTGTTATTGATACCTATCATGATGAATATGAGGTGATATTTCATGGTGGTTTTGATTTGCACTTGCCTCATGATTAGTAATGGTGAGAACTTTTTCATGTATCTATTAGCCATTTATATATCTTCTTTGGAGAAATGTCTATTCAAGTACTTACCCCATTTTTTAAATTGGGCTATTCATGTTTTGTTATTGACTTCTACAATTATATATAGATAAATATGTTTACATTCATATAGAAGTTTGACCCTGTATCAGATACATGGTTTGCAAATATTTTCCCCCAAGTCATAGGTTCTTTTCACTCTGCTGATTATTTCCTTTGCTATGCAGAAGCTTTTTAATCTGATACAGATTTTCTTAGTTTGACATAGGCTTGAAGAAGTGCATTTGTTTGTTTTGGTGAAGCAGGGGAAATTACTTTTGTGATCCCATCAACACCACTTATTCTAATAACACATTCTACCTCAGAGCTTCTCTACCAGTAAGCCAAAGCAGGAAAGGCTACAGAGGTGCTAAGATACCAAGATGTCAATGCCCTCAGCAATTGCGGTCCCAAACAGGGCCAGAACTCCCAGGCAAGTCACCCTTGTCTTGGGCATTCTCTTCTTTGACCCCATTGTGACATACAAATACCATTATTTTCTATGCATGTCTATTGTGGAAGGAATCAAGGAGATCTTTTTGGAAAAATAATTCTTTGGGAGAGGAAAGCTGCTATTTAGCCTTGATATGCTTCTATTAAGAACTTCACACTGAGAAACAATTGTTCATGTCTACTTTTGGGACAATTAAATTAATATTTCATTAGTTAATAGAAGACCTAGATATTGATGAGGACATACAATGTTAAAACGTACAGGGATATTGAGATTTTATCAGATACTTACTAAATGTATCTCAAATATAAGACAATTTTCAGTTTATAAATAGATATATTTGTTATGATCATGAGTGAAAGGAATAAAAATACTTTTACTACTTTACTATTAAATGGCTTCATATAGCATTGTACTACAATTGATGTAGACTGTAGTTACTGTCTATACCTAAAATTGTTGCTTGGAAATGAGAGAGAAGGGGAAGAAGAAGAAGAAGAAGAAGAAGAAGAAGAAGAAGAAGAAGCAGCAGCAGAAGCAGAAGAAGGAGGAGGAGGAGGAGGAGGAGGAGGAGGAGGAGGAGGAAGTGGAGGAGGAGGAGGAGGAGGAAGAAGGGGGAGGGGGAAGAGAGAGAATATTATTCTTCTCCATTCCAGTTATTTCTCATCCAAACATGCCATCCTATAAGTCCACATAGTTTTGGACACCATGCTCATCCAGGATAAACATCTGATGCCTGGAGATATGTACCAAATAACGCATAAGCTGGGTTTAGCTATTGAGTTTTGATTTCAGAGACATTATAAAATACATTCTATGAGGTTCAGGTTAACCAAAAAGATTACCCAGTGGTTCTTGGATTCTGAAATAAACATACAATAGGCCAGACAGAAATTGTCAGCCTGTCATTATAATACCGGCTGTTAACAACCACAATTAAGGCAGACTACATATCAATTATTATTTGTCTGGAACATCAACTTCCCTAAGCATAAAAGGAAGTGAGGCAGCCTGCATTACTGTCTCCCATCTTCAGCTAATTAGTACTGTTTTTAATGGCTTCATCTGCCCAGGATCAATTGTCTAATAGGAACAGTGCTCTGTCAGTTAATAAGGTGAGGAACTGTAGAATGTGATTATGTCTGGCTCCAAAATAGTTCTTCAAACAACACTAAAACAATCATGTGACAGAAAAATAGACTAATAGACTCAGGCAGTATTTTTTGTGTAATTCTTGAAAAAACATAGTGTTCCAGTAACATTTATGGAAAAATTAAAAACTAAAAAATTTGAGAAAGAAAAAAAGTAAAGACATATTTAAAAACAAACACAAGACCATATATAAATTTGCATGCATACATAGACACATAGATATATAGTCTCTAAAAACCAGTTAAGAGAAAAGGCAGCAGTATTATAAACTGGTATTTAATGACTATTACCAGGGAGTGTTGATATGATGATGAACCCTATTTTCCAAAATTGCTTTTTGCAAAAGTAAACTATTCTGTGGTTATGCTGATTGTAACATAAACTATATTCATTTTCCAGTCACCAAAATGCCACTCAGTGAAGAAATGGGGACTGATGATATTCATTTGTATTCAATTGGCTTTTATCATCTATTATACTTATATAACAACTTTGAGTAAACGTGCTAAACAATAGACTGCCTCACATAGATATACCTAAAAATATTAATTCATAATATTTGAGCTTCCTAACCTGATGTGGAGTTAGGATCATGGAATGAACCAAGACAAACTGAGTTGAATGACAGAGAAGAGTTATAATCCTGAGAAGTACTATGTGCAGTGGTTAAGGGCATGGGTTTAGTACCCATATGATCTGAGCTTAAATCCTAACACCATTACGTACCAGCTTGTATAACTAGGGCAAGGTACTTTACTTCTCTCTATGTCAGTTTCCTTATCTGTAAAATGGGGGTGATAAAAATAGCATTTTTATGAAGATTTAATAAGTAACTCAGGAATTTAGGACATAATTTGTCACAAAGGAAGCATTACAGAGAGTTTAGCTATTATTAAGATTATTAAAAACTAGTTTATCTTTTTTTTTTTTTAACGTTTATTTATTTTTGGGACAGAGAGAGACAGAGCATGAACGGGGGAGGGGCAGAGAGAGAGGGAGACACAGAATCGGAAGCAGGCTCCAGGCTCTGAGCCATCAGCCCAGAGCCTGACGCGGGGCTCGAACTCACGGACCGCGAGATCGTGACCTGGCTGAAGTCGGATGCTTAACCGACTGCGCCACCCAGGCGCCCCAAAAACTAGTTTATCTTAATCAATTAGTTGAACACAGACACTGACAAAGGTATCCTCTGAGCCAGTATCCCATCATGTGCCCATTCTGTAGCTTGTCAACAATGCAAGAACAGTCTGATTAACTAAAATTTTTTCAACTTGAAATTTGCCATTTCTCTAGAACTGTTTCCTAAGTGTTATCCCTAGAACAGAAGTATCAGCATTACCTGGTAACTTCTTTAGATATGCAAATTATCAAGCCCCACCTAGGCCCTACTGAATCAGAAACTTCAAGGATGGGGTCCAACAATCTCTTTTTAAAAGCCCTCCAGGTGATTCATATGTACACTAAAGTTCTAAAACTACTGGACTAACAAACCCAAAACTACAGATGTGTTCCTCCTTGCTAAGAGGTTAATGAATTCTAAAGTACTGAAAATACAGGTTTCTTATCAACTGAATAATACAGTGTTGTTCAAAATAACTCAAATTTAACCCTGAATCCAAAGCTGTTAACTAAAACCTCTAGCTCTAGTGTGAAAACATTAATGCAATCATATATTTAAAAAAAATCGAGAAAAAGAAATAAATTATGAAAAAATCATTTCTATCTTAAGAACTGGCATGAGATATGGTATGCTACATAAATTGGTGTAAAAAATTCTTATGATCCAGCTTTTCATTTTATCAATTCATTAACTGATTACTTATTAAACTCAGAGCCCAAGTTGTCTTAGCTTTTATGAAAATATTTAACATGGCTCTCAGAATACACAATCTACTATAGAAATGCTTATGACAACATGGCATCTGTTGACCGTATCTGTGCCTGCAGAATTTTTTTATTTAACGTGAACAGTAATTCAGAAATCAGGAAATTTCCCATAAAAAGTCAGAAATGCTTCCTTTTGAAAAACTATAAGATCTAGTGATACTGGGCCTACATTACCACAAATTTTCTGTCCTCTTGGGCTAAAAAGCAGCTGCTTTCTGGGGTTCTGTGTTTGATGGCCTCTAGCTCAGCTGAAATCACACATCTTTCCTGCCTGAGCACTGCAGGCATCTGATGTGTCCATCCTAGAACAAGCCTGGCACAGAAACCCTTGTAAATGCCAGATCTTTTCCCAAGCCATCTCTCTTTCCCATTTCTCCACTCGTAGCATATTAAAATCTATCACAAAAAAACCATCCTAATGGTTTTAGTGGGGGATGAGGAAATAATGTATAGATAAAATTTTAAATCTATGTACTCTCACTCCCATTACATATATAGTCAACCAGTGAGGCTGATATATCTCTAGATTGCTTGGAGACTAGCAGAAGAGGAAACTGACGTACAACTGAAAGTCTCTCACTGGAGTCAATATCTACTGTTGGAATTAGTGTTTTGACAGTGAAAACCTAGATTTTACCACTTCAAAGTCAGAATTTTTAAAATGAGGTCCATGTAAGAAATGAATTAAATCCAAAAGCATGAAGTATAATGTATAGAATTAATTTTTATCAAGATTCTTTTTTTCCAAAAAGAGAATTATATGCTAGAAATGGCAGTTTAGATATCTCTGGAAACTTTGGTTTTAATACTAGTCCAGCTGTGACTGGCTTTGTGGATTTGAGCTAGTCATTTAACCTCTTAGGCCCTCAGAGTACTCTTCTATAAAATGAGGAGGCTGGTCTCAGGTACCTTCCAGCTCTCAAAGTCTATTCTGTGATTCTAGGATGCTGGGGGCAGACAATTCATTTCAGTTTTTTGTATAAATGACATCCAGTGTCATGAAATAATGTATCAAGAGCAGCAGCAGGGTCTTTCTATCCTGAATTTGGTTTGAAGCCAGCAGATGGGGTTGCTTGAATTCATTTTCTTTCTTTGGTGAGGGGATAGGTTTGATGACCTAATGGGCCTTTTCCATCTCTTGTATCTTTGATGAGGCTACTAGGCCTCTGCGTTGGAAACTGCAAAGAGTTACCGTGGTGAATTCTCCTTTGTAGTGATTTTCTCTTTTTCATCATGTGTGACATTTTTGCAATTGTGCTTTGATTCAGATTATATCCACTACATAGCGCAGTGTGCTAGTGAGCTGAGACTTTGCTAAGATATAGATGCCCAAGTATAGAAATTAAAAATGACAAGCTCAAGTATTGCAGCAGGCTGTTTATATATATTATTTGAAGTAGCTTGTTGTAGTTCAGTGAAGTTCCAGAATGGTCATATGGGCTTCAACAAAAATAGTTACATATTTTTTTTCTGTATAGTAACTAACTGATAAATTACTACAGCATCCTTTACCCTCCTTTTCCCTTTTTCCTTTGAAAAATTTCTTAGAAGCACATTCCTTCACAGTCCATTCTAGGATATAAAATAGATATTCCACTTTTTCCTTTGAAAAATTTCTTAGATGCACATTCCTTCAGTCTATTCTTGGAAATAAAATAGATATCCCATGAAAATTGACTAGTCGTAAAAACAAATTTGCTTCCAGCAAAATGAAAAAAAAAATCAGTTCTTCCAGGAAATGAAAGTTCAGAAAAGAAGCAAACAAATTTCTTAATACACTTCACCATTAGAAATTATGTCCTACAGCTTTGTAAACAGTGGAGAAGAGAAAAACACAACAAAGATGAGCAATTATACAGAAAGTAAAGCAAAACCATTACATTTTCAGAGAAAGAAAATAGTTGCAATTAATTCTATTAATTCTGAAAACTAAATATATATATATGTATATATATATACATATATATATATTTATACATACTGCTTTCTAATTCTGTAAACAATTTAGAAAAACTAAAATCCTTCAATATTTCAGAAATACTGCTCAAACCAACTGCAATGCATAGAAGATGAAGTTGAAAGAATAAGAGGGGACACAAAAGGAAAATCTTCAAAGATAAAGGAGAGTGAAAACTTACTTTACAACTATTCTCTAAAATGAATCACAGTTATGAAGAATTCTAGGAATGAGGAACACCTGAGTGGCTCAGTCAGTTAAGCATCTGAATTAGGCTCAGGTCATGATCTCCTGGTTCATGAGTTGGCACCCCATGTTGGGCTCTGTGCTGACAGCTCAGAGACTGGAGCCTGCTTCGGATTCTGTCTCTCCCTCTCTCTGCGCCCCTCCCCCGATCATGCTCTGTCTCTGTCTCTGTCTCTCTCTCTCTCTCTCTCTCTCAAAAATAAGTAAACATTAAAAAATTTATAAAAATAAATCTAGGAGGGGCGCCTGGGTGGCGCAGTCGGTTAAGCGTCCGACTTCAGCCAGGTCACGATCTCGCGGTCCGGGAGTTCGAGCCCCGCATCGGGCTCTGGGCTGATGGCTCAGAGCCTGGAGCCTGTTTCCGATTCTGTGTCTCCCTCTCTCTCTGCCCCTCCCCCGTTCATGCTCTGTCTCTCTCTGTCTCAAAAATAAATAAACGTTGAAAAAAAAAAATAAATAAATCTAGGAATGAAACATGTCAAAAGATGAAACAGTGGAAATTTTTCTTTTACCACATTCTCCCTTAATACTAAGAATGATAAAAACACTATAAATATCTATGAATTGAGTTCATGCTGTTTAGAAAGCATGATAAATGTGTTAATACTTAATGAACTGAACACAATTCTCAAACACAATTATAGTTACAAATGTCAAATTCTACTTCTATAAAAGTTCATTAAAGTTCAAATAGAAAAACAATAAAATCTTTAAAACTCTGTAAATTACTTCAATCCTAACATGTTTCAGTGAAAAAAAGCAATTTTAGTATTAAGTCTTTAGTTAGAAGTAATCTTAGCTAATACCAAGATTGTGAGGACACATGTACACAAACACATATACATGCACACCCTAGGATATTATATCAGCTAACCATTGAAATTATGGTCTATTTCTCTAGTTTGAATTAAATGTTGACATTCATTCTTCTAGCCTTAAGATAGAGGTTTCTTTATTAATGAAAAATATTTTTACTCTAGGAAAAACATGAATATTAGAATCAGATTCATTGGAAAGTGAAAGTGAAGAATATTAACATTTAAATTAGGCAAATAATATATGTTTGACAAAGAAAGTTTCCATTGTGCCCCTCTGTCTCTACCTGTTTTTTTTTTTTTTTTACATTCAAGTAATGGTCTATTAACGGAATTTCCTATTCCAGTGGATATTCTAGATGTTATTATTAGTTTTATATCCACTGATTTCCTTGACATTCATTAACTTTCGCCAAGGGATTCCATTATTTTACACAAAGATTTGCATCCGAGCAAGTCATTGATAGACACAGTACATGAAAATTTAGACAGTTATCTTGATTCCACACCAAAGAAATCACATTGCCCCAGCAATGAGAAATAAGTTTCTTCCAGAGCAAAAAGGAATAAAATTATACCTAAGTAATTCCATTAAAATAATTTTAAATTCAAGTCCTTTTTAAATTTTATAGTATTAAATAAACTAAAATCATGTTTAATTAAATTAATGGAGCCAACACACATTTTGAATTACTAGCTGTATGCAAAATGATAATCCAAATAATTCAGCTAATGAAACCCCTTACTATAAAATAACAAGAAAGAAAGGAGAAAGAAAGAAAGAAAAGAAAAAAAAGAAAAGAGTGATGAAGAAGAAGAAACACAACCCTGCAAATTGAGTCACATATCATCAAAGAAACATTTGGAAATACATTAAAACATCTCAAATCAAAAATTCAAGAATTAATGCTACAAATAAATAAAATGAAAAGAGGTAATAAAATAAGAGCTAACTGAACTTGGGAAAAAAGAGAAAAGGTGATAGAAACAAAGATTAAATTCTAAGGTACCCAGAAACAAATAGATTTGTAAACAAATTTACTAAAGAGCATAGAAAAGAATAAAAATGATAAAACAATCAAGAAAATAAAATAAAATAAGGAAATAAGTAAAAATGATCAAAGAGAAAATGGTTGAAATAAAGGCTAACCAAAGAAGATCCAATGTATGCACAATTGGAGATATTAAAGAAGAAAAACAAAACAATAGAAGTAATATTTTTAAACTTGATTCAAGAAAATTTTCTGTAAATAAAATACAAACTAAGCCTAAATAATGAAAAGGCTATATTAGCTCCTATGCTGTATAATAAGTTAGCACAAATTAGCAGCTTAAAACAACATGTACTTATTGACTGTCACAATTTCTGTGAGTCAAGATTTCAGGCATAGTTTAGTTAGTCCTTAGCTCAAGTGGTCATAAGACTATAACAAAAGCTGAGCTGTGTTCTCTTCTGGAGACTCAACTAGGAAGAAACTGTTGGCAGAATTCACTGCCTTGCAGCTATATAACTGAGGGTCCCAGCTTCTTCATTGCTATCAATCAGAGTCCACTTTGGGCACTAGAGATCACCCATAATTCCTGCCACATTATATTTCCACAGGCATTTCACAACATGACAATTGTTTCTTTAATTTTTCTGGCAAGTTTTCAAGTTTTCTCTCAAGATGAAGTTTTATATACCATAACAAAACCCTGGCAGTGACATATCATCAAGTTTGCATTATTCAATTGGTTAAAAAAAAAATCACAGATCCCATCCACATTCAAAGGGATGGAATTACACAGGAACATGAATTTAAGAAGGCAGAGTCACTTTAGGTTCTGTCTGCCACAAAGGCCAACTGGATTTGAAAGATTTAACCAGGGGTGCCTGGGTGGCTCAGTCGGTTGAGAGTCTGATTCTTGATTTCGGCTCAGGTTATAATTTCACAGTTCGTGCCCTATGTCAGGCTCTGTGCTGACAGCTTGGAGTGTGGAACCTGCTTCAGATTCTGTGTCTCCCTCTCTTTCTGCTCCTCCCCCTCTCACCCTCTGTCTCGGTCTCTCTCTCAAAAAAAAAAAAAAAAAATTAACAGTAACAATCTGTAACAGGCTGAAAATAAGTTAGATAATTATCTCTTAAGATTTTATTATCATTTTAGACAGTTGGACTTCAGATACACTGAGGTTAAATGACTCATCCAATATGCAGTTAATGTCAAAGCTAAGATTTAAATACTAGTCTACCTGATTCCAAG